>NW_004567121.1:35637499-35723242 GCF_000260355.1 Condylura cristata
GAAGCTCCATGTTTAGCAGTTTGAGGAACCTCCAAACAGTTTTCCATAGTGGTTGTACTAGTTTGCATTCCCACCAGCAATGCAGGAGAGTTCCTCCTAAACCTTTCACTTTTAAGAACGTCTCCATCACTACATGTAGCATCTGAGCTAAACTGAAGGATAAAGGCCTTTGAACAGGAGACTCCAGGATTGGCAGAACAACTAAAGACACACATGGGGATGTGACTGTTCTAGATTTTCTGAGCCTAGAAGTCCCAATTCAGGTCAAAGGAAGTACCTGATTTATACACAGAATGAGAAATACTTAAATTATTGCTGAGCTCACTCAGCAAGTTATGGAGTATTTGCTTTGCAATAATATCTGATGATGATATAAATTGAGTTATCCTAATTGGTTACATGAAATGGAATAATTGCATTTTTTAATATTTATTTTTATTTATGCATGCATACAAGAACTGGGGTGTTGGCCAGAGTGCAGAGGTGAAAGAACATTCACCAGAGACAAAGTGAAGAGTGGAAAAGACATATCTGCTGAAATACACTACTAAGGGGAGCAGTGGGCAAGACAGGAGAGGTCTGCTTTACCCTGTGGATCTGCTCCCTGGCCAGGGATCGAACTCAAGCCACAGTGGCTGGTGATAGCTCAAAAGTGCACCCCCGGGAGACACTGGAACAATTATATGTCGAAGTAACTAATTCAATGGTAAATAGCAAAAAAGTGGAAACATTGAGGTTTAAATCCTTATCTGTTTGTATCTGTAAGTTTTGCTTTGCCTTTCACACAACACTGATCAAAATCTGGCCATCCATTGATCCAATGTACAATATAGAATACTCAACCTTTGGGACATCTCTTGCTTGGTTACATCTGAACACTACCATTCTCATACAGTTTCAGCTAAGAGTATTGCCAGCCATTTACTAAACTGCCCCATCAGTGAGTCAAGCTGTTTGTGTGCTGCCTTATAAATGTTCTGACTCTCAATGTTATTATTTGTTTAATAACTTTGCCACATCTTTAAAAACTATAAGTACTGAAACATTTTTATTCCTTCATTAAAAATTCAAATCATCTATTTGAGTCTACCTTTGGTATCATAGCCCAAATGTTATATTTATGAGAGACTTTTCAAGCTGATATATTACCCAGTCATTAGATGGATCCTATCATGGGCCTTTGGTGACCACAGTTCTGTTTCTGAAGATGCTATTCAAGGGCCACTGCTAGTGTGTCCTGACCAATTTCAGAGAGGGGGAACTTTCCTTCTCTAGACTCAACAGCATGGCTGAAAGTGTGGCATAGACATGCAAGTCAAAGCAGAACCTACAAACTACTCCCAGGAATCATAGCTCTGGGAATCTAAGTTGTATCTCAGGATCAAACAGTCCTAGTTCTTCATCTCTTAACCTAAGATGTTGAGAGTAATTTAAAAAGATATTCTGGGCCTTTCGTGTATCTGTCCACTATTGGCAATGACTCCATGCCATGTCATTCCACAGGCCACAGGAGGAGAGAAAGAACCCATGTTCATTTCTTCTGTACCAATCTCTTTATGGGGTGATTGATGGTTGAGAGCTCATTGCTCAGAAAAACCTGAGGATGCTTCAAGGGGCATGTGCCAGACGCACAGATGGAGATGCATGTTCAACATGTGAGAGTACGTCACCCACATTTGGTCTCTTCAATCAAATGCATTTTCTCACTTGCAGTCGTCACCCTCAGTCCAAGATGCCTCAGCAGGTGGAATGCAATTCATTCTTAAGTTGTTCCTCCGGGGCTTATAGAAAAACTCTCCCGTCCATATCACTCCCCCATGAATGACTGTTTTGTTGGGCAAGAACATGCACATGCACATCTAAATTATTACACACAAAAGTCGTGAATATGGTCCCAACACTAGTTTGTCCACACTAGAAAGTGTGGACAAACTAGTGTTGGGACCATATTCACGACTTTTGTTAGAAAATGGCATATCTACTTATGTGGATGTTGTTACTCTTTCTATATCTCCTTTTTTTTTTAAGATTTATTTATTTATGCATACAGAACTGGGGTAAAAGTAAGAGTTGCAGGGGATTCACCAGGGACAGATTGGGGAGCAGAACAGGCTGACTGATGAAGTACACTGCTGAGGGGAGCAGCAGGCTAGTCAGGGGAGGTCTGCCGCGCCATGTGGTCACCTCCAGGGCAGGCGGAAATCAAATTCATGCTGAAGTGGCTTCAGCTTCTTAGTGCTGTGCTTTAACCGGCTGCACCACCAGGAAGGACCATATCTCCTTTTTAAAAAAGACTTTATTTATTTTTACATAGAAGAAGTGTGGGCCAGAGGATGAGAGGATGTGGGGGACCAGAGTCAAATTGGAGAGTAGAGTAGGTGGTATAACTCCTTTTTATATCAAGGCAGTAAATAAAAACCAGGTGCCACACAGCTTAAGAACAAATCTGGACTCTGTGACCTATGACTTGTATAATTTCGAACCACTTAAATTTGCTCTTCCTCAATATGTAGTTTCAAAGTTTATTGAGAGAATGGGAAGGAAATAATGCATACCAAACACTAAGGATCAATGCCTTGCAGATAGCTGTCATTAAATTTATATAAGTTAAGTAATGACCAATTCACATTTTAAAATTATTATCTATGCAAAAAAATAATTAAATCAATTAGTAATTTGTTTAAGCATATTTATTCCTGAAACAGAGACAGAGCTGCTTTTATTTTGGGGATTTTGGTGACATATGTAATTTGACTGCAAGAGCCCCCAGTGGTGTTTTTTTCTCATTTTCATCTGTTTTCAAAATGGATTATAGAGACAGAAATACTTGTTTAAAATTAGACTTCTCTTTAAAAACTGCATAGTGTGGCTTCTGATTTGTCTTGCACTTTAATCATATCTGATTACTTCCCTTACAAATATGTTCTTACTATAGTTGGCTACAGATTGTAGGACAGATGTGGCCAAGTCATTTGTCAACACAATTTTGAACTAAGTTTATATTTCAAGTGTTTAATTGCTAATGAGGCTAGAAGGTGCCAAGAGAACACTATTGATTTCCAGATTGCAGGTTGGAGGTGGTAAATTTGGTGTCTGGGAAAATAATTCTGACTCTAAATTTTATGCAAATGTAATAGGGAAGCTGTAACATGAAATGAGATTTTAAAAAAATCACTGTGTCTATAGCCATCTCTGTATTTTCATAAAAATTTAAAACAGAACTCTGTGGTTACTTTGTGGTAAAATGGCTAGATTGGATTAACTGCAAAGTTTGAGTATTCATGGTACATCCTACATCCTTATATTAGAAACTAACTTGGCAATTGCACAAGAGCTATTAGCACTCAGGTTTCCTTGCACCTGAATAGTCACTGAAGATGACTATTTTCACAAGTATGAATTTTTGAAACAGTTTATCCACAAAATTACATATAAAATCCTCATGTTATTTCTTAATTCATATTAGGATAAGATACATCTATTAGCTTTTAGATGAAAAAAAAAAAAAACCTGCCTGAAATACTTTGTTTGAAATCTATGTAACTCACAACTAGCTATTTCTAACTAACCACGGAATATAAACATAAGAAATGAAGTCTCTGTGCAAATAATAAAATGATCTTTAATGGACAACTAATCTTTTCTTTTTGTACTACCTTATTTAATTACCACAAGCATAACTGGTTCATATAATTATCTCCATATTACAGATTAAGAGACAGTGGCCCAAATGTATATTTAATTCCTCAAGGTCCCACCATGCACACATTTCTTTTTATGGAAAATTATTGATAACTCAACTTCTCTTACTAAATATACTTAGGGATACTAGAAAAATATAACTTTTTTATGCATAGCTTTGGGAAATTCAGGATTAAAAACAAAGATATTGTAGTCCCTTGAATAGATACTAAACTACAATTTTTCTAGGAGGGAGATTGGCCATAAAATATCTTCTAGTCTCACTAACACAGGACCTGGAATTTTCATGTCAAAACTAGAACAGTAATCACGGTTTTTCTATCACATACATGGTGATCTGCCTTTAAATCCAGAGTCCTAAAAATGCTACCACATTCCAAAATAGTGGATTTGAAAAATAATAATCATAATAATCCTTCTGTTATTGGAAATAATGAGGAAGCCATACCTAGCTTCTGGATAAAACGACTGTTGGGAATATATATACACATGTCCAAGATAAGCCAAGTTGTTACAGTTAGCAATGTTCAGAAGCCACATCAGGAATTCCAGCAAAAAATTTCCAGGGACCTCAGATGTACATGCCACGTTCATTACATTTCCCAGCGTATCCCCACTGATAAAACATAACACAGAAAGGCTTCATTGGCAATTTCTTATCCTGAAACTTCCAAATACCACCCCGATCTGGACTCTACTAATGACTGTTTTGTGAGACAAATGAAATTCTAGGAGAAAAATTTAACAGACTTCTGCCTCCTCAAATTCTCACTGCCATCCCTTCCTACACACCTGAAATTGCCCCAGTTGTCCTGATCTTCCCACTAAAAAGTAATGCATTACCCAAGCACATGGCCAGGGAGAAAGTAGCCAGCAGTGGACTGAGTTCCAGGCAATCCTTCATGCCACATGCCCTCAAGGATCCCTCTAACAATTCTTTCTCTCTGGTATCATCGACCTCCTGTTTCCTTAAAAAATGAAATATTTATTTATTTATTTACTTATGCATACAAAAATGGGGGTGCAGGCTACAGGTGCAAGAGGTGAGAGGATTCACCAGAGACAGGGCAGGGAGCAGAACAGTCAGATTGACTGAAACACTGCTGAGGGGAGCAGCAGGGAGACAGGAGAGGTCTGCTGGCCACGTGGGTCCCTCCGTGGCCGGAGAGCAAACTCGGCATGATAGTGCTGAAACTTTAACCTGGGCACCACAAGGGAGGCCCCTCTGTTTCTTGTAATGTTTTGGTAGCATCCACTATGCTGCGGTAGCTCTGAAACCACAGGAAAAATATGTTCCACATCCTCTCTGGTCTGTTTATCTTTTCAAAGACAATTCCTTTAGAGAATTGTTAATTATTGATGTCAACAATTCCTATCTTATAACTCTCTGTGGTTCTGTCAATATTTATCTGTTTAAGCACCTAATGAATGTTGAATTTATAAATCAAAGGGCTAAGTTTCCAAATGTGAGAGAAACGAAATGATATTTATCTTTAACACATTTACTTCATTAGTGATTCAGTTATGTTTTTCTACGAAAAAATGCTCAAAACACAGGGATGTAAAAGCAGGAAAAGTATTGTTTTTCAAGATTGTTGTGTTTAATTTGGCATTTCCTCTGGTGGCCTTCCAGGGAGTGGAAACCAGCTAATCTGTTCGCTGAAAGATGAACAACGCTGGAGGACATTGGCTGAGCCCTCCTGTCCCTCACGTGGGGTCTCTACAACCATCCTGGGCAGCCTCAAAAGCTAAGAGTCTCGAGGCCATGGTCAGAGGTAAGCATTTAAAAACCTGTAACCCCAGTCCCAACATGAGCACCAAACACACTCAAACTGAGGTCCCTACTAGAAAACACATAACAACTACTCCTTAAAACGAGAGAACTCAAAAAAAAAGTCAAAATAAATAAAACAGATAAATGATCAAAACCCGCAGGAGACTCGGCAGAACTGGTTAGTAAATGCAAGATGCTAGCCTAGAGGGAAAGCAGAAAAACATGTGTAAAGTTGGTGACATTCAAATAAAGTCTGAGATTCGTTAATAGTAATGTGTGATTGTTACAAATGTCTTCGGTTTTGCCAAAGGCACCGTGGTTATATAAGAGGGCTCAACTAAGATGGGAGGACTGAGCGATACTGAAGGGAAACAGCTGAGTTATCTTTGAAACGTTTGTGTAAGCTTCAAATTATTCCAAACTACTCTTTTTTTTTTTTTTTTTAAGATTTATTTATTCATGCATACAGAACTGGAGTGCAGGCCAGAGGTACAGGGGTGGTGAGAGGACTCACCAGAGACAGAGTGGGGAGCGGAACAGGCAGATGGACGAAGTCCACTGCTGAGGGGAGCAGCGGGCGGGTTAGGAGAGGTCTGCCGCGCCATGTGGGTCACCCCTGAATGGGGATCGAACTCATGCTGCAGTGGCTGCTGATAGCACTGTATCTTTAACCCCTTGAGCCACCAGGGAAGCCCCTGACTTATTTTGTTTAGCATATTCCCTTCCAGTTTTGTCTATATTGATGCAAATGTCAAGATTTCATCTTTTTTAAAGATGGTGGCATTCCAGTGTGTGTGCGTATCTTGTTAATCCACTGCTGTTGGGCACTTAAGTTGCTCCCATAGCTGAGCTATCAAAAATAATACGTCTGAAAACATAGGATTGTGCATATTTCTTCAAATTAGTATTTTTTTGCATTCTCCCAGTACATACCTAGGATGGAATTGCTAGATCATATAGTAGACCTATGGTTACTATTCTGAGACACTGTCATTCTCTTTTCTCAAAAAGCTGGGCCAGTTTATATCCCTCCTGCCGATATATAACACTACTGTCCATATAAGCTAAGAGTTCCTGTTATAATGTTAGTTTATATATATAGTCTATATGTGTTATTATAGCAATGCATGTGTGCAAAAAAGTCACTGTATGACAACAAATTAAAAACTAAAATAAAATATTCAAGCATGTATTGACTTTTAGCAACAGGAACATAGTAAATATATGGCTTTGCACTCTCCTAAAATTCTAAAAAAATAACTGAATATTTTAGGGAGCACGATGGCTGGGTAGGGGAGTTCAGAGGTAGATGGGTGACCAGGGAGTGGTAGCCAGGGAGCCTGAGGAACAATCCCACGCATATCATCGGAGCCCCAAAGACTCAAGATTTTGATGCAAATTACTTCTTGATTTAAGAGCAAGGAGGGACTGAACTTTCAAAAGATAACAGAAGTGTGTTAACTGGACTGAGACCCAGATTCCTGCTTTCCACATGGTATAATTGAGCATTTATACCCTTGTTGTGACAGAAGGCAGAATGTTTATCCTCGGGGTGAAATTTTAACAGGTATCATATAGAGAAAGACAGTTATATTTCAAAAAATGAGGTGTGTCAATGAAAGTTTATATGCTGTCTAGAGAATCTGGGGTCCTCCAGGAACCAGGGCCAGACCCTGGCCTCAGTGTCTGTGAGGACACCTACAGGGAGATCTTGGGTATGGAGGGCACTCAGGGGAGTAGCTCTTCTTAGGAGGAAGTAGCCCAGGCACTCAGGCACTAGTAACAAAGGCATCCAATATACCAAGAAAAGAACAAAAGGTATTTGGAGAAACAGCGTGACATTCATTGAAGTTCTCATAATAAGGACAGGTTGCTTTAGGAAAATACACTTAGCAAATTGGAATGAATTACTGGAACTTAAGAATACATAGACAGGAAAAATCTTAAGAAGCACTTATCCTTAAGAACTTGCTGACTTGGGACTTCCTTGAGGTGCAGGGGTTAAGTCTCAGCACTATCAAGCTATTGGCAGCCACTGCAGCCCGAGTTCAACCTCCTCTACCAGGGAGCTAGCCCACATGGTGCAGTAGACCTCTGCCGTCTCCCTGCTGTTCCCCTCAGCAGTATATTTCAGTCAATCTACATTTTCTGCTCCCCACTCTCTCTGGTAAATCCTCTTGCCTCTACACACAAATTATTGTATGTATAAATGAATAAAATATAAATCTTAAAAAAAAAAGAAGGCCCTCCCTGGTGGTGCAATGGGTTAAAGCACAGCACTGTGAAACTAGCTGCAGCCACTTCAACACAAGCTCAATCCCTGGCCAGGGGGATGATCCACATGGCGTGTCAGACCTCTCCTGACGCGCCTGCTGCTCACCTCAGCAGTGTACTTCATCAGTCAGCCTGTTCTGCTCCCCGCTCTGTCTCTGGTGAATCCTCTCACCACTCCTGCACCTCTGGCCTGTACCCCAGCTCTGGCCTGTATGCATAAATGAATAAATCTTTGAAAACAAAAAAGATCTCAATGACAACTTGGAGAGAAGGCTCCAACTTTTTATGGGCTTGCATGAAAAGAGAGGGGTTTACCCTGTAGTAGAAAAATATAGAATATCAGTTTTTGAAGTGCTAAAGTTAAGACATCAATAACAACAAAAGCTATTGCAGTTGACAAGTACCTTAAACTAAGAGTCCAAATCACAACTGGATACTGTTGCTAGAATTCTTTGGTTCATAAACAAATGTTTGTATCCTGGTATGTATGATCAGTTACCAAAAATTTTAAGGGAGAACTAGTATTTTGAATAAAAGAGCAAACAAATTATAATAGTAAAAACAAAATATAATGTGTTTAATGTAAGACTACTGTTAATAGATAACATTATTTTAACAAAAAATTGTAACTCTTAGAAATCTGGTATGTATGAGTGTAGTGAGAGAGAGCAAGAGGGAAAGATTGAGAATGAAGATGTGTGAGTTAAGGGGATGAAAGAAAGTGAAATTCTCATCTACGCTAGGAAGTCAATAGATAAATGCTAACACTGAAAAATCGATCATTGGTTATGTAATCGGGTTTTTCATCAATATGGAAGCAAACACTATCAGAATTAACTAAAAGACTCACAAGCATATAATTCTACAGAGAGCTAAATAGTTAGAATCGGCTGTTGTTTGCATAATCAGCCTTGTTGAACTAATGGGCTGTTTAAATTTCCTGCATGCGTTACTGTGATGGCAAGTTAAGTGAAATTATTTCTTAAATCAATGCTAGTATGAATAAATGCCTAAACCCCCATGCTCTCTGACACCTCTCTACCTTTGCACGCAATTTCTTTCCACCTGTAATGTTCAATTTCTCCAACATCTTTTTCTGTCCTCTTTTTCAGTAAACCTGAGCCCTCGCCCACTCGGGCCTAAGAATTCATTACTGAGCTACCCATGCGGATTTGATAGCTCTCTTATTTGCTTCTTGAGTGAACTTGAGTGTCCCTCCCTAATGTGCTAAGTTGAAATATCAATTGTGCGCCTGCCTCCATTTCTAGGCTGGATGCTCAAGGTAAGAAGTGCTTCTTAATTGCCTCTGTATTTTTCACCACAACCTAAAATATAGCAAGTACCTAACAATTGCTTTTATATGAACTCAATTAAATAAATCCCAGGGATTGAAGTTCCCCAAGATGGATCATGCCCCATAAAGGATAGGTCCATAGTATGTTCTTCTTATAATAAAACAGTTCAAAGCTGAGTTACACCTATATAGATTAGAAGTATTATTTTGCCTACTCAGTGAGCCATCCTGACTCTATTACAAATGATAGAATATCTGACATATGTTCCTCATGAAATCTTTGTTTTCCAAGTGCATGAGTGTGAGCACACACAGACATGAACAGTCTACGTGGGTTCTGTGATTGTTAACAAGTTGTTAAATCGTGACTTCTAGTTGAATTATTCAAGATCCTTATATGATAGTGCTTAGCTCAGTGCTTCATATATGGTAATATAACTAATTCTGGAACAAATAGGTTTGATCCTTTGGACTGTAATGGGCTATGGGTACCCAAGTTGGGGGTGTGGGGTAGTGACATGCATGGCAAGAGCAGAAGATGGGTAATCCTAAACACCACACTGCACACATACAGTGTTGGAAACCAATGTTAACTCAATAAATATTTAAAATCACGACTTATTTGATCATGGTTCTAATATATAATATGCTCACTGTCATAATAAATCATTTTTAAGACACAGTCATATTTTCTACAAGTTGGCTGAAAAGTCATACATAAGCCTAGATCATGGTGATTGTAGAAACTCAGCTACAGGGGAAATGTTGGAGTTTGGATAATGTTTTAGGTACATATGAGGCAGTCAGGTAAAAACAGAACTGAACTCTCCTTTTAAAGATTATTTTAGATTTAATTAATTCTTTCTTGACGTTCCTACTCAGAGGTGATGTTTTTGTTTCAATAACTGGGAGAAAGAGATTCTTGAAAATAAGGAAGACTTAAAATCCAAGGGGCATGTGGAAAGTTCTACTGGGGAGGAGACCACCACCTGTACTGGGGGAAATTGAGGAAAAAAAGAAGAAATATCAACATTTTGAAGGGTTAAGGACTACTTATCAGATAGTCTCTCTTCTTCACTGGCTTTGTATCTTGGTATCTTGAAATCCTAAATTCCTCTATCAAAAAAAAAATCGATGTATGTTTTGTTTCAACTGCTCCCTTATTTTGCTAAGCGCTTGTACTAAGTGTCGGGTACGAAGATAATTGCTGGGCACAGGGAGCTGGGAGGTGGCAGATTATAGGTTACAGAAAAGATGGGTCTTGACGAAATGGTCACGTAAAGAAATGTGTAATGAAACACCGCAGCGTTGAGAGGAACGTGCGTGCACAGACTCCTTGAATTGGGGGAACTGCCTGAAAGTTGGATCAAAAAGTAGAGATTAGAGAAGAACACTCTAGGCAGAGGAATCTTTTGTGAAGACCCCAGGGTGCAAAAATTCCTGACAGATCCAATGCAGAGGCGATGCCAACCTGCTGCTTGGGTCAGGGGGAGGTGGGTGTTAACATGTCTGTGTGCATGATGTGATGCTGGAGAGAAGCCTTACGTTAGCTCTTGGTAAACCATGCTCACCTCTGCAGGAATAGTGAAAGCTAGAATTTACTGATGACTTACTCTAATGCCAAGTCATCTGTGACTATCAGTCATTTTACTACCTAACATCACTTCTTCTCAGAAGGACATTTTATGTGGAGCGCCATCAGCTCCTCCTCAGTGAGGCATTTCCAAAGGTTCATCTCAGGAATGGAGTCAGCTCAAAATCCAGGTTCTTTGTATCTTCAAGACTCCACTCCAGAAGCATCTGTTTGTCCTTTGAATCTAACTAATCCAGCCTGTTTGATAAAGACCACACTGGATAAAGAGCTCTCAAGATAGTCCCTGGATGGGACCGGCAAGATGATGAAACCCTGGAGGGAATCTGTTATATTTTCAATTTTATTCATTTATGCATACAGAACTGGGGTACAGGCCAGAGGTGCAGGGACGGTGAGAGTATTCACCAGAAACAGACTGGGGAGCAGAATGGGCAAAGTGATGAAGTACACTGCTGAGGGGAGACAGGAAAGGTCTGTTGCACCATGTGGGTCAGCTCCCTGACCAGGGATCAAAGTGGTGCTGAAGCAGCTGAAGCTAGCTTCATAGAGCTGTGCTTTATTTTACCCATTGCACCACCAGGGAGGGCCTAGGAGAGTCTCATACTTTTCTCTCTAGACCAATAGTTCAACAGCATCCACCCCTCACATGGCAGCAGAAAGTCACTTTCTGAATTCAGAGACAATTTTAATACCATGTTTCCATGCCTTTCTTTTCATACCTTCTCTCCCCTATATAGACAGCTCAAATGGCATTCAACTACATGCTTTCCATATGTCTGTGGTTTAATTATAATCAGACTGTCAGGAAGAGATGCAAACTCACAGGTCTAGCACAGCATGCTGGCACTGGGAACTTTCCACTTTTGTTATTCTCCCATTCCAATGTATATATGGTCTGCATTCTTCAGGAAACTTCCCTAGTAGGACAGGCCATTGCAAATGAAAGAACAGCAAACTAGATGTTGCCGTAAACTGGGAATGGCTGCCAGGAATGGCTTGAGTACAAACTTAAGCTGCTCAATTCAAGCCTCCTCTGACAAAGTCATTTCTGTTTTATAAACTATTTGTGTGTATTTCATCCAACTTGCCTGCGTGGACAGAAAGGTGTTAGCCCTCCTTCCACAAATAAAGATATTTAGAAATAGAACAGCTTGCATAAAACAAACCAACCAAAATCAAACTGATAGAAATGTTACCAAGAATAGTCAAAAAACTTCTATGAATGAATTATATGAAATAAAAGTCACTTGTTTTACAAAATGAAACGTTATGTATTTAGATAGACAAACACGCCTATGAAGTGAAACTATTCTAAGTTCTACTTACCTGTCTTCTCTCACTTACCTGTTTCTTAACTTTGATGGGGCGGGCGAAATCCAGGTTGCATTTAAATCCATCTACTCAAAATGTTATGAAGAATAAAGAGATTTGTGAGAAATAAGCTACTGTATGCCATAGAGGGGTATGAGATAGAGATAAAATTTTATCCACTTAAATATTTACACTCAAATGCCTGGGAACATAACACTCTGCAGACCCCAGAGTCTGGCGAAGGACAGGCACCATCCTCACCTGCTCCTCACCTGTTCCTCACTTTTCCTACCTAATTGTCTACCAGACAGGAAGTCTGCCCTTGAAAATCAACTTGGTGATGTTTTTGTGCTTCCTGCTCTTAAATGTCAGTTTGTACTTTAGCCTTTTCTCAAGTTTAATCTGTTAAGGATAAACTACTGTGTTAAGGAGATTAACCTGCCAGTCTCTCTTCATCACCTGCCAGCCTCCTCTGTGCTCAGCAGGTCTTGATCTCTGCTGTCTCTGTCTGCTCCATCCCTCTCCTCTGAACCTGCACTGCATTTTCTCTTTCAACACACTGAGTCTTCAACTACGCTGTGATAAAGAAGCAGAATTTTAATTATTTGGTGGGAAGAGTCGCTTCTAGTTGTGATCAGATTTGACAAGTTTCTTTCCTTAAATAGACATATGTGAAAACCCAGTAAACATCCACACTTGGGATTTTAGAACGTTTCCAGGGATGCTTATTTTCACTTGTAATTATCAAAGTAGGGAACAAGGGACACTCTCAGCCTCTTGCTCACCCTGTGGTGGTAAGTGATGAGGGGCTTGTCCGCTCCAGCTGATTCCTGTCAGGGCAGGCCACCTGGACAGGCTGCCTCTCGGGAAGCCCAGGGAAAGCCCTGCAAGCTCCAGGAAGATCTCTCGGACCCGTCTCTGCTCCCAGGACTTGAGCTAATCCCTTTTTGTGAATAGATTTTTGTTCTCTAGGTGTGTCTCCATGCGTGCGATTATCCTTTCTCATATGACTTTAAAGTTGTGTGATCTTTTGTTGCTTACAAAATCAGGAGGCTTTGAGGAGACAGACTGTCATATTCTCTTTCCCTCATGAACTATGACAGTGCATGACACATGTGAGGCGTAACATGCAAATGTTCAAGGAGCCCGTTTGTCAAGATCTGGGGACTGTTTTATATGCAGTCTTATAAAGATGTTCTGTTTTACTTTATATAATGATAGAAAGATGTTCACGGTTGAAAAACAGGTAATGTAGCATCTAATATTTTACATTATCAGAAAACTAGATGTTTTAAGATTATTTCATATCAGGTGCGGGGTGGGATGCCACTGAGCTGGAGCAGCTCAAGGGGACGAATCATAGTAGTCTGCCTGGAGCCCAAAATGACTGTCGATATAACTACATTGTCCAAGATGGGGAAGAAAAGAATGGAAGGAATAAGAAAATGGAAGAGGCAGAGCCTGAAGAGTTTGTGGTGAAAAAAAAAAGAGAAGAATGGGGAGCGTTTCCCGATGTGGAAAGGATTTAGAGATACTGACAATGCTTGGAGAAGATTTAGATTGTCCACAGTCAGCTGGAACATGTCTTAATTCTCAAGAAGCTGGTGAAGAAGACTATAGTACTAAAACAAACCTTCTTCTGACAGTGAATCCGATGATTGTAAGTCAAAGAAGAGAGAAGTTGCTGGGAAGGAAACCAAGAGACTTCAGCAGAGTTGTCTATCCTCAAGGAGTGACTAGTGACCCCGAGAGAAGACAGCCAGAACCCACGTTTCTGGAGAGGTGAGAAGAGTCAGGTGAGGCATATGGGGTGCCAGGAAAGAAGGCAAGCATTGTAATTGCTTTTTGTGAAGAGAGAACTAGTTGGCATTCTTGTCAAGAACATGAAACTCAGTGACTAGATATGGTTTCACATACATACACATACATTTACACACCAAAAAAATCAAACATACACACACACATGTTCTTTCTCACTCACACACACGTTTGTCTTTTTTTTTTTTTTTTGATATGTTAGTGTGAAGAAAAACACCCCATCCCAAAGAAATCAAGTTGAATAAGTTACTTCGAACAAATGGACAAGAGCTTTCTGTATTCTTTGCATTTTTTTTTTTTTACATGAAAGCCTATATTCTAACGAGAAGGATAGGTGTAGGTTAGATTGCATATGCAAGAAGATTTCATGAAAAGAGAGTTGAATTATTAGGGGTCATTTTTCAGATGTAACTGAGTTATAAAGAGTTGAAAAGTCAGTTAAATGAAATGGGTCACATGGGAGAAACCACGGTGTAAAGGGAATTTCCCCAAACCCAACTTGACTTACTCTGCTACGGCTTTAATTACACTATTTTATATTAAAGTTAAACATTGGAAGTAACAGCAAAACATCACACCAGTACAATAGGATTATGTGGGAATTTTCCTCAGCAAAGGAGATATCTCCTGTCACAGAGAAGACCTCCAGCCTCACTGTGAATTTTTCAGTTGTTTGAATTATTTTCTTGATTTCTAGTATTTAATTTTTGTGTACCTCCTTCCCTAACCAATTATAGCAGATACTCTATCCATGATTCTTCAATGTGTCACTAACAACAGACTATGCTTGGACCAAGTCAAATTCTTAGCAAATATTTACTGAATGAGGGCAACAAACAACAAAGCTTAAATAGATTCAAAAGTTAGAAATACAGTAAGTTTTGGAAAATAATTTGATTAGCGACATTAACTATTCATTCAAATTGTTTTTCAAATCAGTCTTGAAAAGGAGAAGATTCACTGTGGACTAAAAAAGTGGCAAAAAAAAAAAGAAGAGGACTTGCAGTAGACTTGAGAGAAAAAGCATTTTTAAGAAGCTATTCTATGCGTGAGGAGATGATCATGTGTAAAATATAAAAATAGGACCATGGCTGTGTGTGTAGGAGACATTGACAGAATAGTTGAGCTGGGGCAAAGTTGTTCTATAAAAGAGCCTTGGGTGGAAAGTAATCAGAGTGAGGTTGTAAATGGTCTTGAAAGTCAAGTTTACAAGTCTAGACTTCAATTTGAAGAAAGCCGTAAAATAATACAAAAAAGAAAAAGTTACAAAAGTAGTTTCAGAATATATTTTGAGGAAAGGTGGTTAAACTTGAGCTGGGTGAAGGATTCTTTCAATTGAAGTGTCAGCAAACCAGAGCAAACTAGTTTAACGAGTGAGTGAATTTATTAGGTCATCACAAATGGAAAGCCTGCAGGTAGGGCAGCCTTGGGGCATGGGAGTACTATCCTCAAGAAGTGACTAATTCCTGCCCTCCAGCTTCGTGTGCCTGCTGTACTCACTTCTCTTTCTCATCATGAGGCTACGACACAGCTACCATTAGTAAGTGGAGTTGCGTGGATTTTTGTTGTTACCTAAACATTGAAATATACATTTGTTGGTCTAACTTGAACCAATAGCTATAGACATAGAAATCCCATGTGCAGATTGGTGGAAGACCAGTTATTATCTCCCCCTAAACATATCACCATGGCAAAAAGATTTTACTTATTGGCTTGGGTAAGTCAGGTTCCTTTCCAAACCACGAAAATGTGCCCTGAAAGTAAACCTGGATAGTTACTAAGCTAGGGAAGGACTCGAAATAGTAAATACCTACCATGCCCTTGAATAGTGCTTAAACTGATTTTCTTCAATATGATAGCATTGTGCTAATGATTGTAATGGACCATGACTGTAATTATAGTTTGGCAATTCTATATTTATATACACACATATATATGGTTACTAAGATTTATAGGAATAAATGTATTCATAATGCAATATGTATTTATGTATGTATACAAAATGTATTCAGTTTGGGAATGATAGGATTTTATACTGACATCAAGAATTAAATGAATGATGCATATTTTTCTTGAATACACATTTATATAAGTTATTGATTGTAAATGGTGGGGAGGTTAAGTGTACTGTCAACAATGAAATCCTCAGAAAACATCAGAATAAGGTGTTCTCTTTTGTCTTCAGCTATCTCTTCTGGTCAATTATTTCCTCTGGTAGGACACAAGTAGGAACAACTACCCGGGTGATCTCTCTTGAGCTTTACCATCATCAATGTCATACCATAGGAAATATTTTCTTAATTTAGACTTCTGTCTTTCTGTTGTGCATTTCGTATTCAGACCTACAAAAATCTGTATTGTATACTTCAAAATATTTCACAGGATGTTATTTCCTGTATTTTCTACATTGAAATTGGCTGTGCCATTTTAATAGAAATTGTGGGTGATTTGACGAATCAATTCTTTTTCACTTAAATACCTCTGCTGAGGTATATAAAGCTGTGTGCGTGGGTCCACACACATCCTACCTATGTTTCACTTTGTCTTTCTCTAGAGAATGTAAAACCCAGGGTTGTTGCTTTTAGTTGCTGAGAAAAAAACATTTCAAGTTTCTCGGACTAACAAGGTCACCTAATCGTCCCTCGCAATCAAAGGATTTGTAAATGTCACCGCACTTGTTCACATATTTCCAGCTGCTAAGACAACTATGATGACTTTTTTGAATGTTAAGTTTTTTCTTTTCTCTGACCTCTAAACTGTAAGTGTTTGAATATCTTTGGAAACACAGAGCTGGAATTTCCCCAAGGAAGTTGTTTAATCAAAGTCATGCAATATATGTATGTTAGTCAAACCTCATGCTGTTATCTTAAAACATAACTTCTCTTAAAACACTATTTTTCCTTTTAAAGTTGGTTGAGTATTTGACAACTTACTAGGAAATAGCTGACTTAATTTCCGAATTAATGACAAATCCAGCTAGTATTTTTCTGCATATATGTGTGTATACATGTTTATACATGTGCGTATGTATACACACACATATTCAACCCAACACTTCATATATCACATTGACATAGGGCATGCACTCATGTAGGCATATTGAAGAGCTACCCCTTTTCTAAATGAATCATATTTTTGTCATTATCAAGACCCAATGAGCTTCCTATAGGAAATAAGTTTGAACAGTTAAGTCTGATAGTCGGTTTTAATGTCAGATAACCCAAAAACTATCAGAAAATCAGGCAGTTTCATAAAATCATCAGTCATAGTTTTCCTGGCCATGGTATTAGATGTAAAAATAAGCCATTCTAAGAGCAAAGAGGCTCAGAAAACATAATTTGTTTTTTTTTTTAAATTGTTGTTGCTGCTGTTCAAAGGGATAATTTGAGTGTAATGCTATATAATGACATTAAAATTCATCTCTTCATCTTAGCTCTGGAGAACCTATAACACTGTCATACAGTGCACTGAAAAAAAAGAAAACTAATAATGGAGCACTCTGCTTAGTCATTACCAGTTGATAATCGTAGTGTTGTAACCGTATAAGGCATCAGTAGGGAAAGAAGACAGTGGTAATAATTGCTTTCCAGCAAACAGGCATAAAATGGGACTTCTCTGAGGAAACTAAGTGTTCTATCCATCCTAAAAATAAGCAAAATTCGAGAAATGAAAAAAAAAATTCTCATCCATCTGAACATCTCCCTCCCAGAAAACTACCCCAACATACCTACATACTTGAAGGTAACTGCTTAGCAAGAAATAAATCCAAATAGCAACTGGAGTAGAAAGTAACTCCACAGTTATAGACTGAGTGACACCTTAACAGCAGGAGGACAAGCCATATTGCAGGAGAGAAGACAGAGGTTATTTTCAAACAATCACATTTGAGACATAGCCTCAAAGATTTATTTACTTATGCATACAAGAACTGGGGTACAGGTAAGAGGTTTGGGGGCTGAGAGGATTGATTCACAGGAGACAGAGTGGGGAGCAAAACAGACAGATCTACTGAAACACACTGCTGAGGGGAACAGCAGAGAGACAGGAGGGGTCTGCTGTGCCCTGTGGGTAGCTCCCTGGCCGGGGATTGAACTCGTGCTGCAGTGGCTACGGATAGCTTCAGAGTGCTGGCTTTTATCCACTGAGCCACCAGGGAGGACCCTCATTTTATTAATATTTGAATGAATTCAATACCTAGAATCCAAGTATATGCTATTTTACTAGGATATATTGTTAAATATCCAGGTTGGCTATTGGAGGAAAGTAATCAAGACTATTTGTTGACAAGAGAAAGGTTGGGTGGATGACTGCAGTGGTTACTGAGGCTGAAAGAATAAGAAAAAAATGTGATTCTGTTTGTTAACTCGATTATGTGGTATTTTTTCCCTTTTCCATTTCATGTGATAAGTAGCTGTAGGAGACTGATGGCACTTTTTGAGCTTTTGAAGATAAATGATGCTGTTAGGACCAAGCCATCAACTCACATTCATTCTGCAGTGTGACAGCTGAAATCCCATGTATGACTCTATTACTTCTCTATTTCTTGATCTTCACTGACTTGACTTTATTTTTTCACCAGTCTCATGCCTGTGAAAATGGTTTCTTGTTCATTAAGGGAAAGTCCCCCAAAGACCCAGGCCCTGGGTATTGCTGAATCCCTTGTCTCAAAACCCAGGCTATTGTGTTATAACTTGAACCCAATATTAATCATGTCCTTACATCAAAAGACCTGCCTTAAACCAAACTGCTAATTTGCCCATTTGATATATTGTCAAATATTTGTGAGATGCTTTTCTCCCTAACCTTTGCAATATACTCATCTTTTCTCCTTAAAAAGAAAAATGGAAAATATTTTAAATGGTATATTGTGATAATATGCAATCCCCATGTTTGGAAGACATATTACCATTATTGTCAAAAGCTAAATTTAAAATTTCTGCTTCCACTATGGCCAATTAAGCTCCCAGTGATTAGCACTATAAATTTCAGGGAGAGAAGCACTATAAATTTCAGGGAGATATGTAGAAACAAGCCAAACCCGGAAGGAAATAAATACTTGTAAACTAGAAAGGCACTAGGTAGTTTTGTAGAACAAGTGACTTTGAACCTGAGCATCCTATAACGTGATTAGAATTTGAAAGAAAATACACATAGTTTTTCTGGCATGAAGAATAGTGCACAGTTCAAGTTACAAAGTCATAGGGAATTTGGTAAAGGAGAGATTCAGGGAGGGCAGTCCCAATTTCTGTGTAAATACAGTCCCATTTCTGGGTGACCACTGCTTGGTACAAATTGCAAGAATTGCTGTCAAATTTTAATCTCTCCCTAAGAAACAGAGTTTACAGTTGGAAGCTATACAAGTTAATTTCTCTCCCAAATGAGCAAGCAAGCAAAATCAATATTTTTCAGAGAAATATAATGTAATCTAAATCTCCAAAACAAAATATTCACAATCAACTGGATTGAATATAGTTATCCAAAAACATTAACGATAAAAACAGCAAAGAAAAACATGAATCAACCTAAAAAAAAAAAGAATGGTTTCTAAGTTTGTGTCTATATGAGGCTAGAAATTATGTTTAATCCCATAACGTTCTACAGAATTAAGAAGGATGAGAAAGTTAATTTGATAATGAGAAAGACCTTTTCTCTAATAGCCACTTCAGACATGGCCAAAGAAAATAATGGTAAAGGAGAAACCTCACAAGGAAATGGGATTTTATGCTTGACACTGTGACAGGCTATGAAATTAGTTCTCACTCTGTTGGGGTAACAAACTCTGAGTGCTTAATTAGAAAAGAAAGTGCCATATATATGTAGCAATCAGAAATGTAGAATGGTTGACCGAATATTTATAACTTTCTATTTTCTGGAGCCATCTATATGTAAATGTAAAATGGTTGACCATCCAACTTTCTATTTTCTGGAGCTGTGATAGAATTTCATCAGCTTGAATTTATTGTGATTGGGTAGGAACATTTGTTTACTTTGTAAACTAATAAGTAAATGAACAACATATCACTATGATCATACTAATTACATATGCCAATTACAGCTCAGTGTTTAAATGCAATGTGCAATCACTGATCCATATTTTTAATTTTCTCTCTAGTATAATGCGTGTCACCATTTAAACAACAAATGTTCTTAAATTGTTGCAACTAGCTTTGTCTATATCTTTTGTATGATAATATAAATGTATTTATCAAATATAAACTATTAAGTCATAAGTACACAGGTTATTTCAGTGAAGCATAGTGTAGGTTGACCAGTAAGTAAATTTAGCCAACAGCATTTGGTTTCCCTGTTACCTATTTTGAGTCATCCAGGAGGCTTCCATTCCTTGTGACATTTTTGGATTCTGAAGTTTTTGCTGGAATTGTGACCATTTTGTCTGGTCTGTTCTCATCTGTTGCTGATGAACCTTATCTCTGTCTTGATCAGTTTCTAGAAATGTTCTCACATTGACTGTTGATTAGACTAAATTTGAAGATTCTGCTATTTCAAAGGTTTTCTCCTAAGCATCCCCATGACAAAATTTCTCCATCTGTAAACAAGGAGAATGAAAGTTAACAGTCTAGAGAGTGGTTGGATGGATTAAAAACATAAAATAGATATAAGAAATTTAAACATGCCTGTTGGTACACGATCATCATCATCATTATCATCACATTTCTGCGTCATTATTCTTTCTGCAGTCTTATGGCAGGCACAGAAAAGCTTTAGATGACTTCCTGTGCCATCTTCAGAACTATTGTATCCTGCAGGAATCTTTTCATTAAGCATTTGACCCAGGTACAGTGATTATTCCACCTTAATTTAATCAACTTTGCTTTCCCTCTAGGTCTTACATTGTGAACTGGTACAAACCACATCACTTATGCACTTCCGTTTATACCCTTGCCTGTCTTTCTTTATGTTTGGTCAAATGAAAACAAGAAACTATCATCCATGGTTGTCTCACTTTTTCTAAATCCTAAAAAAGACCCTTGGAATCTTATTCCTCAGCACATGCCTAGAAGTGCAACTCTTCTCCTTTAGTTGAGAGAATGATATTTAAAGTTATGAGGAACTATTTACAACTTTGTGATTTGAGAACCATATAGTCTGAAGTCTACCTTTCATCCCAATATGTCATTGGCATGAATTAAACAGAAGCTCTTTGAATTTAAAAGAAGCAACAAATACAAAGCATATTTCAATATCATTGACTTGTCTGCCAACGGCTTAAACATATACATTAAAATTCAAAACTGAGAAATAATTCCTACATCAGATTGGATCATCTCTTTCCTTGGGGCAATAAATGTACTGTTTTAATAGATAGGTGAGAGACCATGAAAGTAAAGCGAAAATGTGAACAAGTAAAACATTAGTTTGAAATCTTCAGAGTAGACCCGACAATTCTAACACTAGTGATATGATAGTGTTTTTTTCTGAAGAAACTGTATGACTCTCTACAACACATTAAAATCATCATTGCTAATTGGAAAAGGACAAGCTGACATAGTGTCTGTCAGCTATTCGATTTCTAACAGCCGGTGGGTCTGTGACTTCAGCCCCATAAATGCCAGCACCAGGCTAACTCATTTCTGCCTACTAATGCACAGCTTTCCAGTGCCCCATCTCCCTCCCCTGAAATACAAAGCCATATAGAACTAAACCTTCATTGGTTCTTGCCTCTTTAATGTCCTTATTTGTTAAAGGACTGATGACACATTCTCTTGCTGTGACCAATGATCTACCTGACACCTGTTTTGTCATTCCACAGCAGCACAGGATTTAATCCCCTTTAAATTGATTACCGCTCTTTTACAGATGGTTAAAGATATGCATCTTAAATCCAGTATGGAACTTAGTAAATGGGGATCTTTGATTTTGCATCCTTGAAGGCAACAGAATGCACAGTGAGTCGAGAGACAGCACAGAAAGTGCCCAAATCCCTAAAGATGTTAAAAAATATTCACCATCAGTATTTTCCAAATAATTCTATGTGAGAGCCTTTAAAATATATTATACACCAGAAGGGGAAAAATGATGATCCCCTTTATTCATTTATTTTTACCTAAAAGTTTAATAAATGTACTAAAATAGACCCCAAAATTTACACTTGTCCTTTTATACTTTTTAGTAACCATATACCAATGTCATTGATAATAATGCTAACAACAAATATCTGGATTCTCTTCACACAGTCTTCCTATGTAAGGGATGATTTCCATAGATAGCGCGTATTGCAACTAATAACAGTTATATAAATGAACCCAAAAGCTGCTTGTGTTGACTAGTCTATTATACGCCTGCATTGTTTGATGATAACTCAACAAACTCTTTCCCCATAATTGAAGCGTGATGACAAAACTGTCTTGGAAATCTAACTGTCATGTTCCTTCCAGTAGCCTCCTGTGGTTTTAAGAACATAAGCAGAAGGGGTAACAAGCTAGGATGTCAGTTTTGGGGTGTTTCGTTTCATAAAAATGAACTTTGCGCCCTCCCTGGTGGTGCAGCAGGTTATAGCACAGCACTAAGAAGCTAAAGCCACTTCAGCATGAGTTCGGTCCCCAGCCCCGGAGGTGACCCACATGGTGCCACAGACCTCTCCTGACATGCCCGCTGCTCTCTGGCTTGTACCCTCATCCTGTATGCATCAGTAAATAAATCTTTTTTAAAAAAATGAATTGTGTGTGCCGCAATATGCATGAAAATAACAGCCTGGCTATTATTTGCTTACATTTCAAAAATGGGGACAGGAAGTTTTAAAAAAGTGAAATTTCCTGAAAGTTCACAGCAATCCTGTGAATCGATAACTGGCAAGAAATTTTGGGGTTGTATACATATGTGCAGCCCCATCCAACCAAGATCAGAAAGACAGAGCTGTTACAGAAGGAAGCACAAGTGAATGAAAGCAGACACTGGTGGTGGTGTTTTGTTTTTGTCTTTTTTACAAAAGAAGCATACCTGTGGGGAGGGGAGATCTAGGTGAACCTTTGGAGGTAGATCTTCAGAAAGGGGGGCTGTCCCGCCCACATGTCAGACCTCCTGGTAACAAGGGCTCCTCCCCAGACCTCAGTAGGTCATGGGGTTCAGAATCCCTGTATGTAGAGGCATACTGGGTGTCTGAGCAAACAGAGAAGCACCTTAACAGAGGACATGAGTCATGTATGTATAGATCGCAACAATCTGCCCTTCCGCAAACACTGAGTTAATTACTTCTGATCCCTGCTTCTTTGATCACTGTCATCCAACTCCAGATTTAAGCCAGGGGAGTGTGAGTCACAAGTCTGGGTCACATGCCTGGTCCCTGGTCCCTCTTAAGGGACCAGGCCAGAGTAAGAGTTTTCATGTGTCACTGAGGGAGAGAATCTCTGATGCATCAAAGCTAAGAACACAGAAAGTCTCCACGTGTCTGAAGGGTTCAAATATTCAAGCCCTATCCCCATCATGATGTCAAGTACAGAGGTTATGAAAGAAGCTCTGAAATCATTCAAATTTAAGTTTAAATTCTAGCTCTGATATCACTTAAATATATGATCCTGGGGAAATTATTCCCTTTCTGAACATCAGTTCTTCAACTAGGAAAATGGAAAACACATTTTCCCTGTTATTAAATTAAAGGAATGTATAACGTACATAGGCTGGTAACTGATATACAGTAAACATTCAATAAATGTTACTGGTCAGTTGCTTATAATGATTCATGGGATTTTTTCTTTCTCAAGATCTTAGGGGGTGCTGAGCATTGTGATAAAGGGTGTCAGAATCCCATCAGCCAAGGTGCTGGAAGAAATGCTCATCATCTGGATAAATTGCTATCTAAGTATCTTTCTTCCTTAAGAATTGTATGCAATTGAAACAAAAACAAACACAAGCTACTCTGTGTAAAGATGGTGGAAAAAGCTTTAAAGTGAGGAATAATTTTATCACAAGCATTTAACTAAGGATGAAACCAGTTCTCCTGGTCTTGTCATGCCTGATATCATATTTTACACAACATACTTATTGGTTTGTTTTTAAAATGATTAGAAAGTTAAGGGATTATAAAAATGTCATACCTGAAACTTGCATAATATTGTAATGCAATATTAATGTCAAGCAAGGAGTGAATAAAGTGTAATAAAACCAAGCGTGTGTATATAAAGCATGCGTACGGATTTTTTAAATCCAGAATAGATTTGATCTTAGCTAATGATGCGCCATTTTTTTAATTTTTATATTCACTATCAGACTGTTAGAAATTATATAGCTGATTCATTTTCAGTAGGGATTTAATACTATCAGCTTTTTAACAAGAAGACCCCAAAATTGGCTCTGTTTCTTTGTTCCTGGAGATCTTACCTTGTACTTTCCCCATTTGATTTCTGTCCATCTGTCCATGTCTGATACCAAAGTATCATAATGATACTTATACCTTTATGCATGCATGCATGCCTACCTAAATGCACACACCTCTAAGTACTTACACATTTTGTATATAAAATGATTCAAACACACAGACATATCATCATCAGTAATCAAATCAGAATTGAAAATTACTCAGTATGTAACGAAATTACATATTTCATTAAATGATACACATTCTTATATCTGTTGCTGCTCTTAGTCTGTATTTCACAGTTCAATTATTTTGTGCAAAAGTTTTTTAAACACTCACGACCTCAGATCATTAGTAAAAATGCTTGTGTAATTTAAGGTTAGTTTAACATAAACTAAATAGTCCCTTGTTCATGCCTTGCTTGGCAAATTATATGTGCTCAACAAATAATATCAATCATTTCTGAAGACTGGATTCTCTATATTTGATATTTATATTATTCTGAATTTTAAGAACAGAACCAGCACTGCTTCCATTCTGGCCGTAGTTATCTTACTTAGGGCTTCATGAGAATTAAATTAAGAAAAAAAAATTGAATCACTGTATAGTTTTCATATTTTCATCTTTCCCAAATAGTGTACTTTTCACATGCACATATTCATTCGTGATGTTCAAGAAATGAATGACAGCCAATTTAGTTTCTGTCAGTGTAAGCAGCATTAGATAGCAGTAGGCATATATAAAAAGACTCTGAATGCAAACGACTGCCTGTATAATGCAATGATGGGTTCTATGCAAAACAATTAATGGACATTTCGTCATGTTCTCAAAATGAATTGAAAAGAATAACAAGTTAGTGTTAGCTATTACCCTATTGAGCATGGGCCCCATAATCAAGCTCAGTGAAAATCTGTCTGGAGGAACTGAATTTATAACCCAGATAGCAGCTTTTCAAGGGGAGACACGGGTGTGGGGGTGGGGTGGGGTGGAGAGGCACCCCACAGGAATAGACAGTATATTTGCCTTTCATTTTTTAGAAACCAAAATTAAATTATAAGTTCTCATAAGAGAAAATTAAGAAAAACAGCTAAGTGTCTGTTTCATCTGTAGATGAATGGAATTGTTTATTTGATGTAAATATACTGGGCATGGAAAAGACATTGACGTAGCTTTCTCAGTGAGATAACTGAAAATACCCTGACAATCCATGAAGAGCTGTGATCGTTAAATATAAAGTCAACTAATCCTGTTAAGAGTTATTAAAAACACCCATAAAGGATTGAGTTCCAACCTAGTCCCATGAGGATTTCAGCATACCTACTGAACAATAAAACTGCTAAAAACAGAATTAAATGTTTGTCATTCTAGAGGGTAACGTCCACATGACTAATGATGTGAATCACCATGTGCTTATTGGCATTTCATACCTCTTCTTTTCAAAAGGATTTTAAGATAGTTTACCCATTTTGCAATTTGGATTTTGAGTCACCTTACTATTGAGCTGTAAGATTTATTTATATGTTGATGGCATGAACTCTTTTATGAATGGTTTTCTACAAGGTTTTCTACAAGTCTCTACGTTACTTTTCTACAAGTCTCTACGTTACTTTTTCATTTTTAACTGTGAAGTTTAAAGAATCAATCTTTTCAAATTTTATAAAGTTCAATTTGTCATTTTTTATTTCAATTCATCCTTATTTGTCTTGTAAATATTTTTCTGCTCTACAATGACAGTGAATTTACTGCATTTTCTTCTACAGCTGTAGTTTTTAATTTCCTATTTGTTAGCACTATCATAGGATTAACCACTGAATATAAAATAATAACAGTTATTATTTCTCAGTCATGTTCTGTTCCAGCTCTAGGCTAAAATACTTAAAGTACAAAAAGGATATAGAAAAACATAGAATAAAAACTTCAGTAATCAGATAGTCACAATTAGGTATCCTACTTTCTAAACTGAATAATTGAGGAAGAATGGAGTTTAACCATAATTGAATAAGGGAAAATTAAATATTAGGGATAGTGAACACCATATGAAAGTTCTGAGAGATGAGAAAACCTGCTAGCTTTTGGGAAAGACACATTTAGCTGGATTGAATCTTAGCATGCCAGTGAGTGCAAGCTGTGAGATAAGACTGGAATGATCAGGAAAGGCCCCCTCACAGAGCATCTTACAGTCTGTATAGGGACAGAGACTCTATGCTGAGGATAATGGGAAACCTGGAATATTTAAGGCAAGGACAGTATCTAGCACATTTTTATTCGAGGAAAATCACACAGGATGCCATGTACTTAAAGAATTTGAGACAGAACAATAGTCAAGATGTTTTTCTAATAACTGATATGGGAAGATAGGAAACTTGAAGTGAGATATTGAGATAATTTTAATAGATACCAAGGACACTAAATTACTGATATCTGGTCATTGACCCAATGGGCTAATTAGGCAGATAGCTTGGTGTGTGGGTATCTGGCCACAGCAAAATTGTGCAAGTTTCTAATATCCATCAATATAAACAATATAAAAACAAAGGGCAAGAAAGCTTTGAAAACTTTTTTTTTTTTAGATTATTTATTCATACAGAGCTGGGGTACAGGCCAGAGATGCGGAGAGTGAGAGGATTCACCAGGAACAGAGTGGGGAACAGAACAGGCAGATCGACGAAGCACACTGCTGAGGGGAGCAGCGGGCGGGTCAGGAGAGGTCTGTCACGCCATGTGGTCACCTCCGGGGCAGGCGGGAATCGAACTCACGCGAAAGTGTCCCCTAGCTTCTTAGTGCTGTGCTTTAACCCGCTGCGCCGCCAGGAAGGGCCCTGAAAGCTTTTTTATGTCTAAGATAACAATGAAATATCTTACCAAAGACTTTCACTAAGTCCTTGGTGTCATGGTCAGCAGCAGAGAACAATAGACACATTAACATGTATTTTAAAACTCTTAAGTGTAGTAGTGGTGTTTGCTTCAATGAGAAAGCACATGATTTATTGGAAAAAAAACTACTAGAATCTCTTCGTTGGAGACATCAGAGCCCCCTGAACGTCCATGTTTCATTAAGTTAGTGTTAAGTATTTACTTGCCTTTTCAAACCTGCTTTACTTGTCTGTGTTTGAGAGTGAGAACTATAACTCTTTCTCTTTATATCCTGTTCTGAAATATACAGTATTATTTATTGCTGAGAGCACAAATGAACAATGGATGACTGAGTACAGTCATAAATATGTGATGATTTCTAAATGCTTTTCTTATGACCTGGCCTTGAAACTTTCTAAAGCATCATTTCATCGGCATCCTATTAGTCAATTTACCAAAATACAGTTATCTATGTGAGTCCAGGACAACATAGCTGTTAAATTTATAGAAAGAGAAGACAGCACTGGCTAGGTGATAGGCATTATGGTGACTGCTAGAAAGTGTTCTCCTGGCCTACTGGTCTGGAAGAAAAGTACACTAAGACATTATTCAACAATGCACATTTCAGCAGGGAAGTACCGCCATGAAAAGAACCCTACATGTGGCTTTTAAAATCCAGCATGCCATTTTTCATTGACTTTATGATACAGGACACATCCAGAATATGGGGAGATTTGAGTTAATTGCCCTAGACTTAAACCCACATGCTAAAAAAAAAAACAAAAAACAAAAAACAAATGAACACAGGTCTGCAAAAGGGAAGCTCCAGAGTGTTCTGATTATATGCCCCAGAAAATGACCTAGTATTAGAAACATATGCAGGAGTGAATAAATATCTGTAAAACTGATGAGTGAAAAATAATTGTATGAGGGCCTCCCTGGTGGCACAGGAGTTAAAATCTCTGTGTTATCAAGCTATTGTCAGCCACTGTAGCAAGAGTTCGATCCCCAGCCAGGGAGTGCCAGCACAGCTTAGTAGAACTCTCCTGTCTCGCTGCTCCCCTCAGCAGTGGATTTCAGTCCGTCTGCCTCTTCTGCTCCCCACTGTGTCTTTGGTGAATCCTCTCACCCCTGACCCTCACATGTCTGGCCTATACCTTAGTTCTTTATGCATAAATAAATCTTTATTTAAAGTAATAAAATTTGCATGAATAAGGAAATTATATATAGGAGCAGAAGTATGTCAGACCAGATTGTCATTATCAAAAATTGCATACCTCTCCTTTGAATATCTTATATACAAGAAAGAAATTCAGACTACGCATACAGTGTAATCATCTTTAAGCATCCTCCTGAATGTGCCCACGTATGTTCTCGACTCCTCAGAATACAGTGGCTTTCAGCAGTGTGTGGTGACTTTTGGCCCCGTGCCAGCCCTCAAGGTTGGCTTCAGGATGTGGTGGTGCAGATACTAAATAATGTGGCTTCTGAAGAAGCAAGGGGTTATTTATTGCTATTGTAGCTTACCGACGGACAGGTACACCAAATTTTAAAATTAAAAATACAACCTGTTTCAGCCCTCCCTGGTGGCGCAGCGGGTTAAAGCACAGCACTAAGAAGCTAAAGCCACTTCCGCATGAGTTCGATCCCCGCCTGCCCCGGAGGAGATCCACATGGCGTGGCAGACCTCTCCTGACCCGCCCACTGCTCCCTCAGCAGTGTACTTCGTCCATCTGCCTGTTCTGCTCCCCGCTCTGTCTCTGGTGAATCCTCTCACCCTCCACATCTCTGGCCTGTACCCTAGTTCTGTATGAATAAATAAATAAATCCTTAAAAAAAAAATACAACCTGTTTCTTTACCACAGTCAATCTGAAAGCAGCACGTCTTGGCCACATTTTATACACTAAATATATGACTGAATTTTTTCACTGGTGAAACTTGTACTTATTGTTCTTCCATTTGACATTTAGTGGGGATTTCTCAAAGTTAAAGCAATGCAGCAATGTGACGTTTTGTTCATTATAGTTGATACAGAGTAACCCATGGAATAAATACACTATAATGTCCAGCCTATAACCTCTCTATAAAAACAAAATGGGTATGATCTGTGAGAATGGCCCATATCAAAGATCCAAGAAACAAGAAGTGTTGTAGGGCGAGAGAAAAAGGAGTCTTTGCAGATTGCTGGTGAGAATGTAAATTGGCAAGCCACTTTGGACGGCAGAACAGAGTTCAACAACATTTTTAAATGACTCCATTATGAGACACTAATTCCACTTCTAAGTATTTATTTGAAGAATTCATTGTAGCACTACTTACAAGAGCTAAGTTATATAAACAACCTAAATACCCAACAACAGATGAGTGGGTTAAGAAGATGCTTTATGTATACACAATGGAATACAGCTAAGCTGTTTCAAAAAGATGAAATCTTACCATTTGCAACCACAGAGATGGAACTGGAGGGATTATGCTAAGTGAAAACAAATCAGAAAGAGAAAGGCAAATACTGGATGAGCTCACACATATCTGGAATAGAGAGGTTAAAAAAAAAAAAAAAGGAACAAAGGAAAGCAAAGCAAATCCCAGAAATTTGACTATAGCATTGAGGCCCAGAAGGAGAGGGTGGGCAGTGGGTCTGAGGGGTTTCCGGGAGCAACAGAATGTGGTGGAGGAGGACTTTGGGTGCTTTGGGGGTAGGTGTTAGGGTTGCCATGCGCATCTGAAGAGTGAGATCCTATACTCTGAATCATAGACAGCGTTGTCAGCTGGCATCACCTCAAGAAAAGCTGCACAATACAGTAACTTTTTTTTTTTAACTTAAAAACGTGTAAAAGTCAACTTCAGTTGCGATGCTGAATTGGGTAAAGCGTCTGATCTGCACTGGGGGAGAAAGGTCATGGGGTGGGAAAGCCGTTTCCTTTCCTGGTCTTGTTATTTTTCTCTGTAGAAGCTTATGATGTCACTGTTCCTGTTCTGCAGCAAAGCTGCAATTAGGATTTCTGTTCTTGTTTTGAAGCGAGAAGCCCTGTGGAATGGCATTATGAAGCCCAAGAGCAGAGGATGGGATTTAGTCAAAGGGGAAAAAAATCATTCCAAATTTGCTGTCTTTTGAACTCCGCGAGATATTTCCTCAAATGAAGGCTGAAACAGAGTATTGAAATAATCCGAAAAGATCCCAAGTCAAACTCTGAGAATAATACAGAGGGAAGGTGGCTGTGTAGAAATTCATTTTGTCTTCATTGTCATCTGAGTTGAATTCGTTTAATTTTGTGAGGCAGTTGGACCCATGAATAGACTAAAAATGTTTTCCCTAAATTCCACTGCTCCCACTTATTACCTGTGTCACAAATATTAGTTTCCCCAAGTCCTGGTTTCTGGTTTTATTTAAATAAGATTACTTGAGCAGTTGTGCTATAAAACAACTTCATGAAGTTCAAGTGAATGGATGCACATCAAACAATGCCTGCCACTTAGTAAGGACTTAATACATGTCACAGAAACTGTGAAAAAAATAATTGTGATATTATAGAATTCATTTTGAGTAAGAATATTGTCCAGGCTATTGACATCAGTCACTGTATATGATGCATGGTGTAGACATCTACATTTTTTTTTTCAAATCGGTATAATGCATAAGAAAGTAAGAAAGGTATTGGAAGTAGTAAAGACAATACAGTATATTATTATTTGAGTAGCTGAATGTCAAAAATAGGACTATTAGTCATAACAATTCTGAGGCTTTAATTGACTGCAAATCTCTAGCCAGTGCATTAGCTTTTCACCTGAGGATGACGTCAAACAGATATGGTTAATGTTAGGGACACCTTGCGACAATTCTCACTGCAAATAAAAGGGCATTTCTGTGGCCCCCTTTCCTTCAGAAATAGCTACAAATTGTACTATGTAGGGGCATTTCTTGAGGGCTTTAGGTTTGAGAAATGTCCTCATCCCATCTTTTGTCAATAGCTGTGCTTCTGTACAACTTCTTTCAAAACTCACGTTTCTATTTACAGTGCCAAAGAAACTATACTTATGAGGGACAGACTGGTAGTGACACATTTAATTTTATCAGAATCCTCTGATTCATATTCATTTTTAATAAGATGATCTATTACCCCATAACAGATTTTATCATTGGGTTATAGTTGTGGCTGTCTGCTGTTAGTTGCAGGGGCTTTGTTAACATCGAGAAATTTCATATTAAGCTGATGCAAGGTGGATGTCCCTCTTTCTTATTTTGCAGACTCGAAAATTCTTGAACAGACCATACTATTTTAACAAATCTGAATGTTAAAAAGACACATTTTCCCACATGAAAGAATATCAGACATGCACATTTTAGATATGCATGTGTTGCATATGTACACAGATACATGTAAACAAGTGGGTATCTAGAACATGTTCACACACATGAGTGGTTGTGTATAATTATGTGATAAAACACATATCATGTTTATGCACACAGATACATATTTTAAAACATTGAAAACTACATTAGGTACATATGTTTCTATGTGTATGAATGATGGGATATGATTGCTAGCTAGATGAATCATAATTTGGTGATTTGCAAAAACTTAAGCATGTGCCCTAATACATTTTCCCAAACAGAATCACTTTTGTTAAAACTGCTCCAGATTAAGACACAGAACCCTACCAGCAACATGCAAACAGCCCTCAGCCCTCATCCAGTCGCTTACCTCCAATGATAACAGTGTAATCTTCCATCAACCTCAGTTACTTCTTGCTTTCTCCGGATTGTATTTTCCCCACTCTCTGGAGGCTCAGAACTTAGGTACAAACATCTGGACTGAGGACCGCTCCTTCGTGATCCCTCGGCCCTCCAGCCATGTCTTTCCATTCTCTGTCACTCTGCTGGTTCTTGTCCTGTCTCTCCTGGACTCTGTATTGTGCATGGAGCAGCTCACCTGCTGGGGCAAATCTCAGACCTGTAGCTTTCAGCCTGGCTCAGACAGCACACGCCCTCTTCCAAAGGCCGCTGCAGAAACCAGGGTGACCTCGCCACCGCTCTCCCCTGCACACCCCTGCCCCTTTCTGCTCACGTTCTTCTCCCAGCTCTGATGCCATCAGCCGTCGATCAGCATTGCTTGTAGCGCACGGGATGGGCGCTCTGTTCCCTGACGAGCCAGCTTGCCTTCCCAAGAAGGGGAAAACCAGAATAGCATGGAAGCAATTTATTTTGAGACCCACATTGTATTTCATAGTATGAACATTTATTTATGGCTGTAGTCAGAACCAACAGCAATATTGAAGACAAAACTAATTTAAAGAGTAAGTGATTAATGCATTCTTGTCTGAAAGAATTAGCCAAGTATTAAGGTAGGCAAAAAAAAAGGCTGTGGATAAAATATTGATTGTGCTCAGTACTTGATTAGAAATAAAGTAAAATCCCCATATTCTCATCCCACAACAAGGAAAATACAAGTCTACACTACTGCACTAATATAGAGCTTTTCTGAGTATTTCTTTGTGGCATTAAGGTAGGTAAGGTCCCAGATGACAGAGTGTAGCCATCATGATGATTTTAGTTCATGCCTCTGGATCAGAACTTTGGCAGTTTTAACACTGAAACTAAAAAATACCACGAGAACTCCCATTGCAGGGAGCTGTTTTCAGAATCCTTGAGTGAGCCTTAGTCTGTGTGTTCGAGCTTAGAAAAGAAGGTGGCTGGTGGGCGGCCGATGGATTTCTTGCTTCTCAGCTGCTGCTGTTCCTTTCACTTGCCAGGTAACAACTGCCCCAGGGACGTCAAGTCCCTCCTCTTGGCCAGATGATCAGAACTTGAGCTTGTCAAAAGCCAGCCGAGAAGACGCCGCTGATAGGCAGGTGGGCTGGGAAGTGCCGGTAGTTCCTAGAACACACAGAAGTCCAGCACCAGGCTCCTGCAAGAGAGCAGCACCTCCCCCTCCCCCCAGCTTGCAGGCTGTGGCTCCAGGCTTCCTCCAGCCCCGGGCCTGTCCTGTGGATGACTCCAGCAGTCACCTCATACCTGTGCTCCCCACTCACTCAGAAATGGAGCAATGCAACTGACTCACCTGAGTCACCATCCAAATCAGCCGTCAAGTTTACTTAGTAAAACATTTTTTCAAACAAGTCTTTTCTTTAACTTTTTTTTTTTAAAGATTTATTTATTATACAGAACTGTGGTACAGGCCAGAGGTGCAGGGACAGTGAGAGGATTCACCAGAGACAGAGTGGGGAGCAGAACGGGCAGATCGACAGGGCACACTGCTGAGGGGAGCAGCGGGGAAACAGTAGAGGTCTGCTGAGCCGTGTGAGTCACCTCCGGGGCGGGAATCGAACTCACACTGAAGAGGCTGTGGCTACCTAGCAGTGCTGTGTGCTTACCCATTGAACCACCAGGGAGGGCCTCAAGCAAGTTTTTTAAATAACTTACTTGAGCGGATGCTAGATGTATGTGAAGAGCTTTCTAAAGGCAAACTTAAGACGACCCTGTGTTCCTCACAAGAACGTGAAAAATGAGTTCAGATGCAATCTCAGCTGGGCTTTGAGGTTGGAAATGTTCAGCATTTCGTATTTTCAGAAGTCCCCTGCTGGATGTGAATCGGACGTTCTTAATGTATCTTAGACATGTTAAGTCACAGAATGGGGACGAGGCCCCGGCTTGTTCCTTGTCAAGATTCAGATGGAGAGTGCCACATGGGTGTCAGAAGTCTGGTGGGCAGCCTGGAGGCAATCTGACTTTCTACTTGGTGACTGTCACTGAGAGCTCAGCGACACCTGTAGGGGAGAGGGACTAGAACAGCTGAACTATGACTTGAAAGGTACATTGGCCAAAAATGTTTATAACCTCACTTTCCTGAAACCAAGTGAGTTACTTTTTTAAGATTTTATGTATTTATGCATCCAAGAACTGGGGTACAGGCCAGAGGTTGGGGGGAGGGTGAGAGGACTCACGAGAGACAGAGTGGGAAACAGAACAGGTGGATCTACTGAAATCCATTGCTGAGGGGTGTAGCAGGCAAAACAGAGGTATTCTGTGCCGTGTGGGTCAGCTCCCTGGTCAGAGTTCAAACTCAGGCTGTAATGGCTGGCAGTAGCTTGATAATGCTAAAACTTTAGCCCCGCACCACCACGGAGGCCCCTAAATGAGATTTGTGCAATTACTTTCCTTCTGAGAAAAGGCATAACTGCTGTGAGTCACATCTTAGCAGACCTTGGAAAGATAACTATTTGGTAAGTCATTTGCTACTTCTCTTAACAAGAAAGATTTTCCACCTTGAAGGCATGCACCATTAGAAGTGCACAATGGTACTCATTCTGAATCCCAAGTTTGTATTGTTTTGTAGGCATTAAACTGTTTCCAGACCAGAACTATAGTGAGGTGTTTAAATGACAGGGTTGCAAATATGCTATTGCAAAGTTTTAAGTGGCTGCAAGAGTAAGTGTAGTGCCAACAGACAACACAATTTGAGAATCTCAGTCTTTGCATTTTAATTTCGTTGTCAAAAAAATGCATGGAAGGTTATTTGGAAATGGGTACCAAAAATGCATTATGAAAGCATGGACTAATTCACTTAACCCTTGTAATTATTGATAGATACGGTCTATTTAAGAAACTCTTCCTTTATCTGTCAACAGCACTGACCACATCACAAGTCATTTTCAGCCGTGGACTGTCAGTGAATGCTCAGTGTTTACTGCTTGGATTTGTATGCTGTCTATGATGTTTGGGGAAAGTGGTTTTCATTTCTTTATATACTAATACATGTCTGGATTATCCCTTGAAAGAAGACACCAGGCTCAGGAAATAATTTGATAGCTGTTCCCATAGGGAAGGAAAAATTGGATAAACTAAGCCAAAACATAACTTTCAGGTTTTTATTGCTTGTAGTTACTGTCAAGGTGGGAAGGTTTATTCTTTCGCCTTCTCCTCTTTATTTATTGGGTCCCATTTAGGAGAAATGAAAGTGCAGTTACAGAACTTAGCTTCACGTACTTCAACTCTGAATTTCTACTCGAAGACCATGGCCGGTCAGTCCATCTCATTGCAGATGATTATTGATCTACAAATAAAGCCCATAATCCTTATCCATAGCTGTTTTATAGAGTAAATCAGATAGTCATATAGCAACTGCCTAGCGTAGTGTCTGTCTCATGACAGGGTTTAAGATACGTAGCTGAATCAGATTCAGTTTGATCCTGCACATGATTTGGTCCCAGAATTTAGTTTTGCAAGCTGATATTCTTGTTATATCATGATGACAAACCATTGGATATCGGGGGTATTTTGGTCTTTGATGGTAACAGAAGTGAATGGTGAGAAGGAAGGTGACTTGAAGAAAGTCATACATGGCATACGCAATATACACTGTTGTCCAAGAGACACTGAAAGCTGGCTACCTATGATTGCTACAAGATATAAAAGAATTACAATACTAGTGACAGATAAATAGGAATTTTGAGAAGAGCATGAACCCTGACATCATTCTCTTTTTTAATTTTTTTAAAGATTTGTTTATTTATGCACACAGAACTGGGGTACAAGCCAGAGGTGCAGGGGCGGTGAGAGGCTTCACCAGAGACAGAGTGGGGAGCAGACTGGCAGACTGATGAAGTACACTGCTGGGGGGTGGGGGGAGACAGGAGAGGTCTGTTGTGTCATGTGGGTAGCCTCCCTGGTGGGGATCAAATTCGTGCTGAAGTAGCAGCTGCAACTAGCTTCATAATGCTGTGCTTTAACCCGGTGTGGCACCAGCAGGGACCTGAACTCTGACACTGAAAAATTTCAGCTTTCCTCGTGAAAAAATGAGCTGAAAAATCAGCAAATGATAGAAAGATTTTGTATACTTATAACTCTTTATAGTTCCACTCTGCTGTAGAAAGAAACAGGGGCAACCACTTGCGAGGAGAGCTTTGAAGGAAAAGAAGTTTTGAAAGGTTAGGGAACCCAAGATGCAAGGATAGGCATAAGCTGTGAAAATAGGTATTAATGGGGAAAGTGGGTCCAGTTTGCTACCCCTTGTTCTCCCAGCAAATGCTAATCCAATTTGTTTCTTAAGCTAGAACCCCAGCAGGTAGGATGAAATGATTTCACAGGTGACAGGTAGTTAAGAAAAGGAAGAGGAGCGGTTACCCCCCACAGATGAACTGACATTTCTAGTATACTTATCTACCTACCTATTTCAGCAATAACTTGAGCTTTTATTTCCTTCTCTCGTCATTGCAAACTATGTAAAAATTGAGCCTTTGCCAGGTGATGTTCCCAAAGTGCATTTTTTCTTATAAACGAGACAGTGTGTTTTTAGCTAGTTCTCAAAATGGAAGCAGGTAAATGCATACTTCACATATTTTCAAGTTCCATATTTTCATTATCATTCAGTTCAAAATGTTTTTAATATACATCTTAATTTCTTCTTTGGCCACGTGGTTACTCAGAAGTATTTTTTTGGGTTGTTTTGTTTTGTTTCTAAGCAGTTAGGATTTTTTTAGTTATCTCTTACTGACTTCTAGCTTAATTTTACTAAAGTCAGAAAGTGTATTTTCTATAATTTCTATCCTTTAAAGTAAAATTAGCCTTTTTACTACAAGTCTTGTGTTTGATCAATATTGGAAAATGAATGGGTTGGTCAAGGTAGAGAATGTTCCATGCTACATGTTCTTTTAATGATTTATTCTTAAGTTTTATTTATTTATTTATTTATTTATTTATTTATTTATTTATTTATTTATTTATTTATTTATGCATACAGAACTGGGGTACAGGCCAGACGTGCAGGGCAGTGAGAGGATTCATTAGAGACAGAGTGGGGAGCAGAACAGGCAGATCAACGAAGTCCACTGCTGAGGGGAGCAGCGGGCGGTCAGGAGAGATCTGCCGTGCCCTGTGGGTCACCTCCGGGGTGGGAATCAGACACATGCTGAATTGGCTTTAGCTTCTTAGTGCTGTGCTAAAGCACCTGCTGCACCACCAGGGAGGGCCCCTTTTTATAATTTTAAGGATGTTTTTTCCTTAAATACAACTAAATTAAAATAGAAATACAATAAACAGATTAAGTACTTTTAGCAACTGCTCATTGGTGAAAGGACAGGAGGTAAGAAAAAAATAAGCTTTTGTTAATGAGAATTGTTATCACATTTTATGATTATTTTTAGTGAGATGACTAACTTTGCTTTCGTTGAATAAAGCTATGAGATAAATGTCAATAGGAATATTAAAACACTGTGGCATTACGTAAAATAATTACACAGTCTACTGAAATTACGTGAATGTAACTATCCTGATATATTTGTAGGTGGATGTTATTCTGTCAATACATCCTGTCTGATTTTATGTTTTGTTTCGTTTTGGTTTTCGGTGTAAAAGATCTGGGAGGTAGGCCAGAGGTGTGGGGGGTGAGATGACCCATCAGAGACAGAGTGAGGAGCAGAACAGGCAGATACACAGAAATACACTGCTGAGTTTCAGCAGTGGGAGACAGGAGAGGTCTGCTGTTCCCTGTGGGTCACTCCCTGGACGGGGATCAGACTCAGAATATGGCGGGTATAGCGCTGAGACTTAACTAACCCCTAGCACACCAGGGAGGCACCCTAGTTTTATATGTTTGTTTCCAGCTTAATTATTTACTGTTTGACTGGCCTGAGCACATACATTTTTATAAAATAAAATCTTAAGCTTTGTTTTTCCAATTACTTATTATCTAGGGGTAAAGTCATATAGTTTCTCTTATTAAACATTTCAGCATACTTAATATAGATAAAGCATCTGTGAAATATGCTAAAAATTATTAAATGAAGGTACCAAGCATATGGGTGTTTGTAACTGGTCTACTTTTTTCTGTATATTCTACATTTTTCATAATATAAAAAATGAAAGGTATACTGAATTGTATTTTAGACATATCATAACTATCACAGATGTTTTCATTATCAAACAAATTGAAAATGATACTGATAACAGATTCATCAAATGATACTAAAGTTACAATAGTTTATCTTAAATTTTGAGAACAAGGGCAATAGAAATGAGAATTTTATTGGGGATTTAAAATCCATAGTTTTTCTTTGAGTCTTTTTTTACCTCTCCTTGCAAATAAAAGCAAGAAAACACTTAATTTATTAAAGAAGATTTTACTATTGCCATAAAATACTGCAAATAACAGTATGTGCTAGCATTCATTGATGACTTGTGTGTGCCAGGCAGTAATCGGAGTCTACCACAGGGATTATATTGTTTGCCATCTAGAGCTAGACCTCAGGAAAAGAGTGTCATTATCTCAACCTTATGTGGAGAAGTGACTCTGGGTAATCTCACAGGAACATACGTGGTCTAGGCAGAGTCCATTCACCTACTAACCTGCGACAAGAGATTCATGAATAGTTATTCCACTATGCACACTCTTGCTTATTATTTAAAAGAAGTGAAAAATTACAATCTCTAAATTAAATCAGAAGCACAGGTTTTCTTTTTTTTGAATAATACTTTATTTTTACATCTTTTTGTGCCTTTTTCCATCTCAGTTGCAATCCCCTTGGGCTTCCCATCACCAAACCACCCCTGTGCCATCACCACAGCCCAGGGCATTTCCTTTCTCCCACTGTTTTTGATCCCATTCCCCACTCCACCTCCATAAAATATCTCTGGTATATAGCTGTTCATTACTATTATTATTTTCTCGCCTGGTCCATTATATTCCTGCTATGCGTGAAACCATCTGATATTTTCCTTTTCTTTCTGGCTTATCTCACTAAGCATGATCTTTTCCAGCTCCGCCCATGTTGCTGCAAAAGGCATGTGTTTCTTTCTTTCTTTTTTTTTTTTTTGGTTGCTGAGTAATATTCCATTGTGTATATGTACCACATCTTTTTAAGCCAGTCAACCATTTTTGGGTATTTGCGCTATTCCCATGTCTTTCCAATTGTAAATAAAGTAGCAATAAACATGGGGGTGCAGGTATCTTTTTCAATCAGTGTTTTTGTGTCTTTTGGGTAGATACCTAGGAGTGGGATTGCTGGGTCGTAGGGAAGCTCCTTGTTTAGCAGTTTGAGGAACCTCCACACAGTTTTCCATAGTGGTTGTACTAGTTTGCGTTCCCAGCAGCAGTGCAGGAGAGTTCCTTTTTCTCCACATCTTCGCCAACATTTGTTGTTGCTAGTTGTTTGAAGATGTGCCGTTCTCACTGGGGTGAGGTGGTATCTCATTGTGCATCTCCATTATTACAAGTGATGTTGAACATTTTTTCACATGCTTGTTGGCCATCTGCATTTCCTCTTTGGAGATTTCCTCTTTTTATTTTAGCTCTTCTGTCCACTTTTGGATAGGTTTTACTTTACTTTTGTTGAGTTTCATCAGTTCTTTGTATATCTTTGTGATCAATCCTTTATCCCTAGGTTTGTGTTAAGAACATTTTTTCCCAATCAGTGGGGTGTCTGTTTGTTTTCTGTAAATGTCTCTTACGCTCTTTAACAGAAGCTCTTTAACTTGATGTAGTCCCATCTACTTATTCTTCTGTTCACTATCAATGCATCGGGTGCTGTATCTTCAAAGATATCGCTGAAGTGTATGTTGTGTAGTGTTTGGCTCATCTTTGAGAAGCACAGTTTAATTTTAATTGTACTTTGAAATAATTTTTGTATTGAACGACTGAAATAGACATGATATTTAAATGAATTATTATTATTTTCTTTTTGCTGCCGTAATGGTAGTGAAATTGTGAGTGAAGGATTTTTTTAATGCCACTTTATTTGAAGCCCAGCTGTCTATCATCATTGAATATTAGCTCAGATAAATTGCAGTGACCATAACAAAAATGGTCTCCTTAATCTTACCCGATTAGGGAATTTGCATAGTACTTCATTTTGAATAATAGCTAATTATACTAGAACTTAATTTCAATCATAGCTATGCTAGTAAATCCATCTCTATAAAATTTGTTTCAATTAGCCATTTACTAAAAAGTAAGTAGTTATTCACAATGACCGTTTATTACATCAGAAGCCTTGTTAGACACTCATCTATCAGAAATGACAAATTTATAATTTGGGGGTTTATTCTGGCTGTCAGATATTGTTTGGCCTGCACAATTTTTTAATTCCTGTATTTTATTAATATTTTAAGATAGGAAAGTATCCCATAAAAATTTGTATGTCTTTATTTGACTAGTGCAAATCAAATCTAAAAATGTAATAGTATAGAAACATTTGTCTTGAAATAGCATTTAACATAATTGAAATAAAGATCTCATCTCAGTTAAGAAATGCAACTTGAAATTACAAAAGCTTAAGCTTCTTGGTTCTGGGAGATTCATAATATTGATCAACTTAGGTGTTGTTATTTACATTTAATTTTAGGTTCAGGTTTTGTACACATGCATTTTATATGCACATATATGTAATTTTAGGAGTAACTACTAGATATTAGGTGATAACTTCTAACTTTATAATGAGTAGAAAGAAAGCATAATGAACACCCTGAAGTATTGATTGACATATAAAGGTGATAAAGGTATATGAGGCATCTGATTATACAAAAAACAAGTCATCAATTTATTTTGGAGCTAAGCGTACCTATTTGGGGGAAAGTATAATAGTAATATTGATATTATTAAATGCATTTGCTGAGCATACTGAGTTTGGGAAATTATTGAAGACAGTCTTAGCAATGCAGAAAATTATTTGTCTTTGAAATTTCATGCTTTAGTTAAAATTTTCTCTTTTGCTTGGTAATTATGTGTGCATACAATTATTCCTCTAAGTCTGCTCAGGGCAATCTGTCTCTTTTTATATATTCTAAACACTTATAGCATAGCAGAAAATAGATCTTTTCTCAAATCCCTTCCCTTAAAATCTTGACTGAGATCGACATTTATTTCACAGGGTTATCCAGATCTGGTTTTCAACTTGGTTATCTACTTATTGACTCCTCCTCTTTTATTTGGGGAGATACCACTTGCTTTGGATCTGTATTAACACAAGGTCAAATATACAGCACTAGACAACATTTAGCACCTTGAATTCATAGTAAAATCTAACAGGAATCCATCACAGAGAACCTAGCAGAGTGACAGAATTTTTTATCACTCTCTCAAACTCTGGCTTTATTTATTTTGTGATCAGCCTACAGAACATTGCACGGTTAATGTGTAATTCAGTGAAGAATCACTTTTCAATTATGTAGGAAACAATTTGTTAGTGTCAGGATGTGGAGGGAAAGGAAGTGAAGGCTGTTTAAACAATCAATTTTAAAATTAGATGATTAACAAATTATCATGGTTGCTGCTTTAAAAAGTGTCACTTACCAAAGCCACAGTGAGCCTGCTCTGCTCCCAGGAGCCAGGGTCTCCAGTTCACATCCCCCTCTACTCCCCACACCCGCCCTCCATAGTCTCAGAGAACACGATGCACCAGGCACTACCTGAGAAGGGGGGGATTGAAAAAAAAAAAGGCATTGCCTAGTAGAACAAGTATAATCAATTTGGGGAACACTAAAAAGAAATGAACTAATTGGTGAATGAGTGCACAGATGAACTCAGGTACCTATGGTGTGTAAGTTTTCCATTACCTCCATAACACATCTCCATAATTTAGTAACACAACAATACAAGCATGCTATTTAAAGCTCTGTCGGCTTCATTCAAAAATAGAATCAAGCAGATGAAAGCAGGGTTTGGCTAGCAAAGCCACTGTCCTGTTGGAAGCTCTGGGCATCCTCTGCTTTCGGACACATTCAGGCTGATAGCGTTGTGGGACTGCTTCCGCTTTCTTGCAGACTGTCAGGGTCTTTGTTTCATTTGGAAAACTGAGATCTCAGTGTTCTGGCTTGCTGCTGCAGGGGATTCATGCCAGTGCCTCATGACTGCCAGTCTTCTGCTGTGCCTGAGCTCTGGCAGTTTGATTTCCCTGACCCTTGATGCAGAGTAGATCTCAGACGGACAGCGTGGCCTCTCTCTGAGCTTCCCTGTGGCATCATCCTCCCAGTATCTTCCTCTTCCACAGCATCTTTCTCCCCTCAACAGAAAGCACTGTGCCTGAAAGGGTTCATGTGATTGGACCGGGGTCCCCCAATAACTAAAGATGATCTTACTTGAAGATCCAGAACTTCATCACATCTGCAGTCTCTTTTTCCAGGAACATAGATACTCATGTCTTGCAGGGATTAAACTTGAACATGGCTGGGGTAGGGCGGGAGATGTAGGAGAGTGAGACATGATTAAAGGGAGTGAAAATACACTCACTGAAAGAAAGAGGCAGGGAATGACATAGACTGATTGAGAACAACTTCTTGGAGAAAATGGCAGTTGGGTTACTGATGCTTTCAGAATCCCATCAATGACTTCTTCCTCCTTAATTCACCAACTTTTGTTGAAGAGCATTTCACACAATGGATACATAATAACTTGGGATTCATCTTATAAATCCCCTTGAGAGAACTTTTAAAGAGTAGAATCGCTTAAAAAACAATGGGTTACAGAGCAGTTATCGAAGTGACTAAGTAGATACACAGCACTGAAGTGAAAGGCACACAATCCTAAAGGAACTGGGTTGAACTTCTGTAAGCTCTGTGTGTCCTAGGAAGAGGCCGGGACCCCAGATTCTCCCTTTCATTTCATGTTGCTCCCATAGCAGGGGACTGAGATTTACAGCGAGAAGTTATAAGAACTTACTATTGAATCTCTTCTTTTTCTCCATTTTTCTAAAATCCCAAGTTACTATCTAATCCAGTAGTACAGTTCTGGCTGGGTCATTTCTTAATGATATTTATATTTGTTTTTAACAATTGTACCAGATAGAAAAGTAAATGATCTGATAGTACAGGGAAAAGTCTCTCTCCGTTTCTTTTATAGTTGTATTTCTTTTTTCCAGAAAACAAATCTCTCTTCATAATTTAATTTCTGCAACTGCTAATTTCTCCTATTCATTCTCCATCAGTTATTATTATTATATATTTTTTAAAGATTTATTTATTGATTCGTACAGAACTGGGGTACAGGTCAGAGATGCGGAGGGTGAGAGGCTTCACCAGAGACAGAGCGGGGAGCAGAACAGGCAGATCAATGAAGTACACTGCTGAGGGGAGCAGCGGGCGGGACAGGAGAGGTCTGCCGCGCCATGTGGTCACCTCCTGGGCAGGCGGGGATAGAACTCATGCGGAAGTGGCTTAAGCTTCTTAGTGCCGTGCTTTAACCCGCTGTGCCACCGGGAAGGGCCACCATCAGATATTTTTATGCTGAATATTTCACTTGAAATTTTATGTGCTACCAATGGCATTTTAATTATATATTTTTTTATTATTCCAAGTAGAAGTCTCTATTTTAACATTGAATATGAATATGCTTTCCCTAAAATGCTAACAATGCCTCATTCTGCACCCAATTCTTTTAAGAATTAACAACCACAAATTAGGGTCAAAGATGTGGTTATTTCTTTATTCATTTACTAGATTATTTTGCCTTGTTAGGTTATTTGACATCACTGAACTACAACGCTCTCATCTGTGAAGCGAGAATAATATACCAGTCAACTGTATTGCCCCATGGATTTAACAAAAGCATGCACTTAAAAGTATCTGGCACAAAATTTATTAGTCTTGCCAAATCTCTCCCAGTGCTTCTACTGTAATTGTGTGAGTCTTTTCTAGAAAACTCTGTAATGGAGTTAAAAAGATAAAATGAAAAAGAGACCAAGATTCTAATTCATAGAGAATGTGTTAATAACCATTCATTAATGAAGCTTTGAAGACAATGCTGTAAAGAAAATATTAGGGTAACTTTCAAAGACTCCCCATGTGATTCCCATGTCGTCTTTATAATGAGATAGGATCTCAGAATGCAGTTATACATTTTGTAAATGACTTGTGAATGTCAGCTAATCTTGTTTTAATTAGAGCAAATAAGACGAATGTGAGGGGAACTTTCAAACTTTACTGCTGAATTCTTTTCAAGTGTAAAGTGCAGTGAAAAGAATTCTGTTTTTGACTGAGGAAGAGAAGAACAAACCACAATGAATCATCCTTCTCATGAGAGCAAAGACATTTCTTTTTAGAAGCATAAGAAAAAATATGTTTAAAGAGTAATCAGCTTCCCTTTGAGCAAGAGGACACAGTCACATTCTAAATGTGAAAGCTTGGCCTGTAACTAATGGGCATGATGTTCATCATATTTCTGAAATGTATTAAAGATGGTCCCTGTTCTAGAAGCTGAAAAGCTGGCTTTAATGTGTCCCTCAAAACTTTAGACAGGATTCTAAATCCTATCGCTCTTTTCTTTAGAACTTTTACTTTAGGAAACTCAGAATTGCAATGTCTTTATCTGGTGCTCTGTGCAGACAAAACTGTTCTTCTCCCCAGACTGGGATCTAGCCCTTTGAAACGTGCTAGTGTAGGAAGAGAAGGTCTTTATCTCCCTGTCTCTGTGGGTGTCAGGCTTCAGTTGCAAAGCAAGCCCTTATGAAGGCTTAAAGGACGCACCTGTCCCTTGAGTAATGCCAGTTAGTAAGCATACACGACCTATAGTTCCTCCATTCCAGCCCTTAGACATCTCATACTTGATGTTTCAGTGGATTTGAGTTGAAACTGAGTGCTAACATTCTCCCCATTGCAATAGTCTTGTATAAAGTAGCCTTTCACTGTCTGAGTTCGTTCAGTGTAATGTTTCATTTTAAACTACCTATATGGATGTGGTAATTTGCTTATGGGACACGGGATACCCCCATACCTCCAAAATACAAAATAATAATAGTAGTAATGTAGTAATGCAATTATTATTAATATCATTACCAATATTAAGCAGCCTTATATACAGTACCTTTTGGGGGCACGGATAACGCTTTTGAAGTTGTTGGGTTTGGAGCTTGGGGTCCTGGGGTTCACTCTGGGAAAGGTTTCATCAGAGCACCCCTCTCAGCAGCCCTGGTGAACTTCCCAGGTGAGTTTCTACCTGGCGCAGAGACTTTGTTTGTATACAAAAGGGCAGGTTGATCACACAAGGGCGAGAAGAATAAAGGAGACCGGCATAGACACAAACAGTGTTTGCTCCAGATGAGGAAGGTTTGCTGAGGGGCCGCATGGTCACGGGTGGGCGGCCCTGAGGAGCCGCTCTGCTAAGGGACCAGTGGTGAGAAGCCCGGTGGGGTACAGGTCACGGCAGGCAGAAGACGGCCGTCCTGCAGAGGCACGGAGAGTTGGAGAAACAGAGCACCTGCCTAGGCACAAGGAAGGACTGTGCATCCTGCCACGACAGATGGCGAGCAGCGTTTCTCCTCTTGGGCTGCGGCTCACCGCAGCAGGGAGTGGCTTGGTTGTTGTGTGGACTGTGTAGAATCCGAAAGGGGCCGGGGATTCTGCAGCGGTTTCCTGGCCATATCTTCAGCTCCAGGTCTGGGCTCCTGACACCCTCGGACACCTGACACCTGAGGGGTCTGGCACCGGCTCCTGAGGACCTCAGGGCCTCCAGCTGGGCAGCGGCTCTGTCAGTCCCTCGCCACCTCCAGCTCTTGGCGCCGTGTGAGCCAGGTGTCTGGTCCGATTTTTCTGTCTTTCCAGTTTTTCTGCCCTTGTCCTATATCAGTATCTTAGGATTCATTATCTTAGCATTAAGATCTGTGGGAAACTTAGACCCAGTATTTTCTGATAGCGAGAAATGTGTTGACAGTGATTGAAACCTCCTGTTGAAAGGAAGCCAGTTAAACCCACACATGCATATAAAATAAACTGTTTATTATGGGTATCAAGGAGATGTCTCAGTCCTTTATATTTGTTCTCTTGAAATCCTTGGTCAGAGGTCTTTTTCAATCCATGGTTGTTTGGATCTGAGGGTGCAGAACCTTGAGACATGAAAGGTGGAAATAGCTAAGATTCCAACCCTGGGCAGACTCCAAGCCCTCTATTCCTCATCTTCAGACACCGGTGCTCAGACTGCTGCTCTCTCCTCTGGACGTGGGCATTAGTTAGCTCAGGAGTGCTATGAACTGCAATCAGGTGGTCAAAATTAAGTCTGAGTGAAGGCAGTTAAATGATCCCACGGTATTAGATGGAGTAAGAGACACCCTTGTCTAGTCTGGCAAACTGAAGCCACTTAGGAATCATTTTGGGCTATCTAGGTTGGAGTATAACTCACGTTTTAGCACTTTAATTATCTAGGCTTCAGTTTCCTTCTTTATACAATGGAGAGTAAAATCTCTAGCGGCAGTTTACTGTGACAGACTAGAAATGATTTATGAGAAGCACTTAACATAAGGTCTGTTGCCTAATACTCATTCTGAAATACATTCTGCTTGGCTAGATCTTTGGAAGCTTCTGTAAGAATATCCCATCTCCCATCTGATATAGTGCTTCTGGACTGTTCTGAGTCCAGTCTGACATTGTATCTTCCAAGACTGATCATTCTCTCTGGAGAATTTATTATCTACAGTCTGGTTCATTAACTCTTTTTCTAGATAAATATTTAGATTATGAGCCAGCACCTCCAGGAAGCCTTCCCTGTTTTCAACCCTTAAGAATTCATAGAGCTGGTTCCTTGCTTATTCCTGTACCACCAGGGATAGTGGGCTTTAGAGCTATATGTTTATTTTTATTTCCCTAGAAGTTTCTGAAGAAGATGACTTAGAGTGGCTGATAAATATGTTGGGATAAACAGAACACAGAGATGAAAGCACAAAACCAATGGACAGGCACTGCATCAGGAAAAGATTCCTCACACACAAAAAAAGACTTTTCATATTGATTTAAATATGCTACCTTCTCATAAACTTTTTAGTAAATTGTGGCACCGTATTTATCCAACTTGATATCCTTGTCCTTGTCTGCAATGACATATTGAACTGGATTGAGGTGTCATGATACTTACAATTCTGATGTCTATTTATTTGATACAACCCAGTAGCAAACAGGTAAATATTGAGAGAAAAAACAACCTGGCATTTGGAGTCAAAAGTAACTGCACATGAAGTGAAACCCCTGTTCTAGTCCTGTGAGCCCACACACATGTGGCCGTGCCTCTGGCTGAAGGTTTTACACCAGCCACTCTTCCTTCAGAGTTATCAGCTAGGCATCTGCTTTGCACCTACATGTGTGAGCACATGTGCCTTATTGATGCAGGCCCACAGGGCGACAGCTCTGGCTTTTCTGCTATTGGGAGAAATGCTTTGTATTCTTAGAGGGCAGCAAAGCACTTCGCATTCAGAGAAAAAGCGCTATTAGAATGCAACCTGTGTTTTCCTTCACAGTAGAAGAAATCTGACTTGTACGTCTACGCTTAGACCCCCATGCAACGGCGTGACCTTCCTTATATATTGTTTATTAATCATGCATAACAGCACATTTAATAAATCCTCATAATGTCACCTCCCACCAAGAATGACTCGTTTGCATGAACATTGAAGGCATATGCATTTTATACACACATTGAATCCTGAAGGCATCAATCGTTTGATGCTGCCCATAATGAACATACTTTTGCATATTTTGTATTTTTAACTAAAAAAGAAAATGTTCCTCTCATAGTTTTCCACAGTGATTTACATTTGAATCTAGTGCTTTGAAATTGTTTCTTAACAACTTTTCTTTTGTGATTTCTGTGTCAAAGGCAAGACGTTTCAATCAAGACAGATCTGACTAGACTTAAAGCTCAAGCACCAGTAGGAGTATGTCAGATTTGCTTGGCCACATTAAGAGCAAAGCAGTTATGGGTTCTTACTTATAAGAGGGAGCAGACATTCATCAAGCACAGACGTCGATGCAAACTCAGGGTGCTAATATATGTAATGAAACCCAGGCAGTTGTCTCATGATACTGAAATGTCAGGTTTTCAGGCCTCGTCTCCCAGCCAGGCCCGGACCCCAGTTTCTCCTTCAACAGAAGTCTTTAAGGCAGGAGCCTTTGGCCATGGACTGACCTACCTGGCACTGTGCCCTTTCTGTGGCCTCTCTGAGAAAAAGAAAATGTTTAGCAAGAGGAACATAGGACAAGATGAAAGTAGAGAAAATTTGCACTTCTTGGCTCACTTACCTTCAATCTTGTGAGATCCCCGACAATGAGCCCCCAAAATGATACCGAAATGTCAGGTTTTCAGCCCTGGTCTCCCAGCTGGAAACGGACCCCAGCTTGCGGGGGATGGGGGGCAGCGCTGAGTCCCGGGTGCTAGACACCACGGTTGGCGTTTCCTGAAGTCATAGCAGGAGCTTCACAGACGCTCAGGCAAGAGAGGAAGCAAATTGGTTTAGAGAAAGAAAAAGCTTGTTGAAGGGAAAAGGAGCAGAAATAAAGCAGGACCCCCAGGCCGGTGGAACCAGGACAGGGAAGGGCCAGGGAGCCCACGTGGTGTCGTGTCTCAGAGAACAGGGACCTTCTTTGCCAGATTATTCTAGGGCCCACCGGTCTCTCTGTGGTTGGTTAGTTCTCTGTGGCCTCGCTGGCTGTCCTAATGTCTGTGCCCAGAATTAAGCCTCTGTGTTCCAGCTCTTATCTTAGGGTCCTTTTTTTTTTTATTTTCCTTGTTGGAAAGGTCTTGTTGCCCCCAGGGCTGGTGTGTACCACTAATCCCTTTTTGAATTTGTTGCCGGCATCTCTGGAGTTCCTCTTAACTCTTCTGAAGTCCCTGAAGCCTAATTATCCCTAATTTGCCTTAAGATTCACTAACAGTCAATACTGCAGCTATCATTACTTTCTTCCCTTCTTTTGGAAAGTTGAGACCATATATTTTTTTTTCCTGTATGTTAGAATAGATAATGTTGGTCTTAGATTATATTTCCTATTTATTCTCATACATTTATGTGCATGGGAAATGATGAATAAAGTCTTTTGAATAACGTGTATTCCTAGAACAATGGATGTAGGAAGAGGTGTTAGATTAGCTCCCATACATCTCTTTTTTTAAAGATTTACTTATTTATGTATACAGAACTGGGGTAAAAGCCAGGGGTGCAGGGGTGGTGAGAGGCTTCACAGCGAGCGCTATGTGGGGGATTGAACTCTTGCTTTAGCTTCTTAGTGCTGTGTCACCACGGAGGGCCCAAGTCCTATACATCTTAAGTCAGCGCATCTCCAACGTGGGCAAGTTCTGCTCGTGGGGGTCAAACAGTAATGTCCAAAGACATGTATAATTTTCACAACCAAAGGGTGGCTGGACAGACGAACGGACGGACAACCAAAGGGTGGCTGGGTGGACGGACGGACGGACGGACGGACGGACGGGCAAACGGACGGGCGCATTGGCGGGCTGACAGGCCGACCGGTGGGCGGATGGATGGATGCAGATGATTGCTTTCCGTTGTAAGGGTTGTGGGTCTTCAGAAGCTGACTTCTACTTTTGAGGTGAGAAATCTGCCGCAGGAGCTTAATTCTTGTGTACATAAGTTCAACCAGGGCCAAGCGGAGTTTTCCTCGTGGAAGCTGCTCTGGCAGGCTCCCCGGCACGCGGCCGCCCTGAGGCCAGGACTTCCTCTGCCCGCGGGCGGGGCTTGGCGCCATCTTGGCGCTCCGCCCGCCCAGTCGCCACCGTTTTCGGTCTCGGAATCCAGCTGCTGGAAGAGACCGTCCCTTTCCACTGGCAGGTCTTGGCGCACCTCAGCGACTGGGAACGTCTGAAAAATAAAACGGACAGTTGGCACCTCGACACCGTGAGGCAAGCAGCCTCGCTGTGGGAAGCGCGGCGTCTCTTCAGCCGCGGCCGCTTTCCTCAGACACAGACCCCAGACCGCAGAGCCAAGCAGAAGGCTGGCTCCGAGGGATGCGTTTCTAAGGAAACACCGAGAAAGAAGCCCAGAAACACCTTAGTGAGAAAGGGGGAAGCCGGTGGCCCTGACAGCTCCGCCCTGGTAAGTCCAAGCACGTGTGGATTCCGCCTCAGCTGCCTGTGGGGAGGCTCTTGAGCAGTGATCTGGGACCTGGAGGGGCTAGGGGGTGCTTGGCTTTCGGAGGACCTGGCTTGAGCTGGAGATTCTTTGTGGGGAAAGTGAGTTTGAGCCCCAGGGCTGTGGCTGCTCAGCCCTGTGGCCTGGTTACCTCAGGGTACTGCTTACAAATGCGAAGGGCCCAACCTCCTGAACCTGAAACTGCAGAAGACACATATTCTGGGCTTTGTTAACAAGCCCTCGGGTGATTCTGATTCTATTTAAAGTTTGCTGAGCACTGCTTCAGATGAGTAGGGAGAGAGAGGGTACCCCTGAAAAGGAAAAAGTAAATTGCCAGTGTATCATTACGAGAATGGTAGTCTCACCCTAAAATGATGTTTTGTCAGTGGAAATGATCATCTTTACTGTTTGGGAATTTGGAAATGAGATATATATACATATATATATATAAGATTTATTTATCTGTGCGTACAAGAGCTGGGATGTGGTCCAGAGGTGCGTGTGTGAGTGAGAGGACTCACCAGAGACAGAGGGGGGCCCCGAACAGGCAGACCTACTGAAATCCACTGCTGAGTGGAGCAGAGACAGGAGCGGTCTGTGCCATGTGAGTCACCTCTCTGGTGGGAATCAAACTGGTGCTGCAGTGGCTTCTGATGGCTTCGTAGTGCTGAGACACCTATTGCTCCTCCAGAGGCTCCATCTGCTTTTTGTATTATCTGTCTAATGTAAATCAGACACCGTGTTTGCCTTCCACCTGTATTACAACTGATACAGGACAGCAAATCTGTTTTAGGACAGGGGGAGAGGGACACCCCTGAAGCCCCAAACCTGCCTGCTCTAAGTGGGTTCTGCCATCCGCCGCATCAAGACAAAACATATAAAACTTTAATGAAAAGGGCCTTTAATACAGTGAATATACAATACGGAACACTAAGAATAGAACTTCTAAATCAAACACCTGAAGTGACCCATCCCCTCGTGGGCAAAAGTCAACCCAAAAGGGACTGGCCCAAAGCAAGGCCTGAAAGCTGCCATGAGCTTAAAGCACCTTCAGGCCGGGACCCATGGAAAAGGGTCAGACATGGCCAGACAAATCTGGGAGGAAAAGAGCAACATCAAATCAACATAAACATGGCTACAGTCGCCTCCCTACAGGTCTCTCACCCACATCTGCCTTCACCAGTCCAGGGGCAGGAAACAAGCCCGGTTTCTTCATCACATGCTCGCTGCTCCGTGTGGCTTCCTCAGACCTGTCTGGCTCTCCACCCAGCTTCCTTTTTTTGTCCTCTGATTCCTTCTCTTCTCTCCTTTTTTTCTCCTCTGATTCCTTCTCTTCTCTCCTTTTTTCTCTGCTCAGCTCCACCTCCTTCTGGGTGGGGCTGGGAACCTGGACCTTCTCCTTTTCCTGGGGACCCCCTGTTACAGAACCAATACTACTTCTGTTGTTTCATACTGTTTTGAAAGCAGTTTGGCAGTATTCTGTCTGATAAAGAATAAGTAATAATAATCTTTTTTCTTTTCACTTTAGCTGCAGAATTGGAACACATTTTTTTGTAAAATAATTCAATGGGTGTTGGTGTAATGCCCTCAGACTTTTCCTAGAGCTAGTGTACAATGTTGGGTGAAATTGTTTTAAAATTTGCATTATAATAGTTTTTACTCCTTATTTGCTTACAAATTGTGGACTCTTCGGGGTAGATTTGGTTGATATGGTAGCCTGGCGATTCAGTGTAATAGTTCATGGAGAACAAGGATTGTCTACCTCAAGGGGTGGTCAGGTCACTAACAAAATCTACAGTGTTCTGAGTTTTGTTGACCTCAACAAACGAAAGTGATGAGTGATTTATATGACAGCAGCATTTACTCAGGGGCAGAAGAATGTGAGAGAGAATAGACTGGATCGTGTGTCCACAGACACCTTCACCCCCAAACCCCTGGCTCCAAGCCCCTCTGGGGTCTCTGGAGAAGGCACCGTCAATTTCCCCTAGTGGGGGACAGTGGGTCCTGTATTTGTTCATGACCTTATTGATTAGGGCTCTGCATGTTAATGTCTGTTTCATCTCTGCATTCTGTGGGTTACAGACCTCCTGGGGCTCCTCAAGACTGCATTTAGTCTAGGGGTGCCATGCACTTTTGGGTGTGAAAAAATAAAATAAACAGGCATTATATCATCAGAATAAAAGGAACTTGAAGCTTCTAAAGTTGAAACCTTCAAAACTCACAACACGCACGTTGGTTTGCCTAAAATAAACTTGCTTTTCCACTCCCTGGAGTTCAGCCATGTGCATGAAAACAGATGACCTTCCACGAGGTCCTTGGAGGGCACCAGCCTTGCCAGCAGTGCTCTGGAAGGGAAGTAGACCCCAAGTCTGTGCCACGCCCCCGCCAGTTTCAGCCCCAACCTCACCTAGAGAAGACTAAGCCTGAGCGCCAGGCCTGAGCCTTCTCATCTCTGAAGTAAAGTGTATCTACCGCATAATGTAACAGTGTAGGGGTAAAGATGAAAATGTATGTAAACTTGGAATTAGTCAACGCTAAGCGGTTTGTCTTTAAATTCTGTGGTATCCCATTGATCAGTTATGGGCGTATATTACTAAATATTGGTAAGTAAATGCATTTTCTAAAGAGAACCATTTCCCGTAAGTGTTCTGGAAATATATTCATTATCTGTCCTTAAAAGTATCCTATTTAGTGTCTCTGCACAAGTTGTATTTTGCTGCTCTCTGAACAGCAGATAATAAGGGACCATTTTGAAGTCTTAGCATAATTTAAATATCAAAGAGAAAACAAATGCAAGAAGAAAGAACCTTCCCTAGCAAGTTTGAGTCAGTTTTGGGGCAGATTTCCTTAATGGGTTTTTGCAGCCCATGGTTTAGGGCCTTCTATAGACACTCATTGTTAATCCCCACAGACATTTGCTCAAACTATCAACTATTCATATGCAAATCCCACCCTACCTTCAAACACCAGCATAAATGCCATTAAGCCTCTCCTGGTTCTTTGAAGCAGGAAACTGCTCTGAACTGTGTGGGCTAGTTATCTCTGTGGTTCCTAAGACACATACCTAAGGAGGAGGAGAGGGTTGTTATTACAGTGCTAAAAAAGGAAAGGGGAGAAGAAAAATACATTCTTCTGTAAAGACATTAACTGTTAGTATTTTGATTTTATTCGGTTCATTTTGAAAAAAAAAAAGTCCATTTGGTTGTATTTTTTAAATACAAAATATAATAATTTTAAAAATATGATATCCACAGTAATATACAATCAATGTGTGAAACGGCCCAACTCTGCTTAGTAAATAGGACATTTTGTCATACTTTAGCTCCAGGATACATCTTTTTCTGATCCCCAGCTTAGCTTCTTATTGACTGGTACCTACTTTTACACTAGGGTACAAGCTAGATGACATCATAAAATATATCTGAAATGTGCATTTCCCTCCCGGTCTACCTAGCAGGACCTATTTGACAAATACTTGTGTGCTGAATGACTTACTTTCGCTGCAGTTTGGAATCCATGCCATTCATTGTGTTGTTTAACAGTGACACCCCCTTGGGAAAGAGTAGGCCTTTTTACTTATTTCATGGGTAATTTAACTACAGGGAATGGGAGGTCACTTCCCATCCATCCTGGGTCTTTGTCCCTGGGCTGTGTTCTTGCCGGATAACCAACTGCCTTAAATCCAAGATTCCAAGGGGTCTTTGAACTTGAATTTAGATTCCTTACAGGATAGCCAAACAGCTCTTCCCAGTGATACTCAGGCTATGAATATGCTGAGGATTTGAGGTGTTTCTAACAAATGGGTCTTTGAACCTTTATAGCATACAACACCCCAAAACATTATTTTGATGAATAAGCCTGAAACTTCTAGAAAATGAAGCTTGGATGGCAAACAGCAAATCCTTTAAACAAAATCAAATCAAGAGTTCAATTTAAATCTTGGCAAAGTTTCAGGCATGGGAAAAGAAAATTAAGTCTGTTTTAGGAAGCAGATAATTCATATTTTACCTTTGTGTTAATCAGCTCCTCAATCCTTTCCTTTCTTTTTTATCCCAAAGAAAAAGGACCCTTTGCGGCACCCTCCTATCTGACACGAGATGTTTTGATTAAAATAAATGGAGAAGCAAATGATTTAATTGTAAAAGTGTCTTTAATGGTGAATGTGGGCTGTGATCAGAAGGAAGCAATTACAATAATTTACAGCTGTATTTTAAAAATTAATTCATAGAAATATGTATAATCTTACACAAGATATGTAGAAATGTGTATAATCTTCCAAGAGGAAGTTAAAGAGTAATAATGCCTATTACTTTTACGTCCTGCTCTATGACAGATACAGTTCTTTTTAATACACAAAGTAACTACTGTCTTTCCATGCAGGAATTATACTCTTATGTAGACAGTAAGAAATGTCACTATAGTCACATGACTGTCACCTGATGAACTAATTACATGATCTAGCATGTATTTGGTGTTTATTGTGAGGAAGGAATATGCTAAAAACTTTACATACTTGACCCTCTGAAAATTTGTTGAGATAGCCTCTGAGATCAATTTATGGGTAATATACTGGTTTTAGCATTTGTATAACATTATTGATTTACTCTAATCTGACCTACTTTATAAGTCATCCTGAATTCAAACTGCTCAGGATTACAGCATCTTTATTATTTATTATTTTCACCAAAGTATACAAAGAATGGTAGAAGGTAGAATATGGGTACAGTGGGTAGGACTTCTGAAGTTTTTTTTTTTTTTTAAGATTTATTTATTCATACAGAACTGGGGTACAGGCCAGAGGTGCAGGCGGTGAGAGGCTTCACCAGAGACAGAGTGAGGAGCAGAACAGGCAGGTCAATGAAGTACACTGCTGAGTGTAGCAGCTGGCAGGTCAGGAAAGGTCTGCTGTGCCATGTGGTCACCTCCAGGACTGGGGATTGAACTCGCACTGAAGCGGCTGCTGCCAGCTTACAGTGCTGAGTCCTAACCCGTTGCACCACCAGGGAGGGCCACCAGGACTTCTGAACTTTTTAAGCAAGTCCATGTTAGAGTGAATCTAATAACACTTCATTTCTCAAAATTTTCAGGAATCTGAAAATTTTCTTCTATGCTAAAAAGAGGTAAGCTTTGTGAAGTTAACGATCACTTAATAGGTAATTAAAAATAACAGTTTGAACTTAAATTATGTGAGAGGTTTTGCAGTCAGGGAAATTCACCCTTATAGGAGCATTATTGCAAAGGCAAGCTGAAGAAACGACATTAGCACAGACACACAGATGGTCTCCAAGAAATGAGTGTGTATGTCTCATAGGAAGAAGATGGAGAGGAGAAAAGAACAGGATCTTGGCCTAGTCAAATCCATGTAGACAAAAGGCTGAAGAGACAAATAAAATAAAAAAAACAAAAACAAAAACAGACAGACTATAGCAGGCTTCAAGCAGAGAGAATGGGGTTGTATAAATCAAGGGAAGAAGTGTTTCAGAAAGGAGAGTTAAAAAGTGTTTCTTGCTGTGCAGTTAATGAGGGAAGCTGCAAGAGGATGGATTAATAGGAGCAGAGGTGCATGCCATATTTCTTGGGACCATTTCATCTCTAAGGGACAATAGGCCTCTAGAAACTTAAGTTTTACTGTACCGGCAGACAACTTCAAATTGATTCTGTTTTTGTCACTGTTAGACATCAAAGTCATAAATGGATAGGGTTAACACAATAAAGGCCCTAGTGACTCCCAGCTTCTTTTTTTTTTTATTATAATAGTTTATTTTTGCATTATTTTGTACATTTTTTTTTCATCTCAATTAAAAAGAGGCTGAGATTCGGGGTCTCCCTGGTGACTCTGCACTAAGAAGCTAAAGCCACTTCAGCAAGAGTTCGATCCCTGCCTGGAGGTGACCCACAGGGCGCGGCAGACCTCTCCTGACATGCCTGCTGTGGGTTTCCCATCACCAAGTCACCCATGTGCCATCACCATAGTCCCATGCACTTCCCTCCCTCTCCCCACCTTGCATTTTTGATCCCATTCCCCACTCCACCCCCACAAAATGTCTCTGGTATATGGCTGTTCATTATTCTTACTATTTTCTTGCCTGGTCCATTATACTCCTGCTATGAGCAAAACCATCCGGTATTTTTCTTTTCAGCTTCTTTTTTTTTTTTTAATATTTTTTATTTGTTTATGCATATAGAAATGGGGTGCAGGCCAGAGGTGCAGGGGCAGTGAGAGGACTCACCGGAGACAGAGTGGGGAGCAGAACAGTCCAACTGATGAAGTACACTGCTGAGGGGAGCAGCAGGCATGTCAGGAGAGGTCTGCCGCACCATGTGGGTCACCTCCAGGGCAGGGATCGAACTCTTGCTGAAGTGGCTTTAGCTTCTTAGTGCAGAGTCACCAGGGAGACCCCAAATCTCAGCCTCTTTTTAAAAGATTCCTCTGGTATCAGATCAGTGAATGTACAAGTCTTCACACATATTTTAGAGGGATAATTGGGATAACTGAGGGCAACTAGTGAGTATAGTTTTGAATACTATTAGTATTCAATACATACTAGACATATTATTAGTATGTAGAGTACTAATTCTCAACTTTCAGAATCATCATATCATCTTTGAATAGTTCCATCTTTGAATTCTGAAGAGCATTGTCTATATATTGTGGTATTGAAATACATGATAAGAGAATTTTTGATCTATGTATTTTTCATCTTACATTGCCTTTCCTCTACTTCTTTTAGTGGGTGATTTATAAATTAATCAAAAGATTAAGTGTAAAGAAGTAATCAATAGTATGGGATGTGTGAACTATAATGAATGACAGAGAACATGACTTGTCTTAAATCATTGGTTAATTTCCTAAGACAGTTTGGAAGCCCCCCCCCCAAAAAAAAAATGAACTAGAAAGCTAAATGTCTTAAAGTTTTATGCAAGATCTCCATAAACTGGAAGTACATTTTCATAACATTAATAGCTTAAGTCTTCAGAAGACCAGAAGCTCGGAATAGCTTTTGAGTTTGCCCACAGAGTTCTAATTCTTTCCACATTTCAATTTATTGGATTCACCCAGTGGAACAATATTTTTCTCTCCTTCCAAAGACTTGTCTACCTGCTGTTAAGAATTGGACAAGATTTACTGATCTGGCTGCCTACTGGCGTGGTGTCTTTAAGTGGTGAATATAAATCTTTAATCACACTGCTTAGAATGACTTCACTTCTTTCTCGTTATTCATCCATGAATAAAAAGAAAAGGTGATTGAGAACATATTATAGATCTTTGTAAAGCCATTTTTTTTCAGATTAAATTAATTTTTAATAATCTTGGCAAACACATTTTTTTCTACTAGACTGTCTGTAATTTTTAGAAATACAGTATTAGTAGAAAGAAAATATCTACTCTAAATATAAACAGAACTCCTACAAAATGGTGTTAATTTGAAGCCTCAGGCTGAAAAGTTTGAATCAGGGCATCTGGTCAACTGATCTTCTCTTTCTGACTGGTGAACCCGCATCGTTGAAATCAGTGTTCTTTGCTGGTTTGTATATTTACCTAATTATGCTTTTCAGTTCATTATTATGTCAAATGAATCATTTAGAACTTGCCATCACCAAGAAACTGGACATTTTGGGACTCACTGCCCATCCTAAACACTGCCTTTTGGAAAATACACCTAATTTGTTTTGCTATTTTATATGCAAGAATTTTAATCACACAATTAAGAAAGAAAGAAGACCAAATTAGGGTGATCAGAACAAACATTATACCCATTATATTTCTCTGCATACAGAACAAATGTTTCATTTTTCCTCAATAAGTTTGTATAAAATCTAATGACAGGCACAGAACTCTTTCTGGCTATTTTCAGACAACAACTCTTTGCCAACAACTAGCTGCAAATCAGCTTTGTAAATAACTTTACTAGTGTAGTGAGCTCGTCACCTCATGGTCCATTGAGTTCCTACAAAAATATTAGGATTTTGGCCCTCCCTGGTGGCGCAGTGGGTTAAAGCACAGCACTAAGAAGTTTAAGGCCACTTTCCCATGAGTTCGATCCCCGCCTGCCGGGAAGGAGCTCCACATGGCGCGGCAGACCTCTCCTGACCCGCCCGCTGCTCCCCTCAGCAGTGTACTTCATCAATCTGCCTGTTCTGCTCCTCGCTCTGTCTCTGGTGAATCCTCTCACCCTCTGCATCTCTGGCCTGTACCCCATTCTGTATAAATAAATACATCTTTAAAAAAAAATATATTAGGATTTTTTCCCTACATATGTGGCTATGCCACTAGTATTTTTTTTTTCAAGATTTATTTTGCTTATTTATGCATACAAGAGCTGGGTGCGGGCCAGAGGTCCTGGGGGTTAAGAGGACTCACCAGAGACAGAGTGAGGAGCAGAACAGGTGAATCTATTGAAACACACTGCTGGCAGGATCAGTGGGGAGACAAGAGAGGTCTGCTGCGACCTGACCTGGGATCGAACTCATGCTGCATTGGTTACCAATAGCTTGATGTGATGAGACTTTATCCTCTGTGCCGCCAGGGACCCTATCCCCCGCCCCAAATAGTATTTTAATAGGGATTGTATTGAATCTATAGAAGGCTTTGGACAGTATAGGCATTTCAACAATCTCAATTCTTCTACTCCATTAACATGGGATGCCTTTCAGTTGTTTGTTTTCTTCAATTTCTTTAAACAAAGTCCATTTTTGTGGTAAAGATCTTGATACATTCAAATTTACTTTTAGGTGTTTTATTACTTTCAATGATACTGTGAATGAGATAGTTTTGTTTAGTAGAAGTTTTCATTTGAATGAAATGCAGGCTTTTTAAAAAAAATTTCTTTCATGGATGTACCTTTGGTTTTACATTTTAAAAGGTATCACCACAATCAAGACGATTTAGATGTCCTACTGTAGTTAGTAAAGAAGCTTCTGTCAGGAGTGAATAGACATTAAGATATTTTCAGACAAGAGGAAGTAAAACTACTTGTCACTCAGTAGCGTAATGCCCCAAGAGTGGCTACCAGAATCCTTCAAATAGTAAGCTGTGCATTTTATTTGCTTCTTAGAAGAAAGAGCAAGAGAGGGTAGAAGTAGCAGGCATTATAGTCCCACTCCTGACTGGGGGGCAAAGTGTTCCCTTTTTTCACCTTTGAGGTCTGATGTTAGCGCTTGACTCGGGTAAAGACACTCTCAGTGTGATGAATTTCCCTTCCGTTGGTAGTTTCCTGAGTGCATTTGCCATGAATGGTTGATGTTTTATATTTTTCTGTGTCTGTTTGATTTTGCTTCTTTCACCTGTTGATAGAGTAAATTACTTTGTTTTTGAATGTTAATCAAGTCTCATAAATCTGGAGCAAGTTCTCACGGGCCTTGCTGTCTCCATATTGCGCTCACATTCCTGCACTCGATTTGCTAATATTTCATAGAAAATTTTGCCTCCGAGTTTATAAGAGATATGGGCAAGTAGTTTCTTTATCTCCTTCCTTTTTTTTTTTTTTTACCATCTTATCTGATTTGAGGATAAATATAACACTGGCCCATAAAGTGTGATGAAAATGTTTTCTTATTATCTGCTTTGAGAAAGAGACTGGGTAATAGTTTTTATTATTCTTTTAAAGTTTGGTAAAATTGACTATTGAAAGCTTTTGAGGTTGGGAATTTCTTTTGTGGAAACATTTTAGTTACAAATTCAATTTCTTTAATGATTGTAGGACTATTTACATTGCAGTTTAAACTATACATTTAATCTTGAGAAATTATCACCCAAGGGATTTTCCTTTTTCCACTATTGTTGAGCACAACACTACTATACAATGATTTATTCCCTCCAACTTCTCTTTGAAATGATCTTCAACTTTCCTTTAGGCTCATCTCATATTATTTTTATGCACACGTTGAAGAAATAGCTCTTCACTTGATCCCAGAAAAAAAGTAACTTCAACTTCATTTTTAAATAAACTTTCATCTCTTTTCTCAAATCACTCCATAATACATTAAAAAATTATTTTCTAAAAAAAGATTGATTTATGCATATAAAAGCTGGAGTGTGGGCCATAGGTGTGTGCAGTGAGAAAATGCACCAGAGACAGAGTGGGGAGCAGAACTGGTGGATCCACTGAAATGCACTGCTGAGGGGAGCAGTGGGTGAGACAGGAGAGGTCTGCTGTACCCTATGGGTCACCTCCATGGCCGGGGATTGTAGTGGTATGGCACTGCCTGCAGACAGCCTCAGAGTCCAGCCCTGAGACTTAACCTCTTGCACCACTAAGGAGGCCCACATGAAGAAATTCTTGGTGGAAGGATAATATGTTGCTGAAAATAACTATGTTGTAATATAATTACCATACTTTAGTAAGCTTGAAAATATTGTATTGTTCAATGACAAAGATGATGGAGAAACAGTAGGGAGCCATGTAGAAAACCACTTTCCTGATGAAATAAACATAAAGAAAAATCTCTAATGTTCCTGGTACACACTGACTGACTGCTGCAGAAGAGGGCAGGTTGCAGCAGGTTGACTTTAAAGACGAGGTGGACAAATCTGCTCTGTGCTAAGTGAGTCTTTATGCTTGGATCAGTGAGTGATTCTATGCTGACTCTTGAGTGGATTTTTAGTTTTCTCCTTTAGTTCACTCCCTGAAAAACTTCTTAAGTCAAATGCCATATAGCATTAGATAGGCAACAGTGAATTTAATGTTAAAAATGCTAAATTAAAAATGAGAGCAGTTAAGTGGGGATTTTATAATTCAAGATAAGTAAGCCAAAAATTCAATCTTAAAGACAATTTGAAATTCTGTGTCTTATGCTGATATAAAGGGATTCATTTTTATATTTGAAGTGCCATTGTTTCACATCTTAGATAACACAGGGTTTTCCCCTCACTGGTCATCCCAGCTCTCCCACCACCAGAGCACCCATAGTTCTCTGCCACAGTTCGTCATTCTCTCCCCCCTTCTCACCCCTCCCCATCCTCCTTTCCTCCTCATCCTGGATATGTAAGGGACCGGCCCCGATCCCAGATTATTGGGGGGCAAAACGGGCAGGATCCAAAGGTGGGAGCAGTGTTGGCGAGCGTGTGTCATGGATCCTCAAATCTATGGTCAGTTTTCCAGCTTCTCTTGCTTTGTATTCTCTATATTCCACATATAAATGACAACGTCTAGCGTGTATCTTTTCCCTTTTGGCTCAATTCACTTAGCATGATTCCTTCCAGCTCCATCCATTTTGCCCCAGTGGCCTGAGTTTATCTTTTTGGTTGCTGAGTAATATTCCATTGTGCAACATACCTAGAGGCAATGAGAACAGCATGAATGATATACCAAAAAAAAGTAGGTCTTTTTCTAATCTAGACTCTCTGTGATTTATTTAGAGAGAGGATTTAAAATTTAAAATCTCTTTCTTCTGTATTGTTTTTAGTCTTAGGGGTCTGGATATTTCTTTTTAATCAGAGGGATCCAAACAAGTAGTTTAGCATCATCTAAAGTTTTTATATTCTTCCATTTTAAAATTATTATATTCTTCTATTTTAAATATAGTCATATTTGGACATTGCATGTTCTGTGGTGGATATGATCATACATCCAGTTACTGGAACTTTCAAATAACCTTACAGACTTTCCCTACTCCTCTGATTTATAACATTCTCATGACTCTGTCTGGACTAATAATAACAACAATGAACATGTAGATAAAACAGATAATTTTGATGCTTAGCTTTTTATGTTAACACGTAGTGTTTTTAAAAGTTATAAAATACCAATTAATGAAAAATATGCTGATAGTCTATCATTTCAAGTGCATGTAGTCATACTTTCAAATGTCTGATTTGTAGTTAGAATTTTTCACTGTTACTCTTGTAACTGATGTGATTTTTGCGTGATAGCTAGTACCAATTGATAAATAGCCATTTATGTGGAAGTATATTTTTTCACTGTGAAAACATAAATTATGTCAATAACATAGGGTTATTGAAATAACCAGTGGGAAGTGTAAATGTCTCCGCACTGTTCTTCATAATTATATATAAAAAAAATGCAACCACATAGACATCCAATAATAGAATAGTTAAGTAAATTATAATCAGAGTATAGTTTTGATAATGCATTATAATATTTGCATGGGTAAGGTGTATTGGAGAATTTGATTGAAGTGGTTTAAATTAGAAAGGAAAATAAAGGTGTAAGGAATGATTACAGTGGACGCCTGTAAATCCCAGGGCCAAAGGTGGTACTTGAGTGCCAGGATGACCTCTCAAAGTTTAAAATAGGTAATATGTCAAGGGTGAAATCAAAATATAGGAATGCACGTACAGGGATATATTCTCACACTTAAAATTTTGAAGGCAAAATTCATTCAACTGACAGATTTGTCAGACATCAGGAGACGAATAGAGTAGGTCCGGTAACTACAGGTTTGTTCTCCAACGAGTGATCAGAGTAAGTAGGAAATAACCTTGTTATGGTTCTCACAGCACGATTACTTCTCAGAGTGTTAATGAAGGCGATTGAGACAGTGGAAATTTTAATGGAAAATAACATCACACTTGACATGTTTTTGTTGCTCTGCTCCTTCTTTGTATGTAGAGCCTGAGGTGTATAAACATGAATGTGGAAATTTAAAAATGAACCCACACAAAATTTGCTTCTGCTGGTTAATATCTGGACTCAACTCATCATCTATTACCTCCTTACTGAGCTGGTCTTAGAATAACACAAGGAAGAACCAGCATGTTTGGGGTCCACATTCTTTCCCTCACCCCAGTAGAGTAATCATGCCCCTATTGATGTTGGATCTTGCATGCTTTCTTTCTTTCTATAAGAATAAAGACACAAACTACCATTTCCTGTGCTTTCCAGTGTCACGTAATGAATTTTGGCCAACCTATATTCCAGAAAGAATAGGAGTTAAAATTTTGTTATGGACTAAGAGGGAGTTCTGGCCATGGGTACTTTGGTGACCACTCTTGAGGGGAGAAATTCTATATTGTCAAAAAACTAACCAGTGTGTCAGGTCATGGTATTTCTTTATAGATGCATGTTTGTTCAGCCTAAGTGCTAAAGACAGCAGAGCATTGGCACTACTCGAATGAGTTCGAATTGACTGTTTGCACTTCCTAGGTGAATTTACTTTCTGATTCAATGATTACATAATTTATGCAACAAAATAAGAACAACATCAGCAACTTAAGTAGAGTCTCTATTCAATTAACTAAAATAACTTGGAAGTGGAGCTCGGGATTATGTGGGGAAATTCCATAGACAAAATATGAATGATACCAGCTGCTTTTTCTTTTTTTTAAGATTTATTTATTTGTGCATACAGAACTGGGGTACAGGCCAGAGGCTCAGGGGCAGTGAGAGGCTTCACCAGAGACAGAGTGGGGAACAGAACAGGCAGATGGATGAAGTACACTGCTGAGGGGAGCAGCGGGCCGGTCAGGAGAGGTCTGCCGCGCCATGTGGAAACCTCCGGGGCAGGCGGGAATCGAACTCATGCAGAAGCGGCTTTAGATTCTCAGTGCTGTGCCACCAGGGAGGGCCCCAATACCAGCTGCTTTTTAATGGCCTGGCTTACCCAAGGTAGCGGGACAGGGATAAACTACCTAGGGGTGCTGGCAGTATCTAATCACGAACTTCCCCAGACAGATAAGCACCTATGTACCTCTATTTGCTAGCCCAGATTGGCCCCATTAGAAATATTTTTTTAGTAGGAGATTTAGAATCAGTTTTAAATGATGAATTGCGGTAGTCTAGGGAACGAAAATAGATTGTGCAGCCAACATAAAGATAAATTTTGTCATTACGTGCTGGCCAGTACAGTGTTTTCTTCTCTGTGTCTGAATGCCTTGTAATTAACATCCATGAACATTTATAAGTACTGTTAGACTGTAATGGCACGCTTTACTCTGAATTATATCCAGAATATGTATCTGAAATTAAAGCAGCTCAGTTTAAAAAGAAATCATCTCTTGAACATTGCAGAGTATATAAGGGTGTTTCCAAACTAAATAAATAAACATGGGCACATTCACTCTAGAAAAGTAAATCAGGATTCTTACAAGACACCTTGAATAGACTCCTGTGGTTATTCATAATTGTCAGGTCTGGAATATAACCTTTATACCACAACATAAAGTCATCAATTTGTTTTCCAGAAAGATCACTTGCTGGCATCCTTATATTAAACGTTTCATAGCGGTTTTTCTCCTTCGTTTTTTTCATCCTGGGAAATCATTGTCCTCAGCCCACCAGGTGGTGGTCACCTGAAATAAATTATTTCTTTGCACCTTGTTGAATTAATTTTAGTAAATATTATTGAGCATATTTTGAATAATCACCAAACTCAGGGGAGTCCAAAATGCATTTGGAATGGACATTTCCCTGGATGCTACACAAGTCTACTAGCGGAGAAATAAGTAATGGGAAAATGCCGTATCGTAAATATATTGTCGTAATATATTTATGCAGAGCAAGCAAAGTCCAGGGCAGGTTACTTCACCCAATAAGCACTTTGGGGAAGAATTCCTGGAGAGGATCCTCAGATAAATTCTGAGAGATGACTAACCTTACCTGTGTGAAAACAAGATGCCGATAAAGGAACCTGAATGAGGAGAGGAACCAGAGCACGAACTCCCGAAGCGTCGCAGCGACTGCAAAATGTTTTTGATTTACTGGAGTAAACTGTGTAAGCTGCAGAACACTGCCTAGAACAGAAGCAACCAACAGTCAGAGCCTCGCTTGGATTTTACATCAAAGACAGTGAGAAGGCATGGAAGACATTAGACGGAAATCACTCTGGCAACAGGCTGGATTGGAGCAGAGGAAGCAGCCTGAAGACTCAAGCTACTGCACTGTGGTTATGAAACTGACCTACATTGAACAGTCTTAAAAATAATTGAAGTGGCCACAGGGTTTCCTGTTGCTTAGACATCTTTCCTCCTGTGGCTGTCACTCATGTGGGGACTGACATCTGTCACTCATTTGGGCCTACTTGTTCATCAACAGCAGCTGAGATTGGGCCTGGATATTCTCACTCTGTGCAAAAGGGCCAACTCAGCAGCCCTTACTCGCAAATTTATGACTGACTCGTCTGTTATCTGTCTTGCTCAGATGCTGACATCTGGGCTGTGTCTTAGCTCATGGATTCTGGGCAGCAGTATGTTTCTCTGAAAGGTTCCAGTAGTTCCTCTCCTTTGGATAGAAACAAAGCATCATGCCTGTTCGGGCAAATGGCAAAGGGGCCCACATTGTGAATGTGTTTGCAGTTCTTGCTGAAGTTGACATGCTGAATGAAATGATCATGTCAGTGAAGGCATTGTTATCATCCACTGAATTAATTCCTTTAACAAACAAATGGAGAAACTGATTTGCATACTTTTTCTAAGTATCTAGAAATACAGTAGAAAATTGTAAATGCCTTCAGATATTCATAATTAATTCATAGTTAATAAAATGCAGGTATTTGTCTGTTGATACTTAACGACCAAAAGTACCCTTGAAAAAATTTCCAGATATACACTAGACTTGGCTCTTAATAAGCAGATGATTAAATCTGTAATACATCACTTATGCTCATTGAGCTTCCTTTTTTTCTTACCTTCTTGATTCTGTCTTCCAGTGTCCCCATAAAGAGTCCTTGTATAGAACTACCATCCAGTTCAAGGCATGTATTTCAGCATAATGGGATCTCATCTTTGATTCATACTGTTGAGGAGATTGAAAATTATCTCCTTAAACAAGAATAGAAAAATACCTACCATTTCTCAGTCTATTAGTGTTATATCATCCATAGATTCATTACACATTATTTTTATGTATATCATATGGCACATTTAGGGGTTAGAGGTTGTCATCCAAGTTGGTTGATAAATAAAATGAAAATTGTTTTCAAATCTATCTGAGACCACTGATAAAATGCCAGAACTGACAAGTCTGAGTCTGTCTACTCTTAAAAACTTTGTTTTTGATATCACTGACTTCAGTTGTTCAATAAGGTTCTTTCTGCTTTCTATTTTTACCTTATATGAAAACTCTTTAGCCTGTATTTTCATTCAGTAAATAATTATTCCATAAATGTGGATAATGAATACTGACCTGAAATTTTTCTGATTATCTTCATCACCTGTGTGGAGTCGTGCAAGCATAAATTATTGGACCGGCTAGAACACCTTGTTTAATCAGCCCACATGATTTTTTTTTTTAAGATTTATTTATTTTTGCATACAGAACTGGGGTACAGGCTAGAGGTGCAGGGGCGGTGAGAGGATTCACCAGAGACAGAGTGGGGAGCAGAACAGGCAGATCGACGAAGTACACTGCTGAGGGGAGCAGTGGGCGGGTCAGGAGAAGTCTGTCAGGCCATGTGGTCACCTCCGGGGCAGGCGGGGATCGAATTCATGCTGAAGTGGCTTTAGCTTCTTAGTTCTGTGCTTTAACCTGCTGTGCTACCAGGGAGGGCCCCCCCATGAATTTTTTTTTTTTTTTAAAGATTTATTTATTCATTCATACAGAACTGGGGTACAGGCCAGAGGCTCAGGGGCGGTGAGAGGCTTCACCAGAGACAGAGTGGGGAGCAGAACAGGCAGATCGACGAAGTACACTGCTGAGGGGAGCAGCGGGCGGGTCAGGAGAGGTCTGGCTCGCCATGTGGTCTCCTCCGGGGCGGGAATCGAACTCATGCGAAAGTGGCTTCAACTTCTCAGTGCTGTGCTTTAACCCGCTGCGCCACCAGGGAGGGCCGAATTTTTAAGGTAGCAAGTGACAGGGTTAAAATGTGAACCTCCTCTCTTAGTTAACCCATGATGTAAAACATTACTGTGTGCCAAAAACTGTGCATCGAAGACTAAAGACAGAATTTGTTCATTGTAGAAGGTATATGTGCAAGTATATTGAATTTATATATTTGCTAGGTTTTATTCTCATTCTCAATTGACTGCCCTTTCTAGAATACCACTGCATTATATGTGGTTGTCCAATTTTTATATTTGCAAAGTAAGTAAAGAGTTCAGGGATTTGCCTCGAGTCCATTGTGGTGGCACAACGGATCGAAGCACTGCGCTACGAAGCCAGCTGAGGTCTCTTCAGGGTGAGTTCAATTCCCGGCCAGGGAGTTGACCCACAGGGCGCAGCAGACCTCTCCTGACCCTCCCGCTGCTCCCCTCAGCAGTGTACTTCCTTGATCTGCCTGTTCTGCTCCCCACTCTGTCTCTGGTGAATCCTCCCACCGGCCCTGCACCTCTGGCCTTTAGCTCAGTTCTGTATGCATACATAAGTAAATCTTTGAAAACAAAAAATAAAAAACAAAAACCGTGTGCAATAGATGTCAGTTGGTTAGACCACGGTTCATACATTCCAAGAAACACTTCATTCTAAGAATGAAGTCCAGTATGGGGAAGGGAGAGAGAACAGTATTGACAGCGGATCTGGTGTGAGAAGAAGCAAGAGTACATAAGATTATTAAAATTAGCTTGAGGAAATAAAGTTGTGATTTCAGAAAATGATGGAGTGCTGTAGTTGACATGTTTGTTATAGAAAAAAATAAGTTTTTTTGCAATGATCTTATGGTTTATGTTGTATAATACCAGTTTTAAATGTAAATATGCATATTTAACTCATATTGAACAACCAAAACTGCACACTTCCTGTTAATTAGGTAATAAGTGCGTATGCATTTTATTCTTACAAGAACAGTGTAAATAATGGACACAACTCTCTCAAATAGTTGTATTTCATTTCTTGCAATGCGTACCCTCTACTGATATTTTCTAAGGTTGACTCAAAGGTGACAAGAAAAGGACTGATTTCTATTTACCCCTGCTTTTTCTTTTAAAGATTTGTTTATGCAACAAGTGCTGGGATTTGGGGGGGGGTATTGCATACAAGGCATTGGATGTTGGGAGTGTTGAGAGGATCCACCAGTGACAGAGTGGGGAGCAGAGCAGGCAGCTCAACTGACATCCACTGCTGAGGGGAGCAGGTGAGACAGGAGAGGTCTGCCGTGCCCTGTGGGTCACTCCCTGGCTGGGGATCGAACTCCTGCGGCAGTGGCTGCCGATAGCTTCCTGGTGCTGAAAGTAAACTCCTTGCACCACCGGGGGGGGGCTCTAGTTCCTCTATTATGCTGCTGTTTTTAGTGAAGGTAACTGGCTAATACAGTCAAGTAGAACCCATAAGAAAATATGACAGGCTTGCTCTGAGGGAGGCTCCCTCTCAACACCGTCAGTGCCTTCTGTGCACAGTCCCCTGTACTCATGCTGAGGGTCACTGGGCTTTATTGCCCCAGGGGGCCATGGACATTCGGAGCACCGTGCAGGTGAGCTGGCGTGATGAGCTTCCCGACACACGTGTGGTGCATACGTTCTCTGCTCACCTCCATACTCTGTTGCCTCACTGACTTCACATATAAAATACAAGACCAAGATAAAATTATTAAGGATTTCAAGATAGAGACAGTGGAACATTAATCTAAGTTATAAGCTCTTTGACCATGAGGCCCTATTCAGTTTTTAAAATCATAAAACTATAATAAGCCATGTACTAGGATGTAGTATAGTCTATTAATTTGAAATATGCTGGTCAATATTTTTTCATACTGTTTTCAAGAGCTTTCAGTTCATATGAGGGTCTAAGCCATATACTGGCATTAAAATATAACAGAAAATTCCAGTGCTGGGATTACTTAGGGCACTCTGAGAATCTACTAAGGACAACTCATTTCATTCAGTTTTCAGGAAAACTTTTTGAAATAAGTAATTTTTTTTTAAAGATTGATTTATTTATTTATACAGAACTGGGGTACAGGCCAGAGGTGTGGTGGGTGAGAGGACTCACCAGAAACAGAGTGGAGAGCAGAACAGATAGATAGATAGACAAAGGGGGAGCAGCGGGCGGGTCAGGGGATTGAACTCCACCGGGGCGGGGATTGAACTCATGCTGAAGTGGCCTTAGCTGAAAGAAGTAATGTTTAACTGACAACCTGGATCTGAGTAGGAGTTAGTTTACAAAACATGGGTGAAGAGAAGCAATGGTTTGGGAGAAGGAACAGTCTAAATCTTTCTGTGACCTTTCTAAAAGCAAACAAAAGTACTTTTTATCAGGCTCTTGCAGGTTTTCTCTGCTTGTTCCTGTAGTAAGCAGGGTCTGGTAAGGCCAAGGGAAAATCAAAAACAGTTTATTTTGAATTTCAGAGTAAGGATTAATAGGGAAGCATGTTTTCTGTAATGTCAGAAGAAAACACAAGTTTGAGTAGCCCTAATGGAAACTTCTCATATCAGCCTGAAATTCTCCTCCTCATATACCAGGCACAAAGTGGAAATGGACCTTGTTCTCTTCAGTACAATTTGTTTTTCAAAAAAAGCCAGATCGAATATTTACACCATATATTTTTTTCTAATTTAAATAGCTGCATACGGTGCTTATTTGGGGTCATAGAAAATGTATGAGTCTATTCATTTCTTTAGCTTTCTCACTTTTAAAATTATTGATATTGATATGATTTAATGAAGATTAAATGAGGAAATAGCACAGCAGCAGAATTCATTTTTTATTTATCATTCCATACTTACGCCATAGACTTTAAGAAGAGGTAGGCAATGGGGTGACATGGGTTTATTAAATAAGCCCTTAACTCACTAGTAAAATATTACCCCTGTCACTTACTGTCATATAATTGTTGCTGAAAGTAGGAAGTAGACCGCCCCAGACATCGTGTTGGAACTCATTAAGTAGAAAGCCTCATGCTTCAGCCGTCAAGTTGGTCCCTTCTAACCCTGAAAGATATCCTTCATGCAAATCACACTCCTTCTAGAGTTGATCTGAGAACCTGAGATAATAAGATAATCCATTATGAATCCTGAGTGAGTTCAGAGCTTCAGAGAGGAACCTAATAGGTGTGATAACAAGTACACCACAGTGTTTGAAATGCAAAATTGTGCAAAGCAAGGGGGCAGTGATGAAATGACACCCCAGTCGGAATCAAGGCTCTTGGGCCTTGGGTGATGAATTAAATGTCATCACCTAGCGAACAGCCGGTGATGGCAGCAATGTTGATTATCTGTAGGGGAAACTGGAGAGCAGAGGGGTGGAGAGAGGAGAGATGATGAGACGATGCGTACTTTGATGTGCTGGGTATATAGGCTCATCAGCACAAAGCGTAATGACGGACAGGTACAAAGTGAGAAATAATTGTAAGATTCAAAAGTGACACAGCAAAATATCACCAGAGTGAGTGTTACATAATCCCACAGGCTATTTACTGGACGGCTATTTACTGAAAATCACATTTTCTTTCTCTGTCATCCAGGATCCCCTTCTGTTGTTTTTGCTACATTGCATTCTCCTTCAGAAATCTTTATTCTGGTTGCTCACAGGCCATTGGCTGGCAGTTTCAGGACAGAATCAAGTTTACCTTCAAGGTATCCCTGACCTTTGACCTGTATTTATAAACCTGCTGGAGGTAATATAACTGTGATACTCACAGTTGATTGTAGCCAATCATCTATTTCCCAAATGTGTACTAAATACCTTAAAGACGCAAGTTTCATTTAACTTATAGACAGAAGAATGAGGAAAAGAAGCAGATTCAGTCCTTAATTACTCAGTATATTTTTAAGTAAGACTCTGCAATTCAAAGTAAAAGTAGTATGTGTCCTAAGCATGGGATGAACATATTTTAATGGAATATGGAAGGATTTTTTAGAAAAGATCATATTTAAATTGGTTGCTGAAGATGTGTCTAAATAAGGATGTGGGAGGTATTTTCAGGCTGTTGGGAAATGTGAGGAAAGACAGAACTTTAAAAAGTGGGTATTTTGAAAATAAAGAATAATTTGCATGGGGGAAATGTGACATATTGGATATTTTTATGTAGAACTTTTTCTTTTTTGAAAGATTTGGTTCTTAAAGTCCTGAGTTTATTAGAGTATGGAATCAGAATGTCTTAGCTTGGAAACTGGATTAAAAAAAAAAAAAGGTAGGAAGCTAATACAAATTTTAGAAGTACTGGAAATCAAGTTTTCATCCATACCTAATCTTTAAAATTAAGGTACTATTTATACATAATAAAATTGAGTCATTTTATGGTATAATGTCTCATGAACTTGCAACTGTATACAGCACATACTCATTCAGAAATAGTTCTTGATTTCTCTTGATTTACTTTAGTGTGACTTACTCGTAAGCCATTAAGTCCTTAAGCCACAAAGCTTTGTCAGATTGAAAAAAAAATTAAAATTACAATGAATTCAGTCAGTTGTTTGCATGGATATGATTTTAGTTCTGAGGAAGTCTCTCTCAGGAAAATGAGGCTGGAAGTAACTTTGTAGTCTGTAGTTTGTTTTAGAATTTCCTTCTCAGAAAAACAATCCTGAAACTTAGTTTATCACATTTGTCACTACACAGAATTCATTTCAAGAAATGCCTTCTTGTGTGCGCTAACTCTAAACTATTATAACATAGATGTTACCCAGTTTTCATCAGGCTCAAGCTAGATGTTGGCATCTTACATACATCCCAGCTTGTCCATCCTGTGCAAGTTGGTCCTTAGGTTAGCCCCTGCCCACGTAGTCTCCTCTGTTCCTGCAATAGCAAGACTCTTGGTTTGCCTCATCTCCCATCTCCGGGCTGTCTTGACTTCCTGTCATGGGATCAGCTGTCAGCATTCATTTGTTCTTCCCGGCTCCCTTAAAAAGTGACAGGACAGGCATATTTCATAGGTTGAGGAAACTTAATGCAGTAAGGTTACAATAACATTTGTTCTTTCAATTTTGATCCAGTGACATTTCCATTATCTGAGTCTGCTTCCTAGTCGGTAACATTTCATGTTAAATGTGAGCAATTCTAGGCACTATAATTTGTGAAATGAACTAGGGTATTAGTACCCTACTGTACCAAGTACACATCTTAGACTTTATCTTCTTTAATCTTCCCTAAATCTTTTCTAAAATGACTTGCCTGATAACACACTAACGTTCAAACTATTGTGGTTCTGAGTTCACGAGTGGATAAATTAAGGATTCCCCACCTGTTCCCAGAGTACTGTTGGATCGCTGTCTCCATGAACCTTTGCTGATCTTAACAGTGCTTGCTTGTTCCTGTCCCTGCATGCGAGGTACTTTTTGGCCTCTGTACTTTTCTCTACTGTTACAGATGACTGTGAAGAAAATTTTTGTTTAAGTCTCATCCCCAGCGTAAATCTATTTCACCTCTGTGGAACTGAAAAAAAAAAAATTCACAATTGTCCAATTATGAATCATCAACTGTTTGATGCTGTAGACAAACAAGTTGCACACTCCATCCCCCATTGAAGGGGCCGAGGAGAGATTCAAGCGAGGTGCGGGTACAATTAATTGTCTTAATTCAGTTATTGCCCAGGACTCAGGCAGGTTAATTCTTCATATTGCTCTTGTGTTGAACACAACAATAAAGTCAAAATTCTGAAATAATTTGGTGGCAAATTCTGAGAACGCAAAGTGGTGTGGGAAAATCCAAAATGGTTGTGCAGAAGGAAAACTAACTCCACTATTACTTTAATTGTTCACCCTATTAACTGTGACAGTGTGACTTTAAAATCTCCTCATTACTCACTGTGATTAAGCTGCACAGCAAACAACAGGGTGTCAGAAATCCCATTCCGAGCAGGCGTGCTGTGAGTGACGGCGCACACACTATATATAGACAAAACATTTTAAACAGGGTAATTGTTCTCTCATCACTTCCCAGGATGCCACACCTGTCTTATTTTATGTTGTTTTAATTTTTTCAGGTAAAATGTATGCAAATGTGCTGCATCAATTTAGCACATCTCATTTGCAACTCTAAACAGCAGCTTTCCCAGTTGAGTAGGAATAAGTTGCTTGTGTATCATTGCTGATTGGTAACAGTTGAAAGAAAAGCAGAATTTAGAGAAGAAGAGCACATAATCCATAGAAATAAGTTGAGTACATTTACAGTGGGTTGACCGTGGATTTGAAATTTTTAATTATAAAAATGCAGTGGGCTTGGGAAAACCAGAGATGGAAAGATGAACACATGGGAAAGGGTGGATTTTTAAATTTTGCTTTTGTTTTATTTTTGTCATGTGACCTTGGGAGTTGCTGTACTTCCTGCCTAGGAGTATAGGTAGCTGAGTTTGAGTTAAGTGGGCCCTAATGTAAGTCACATAATTTTTCTTGTTGTGACAGCAGAAAATAGTAGAATACACATGGTGACCCTCTGACTATGAACCAGAACAAATGACTTGCTAAGTTATCAAGTCTTCAGAAATTTAAAGAATTTAAATTATTCAAAAATTGTTCTTAAAGCAAAATGGAATTCATGCAGAAATCAGCAAGTAAAATATTACAACAAAAATCTCTAAAACACTTGCAAATAAATGACTCACTTCTAAATAATTTGTGGGTTTGAGAAGAGTAGTCAAGGAAAAGTTTTAAAATATGTAGTACACTTAATGCAAATTTAAATACAAATTATCAAAAGTTGGGGGTGGAGCCAAAGCAGCATTTCCAGAACATGTTCAGAAAATACATTTAGCTAAGTTTTTGTAGTGAAAGAATGTTTCTGTATCTTGATTGCTGTGGTGACATCATCACCTTGCACATATTACTGAAATAGATATAAACATAACTATGTTCTTCTAACATTTCTGTTTTTGATACCATAGCATAATTATGTAAGATATAACTATTGGGAAAATTGGAGAAAGAATTCATTGGATCTCATATTTTTTAATGATTATTATAGCAGTTCTTGTCATCTTTTCATCAGTGCAGTTTAGAGAGTTGAAATATTCCATTTTTTTCCCTCTTGGGTTTTTCTTTACATATTTATGATAGGTTAATTAACACATTTACATATGATATGTAATTGGCATAATTGTGATATTTAACATACTTAATTGAATAGATAAAAATAAAATATTTATAGATAATTCTGGTTTATTTAGATCCTAGAAATGTTTCTACTCTTCACTTACTTGGATACTATTTTATTTTTCTGGAAGTTTCCATTTTTTTTTTTAATTTGATACTAGAAGTTTCCATTTTTGCTGATTTACTATTACAAAGATTTCACATTGCATATCTGTCACCTCTTCAGACACATCTGTTCTATTAACTCATATGTACATGACTATTCTCTTACCATCACATAGCTATACTTTAATTCTTAACATAGTGTGAATTATTATTATTGGGAATTTGATATTCTATTTTTTTCTTTTCTTTTTTAATCTTTTTTTTTTTAAAGATGTATTTATTTATTCATATAGAATTGGGGTACAGGCCAGAGATGTGGTGGGTGAGAGGATTCATCAGAGACAGAGTGGGGAGCAGAACAAGCAGATTGTGAAGTACACTGCTGAGGGGAGCAGTGGGTGGGTCAGGAGAGGTCTGCTGCGCCATGTGGTCACCTCCGGGGCAGGCGGGGATCGAACTCATGCGGAAGTGGCTTAAGCTTCTTAGTGCTGTGCTTTAACCCGCTGCGCCACAAGGGAGAGCCCTGATATTCTATTTTTTTTACTGTTTTTTTTCTTTCTTCTTCATAGTGTGTTAACTCAGAAAACAAGTGTCTTATTTGTACTGATCACCGTTAATACCAACTGAAACCATTTAGCACCATTTTTAGTCACTGTTTTAAATAAGTATGCATATACATAATATATATTGTATGTACATTTATATATTTACTATTTATACAGGAATCATATCACTGCAAAAATATTTATAAATATAGATCTTATTCAAAATAATAAAATGCTTACATGTAACATACTAACATACATTGACTAATTTATTTTCATAACAATAAGTACATATTTTTAATAACATATCACTACTTTATGGTTGAAAACTGCACAGAGATTAAGCAAATTCCTTAAGATCAGAAAAGTTAATAAATTGCTGAGAAAAAATTCAGACCTGATTTCACACCAGAGTCTTCATTCTTATCACTAAGAATAACTTCAGTGACATTAGAACAGGTTTGTGAATAATTCAGTGGTTTCTTAATTCAGTCAAAGTGTTCAGTGCGCTCCTTGGAAGTTGTAGCTATAGTTTTTACAAAGAATATCAGAGTTTGTTCCACGAGTCCATACATGTGGTATTTAGAAATAATTTTACTTGTAAACTCTTTTGGGGACAATAGTCTACAAATTGGGATTTTATCATTTACTAATGAATCTAATTGATTCATTTAAGTAAATTTTATTGGAAGTATATCTAATTATATCCTGAGCATTTGGGAAAAAATTACTAAATAGAGCACAGATGAAATACTGCATCATTGAGGCTTAATAAGACACATCATTATTCATTTTTAGATATTATATAACCATGTTTTAGTACAATTTACAAAAATATGCTGATATTATAAAGTGCTGGAAAATGTCTATGGCAACCCACAGCTTTCTAATTTGCATGTAGGTTTTTAATTATTTTAGTTTCCACCTAGATAACATTGGTTTATAACAATATACAAGTTTCAGGAATTATTTGGTATGTTCGTTTTTAAATAAAACTTTATTTTACCATAGGTTTATAGTATGATGTCAGTTTCAGGGGGCACGTCTTCACCTCCATAACCTCACTTCACCCACATTCTAGAGCCATTTCATCATTGGGCAGATGCACTCCCTTATTCCTCTCACCAGAGGACTCACCAGAGACAAAGTGGGGAACAGAACAGGCGGACAGACTAAGTACATTGGATACTTCCGGGGCGGGGATCGACCTCATGCTGAAGTGGCTTTAGCTTCTCAGTGCTGTGCTGTAACCCGCTGCGCCACCAGGGAGGGCCAGTCACAGTTATTTTTAATCCAGTCTCCCCCACCAGATGCTGTGGAAATTAGCACTGCCTGTTTTGTGCCTCTAGCTTTTGGTGGCTACTGTTCTTGCTGTTTTGAATACACTCTCTACACTCTCCCCTTTTCTTTGGCAAGGTTTGGGTGTCATTAAAAACAGATCTAAGATAATAAAAGAACTGTTTAAATAGTATCTTTTAATATTGCCTACAAAGAGCACCTCTTTTCTTTTTACCTTGTATTTCTTTATTGTGGGCACTTTTTTATTTGGACTTAGCACAAATGTCACCCTGACTTGTTTATGAGACAGTGCTCACTTGTAAACCACCAGACTGAAGACCGATTCATAGGGTATAGCACTAATTAAATATTTGTCATGTTAAAATTCAATTGGAATGAGAAGGTGACCCACAGATTCTATTCTTGTCTTATTTGTTAATTATAACCAGAATAAAATCTATCCACAAAGGAAGTAATAAGCCCTGTCTTTCTCTAATTCCTTCCTACAAATGAGGTTCTGACCGCTGAAGAGCTTTGGAACAGGAGAGGACCTAATCTCTTTTTACTTTAATCTTTTTCTTTTTTCAGTTTAGGAAATGTTGATTTCCTACATGCTTTTTTAAATATTAAGAGTTTATTGTTCAAGGTCATTGTAAATTTTCAAGATAATAAATGGCTATGAGAAGAAATTTGTGAGCTGAAAGAATGATGTAAAGGCTTTCTTTGTTGGGGAATTCTTCCAGGGTAGTATTTATGAGAAGATTTTTTCTCAGTACCTAACTTGGCATACGCATTCTTGTTTATTTATTTTTGCTCTTCTTTTCCAAATGTTAGTTCTATGAGTCATTATTTATCTTGTATGTGATTGTTTCTTTAGCACCTAAATTTGAGATTAGCAAATAGATGTTGAGTGAACAAGTGATTAGAAACTATATATAGGTGTGTGTGTGTGTGCATGTGCATGATATGATTTTAGTGACACAGCCAATGCTATGCAGTATAATTGTATGTACATATCTATTAAAATGTAGCTGTATATATCTATATTACATACATTTTTGAAAACTACTTCAGAGCAGTGAGAATGGTTATTTAAGTCATGTTGCACATTATTTAATTCTTGGTGAATATTAACTGAATGGAAGGAACAGAAATGAACATATCAATCAAACATTTTCAAGTTTATTGTATGACTCACTATAAATCCAGTACCAAATGGATATATTACTAGACCAAAATATATAATTCATTGAAAACTGGGTATAATAAAAATATGAAAATCACTGAAAACTAGTTAGAATAAATTGTAACTACTATAATTCACTGAGTCATGGGTTTTTAGTTTAGTTGTATGGATGTTCTCCATGATTTTGTTTCAGATATATTTTTTATTGATACCCTGAAGGAAAGGCTCTAAATACCTTTCACTTTTGTAAAAGGCCTTTATTTATTTACATTTAAATAAACATGATTATATATTTTTTAAGATTTATTTACTTATGCACACAGAACTGGGGTACAGGCCAGAGGTGCATGGACAGTGAGAGGCTTCACCAGAGACAGAGTGGGGAGCAGAACAGGCAGATGGATGAAGAGCACTGCTGAGGGGAGCAGCGGGCAGGTCAGGAGAGGTCTGCTGCGCCCTGTGGTCACCTCCTGGCTGGGGATCAAACTTGTATTGAAGCAGCTGCAGCTGGCTTGCAGTGCTGTGTCCCAACCAGCTGCACCACCAGGAAGGGCCCAGTGTACATTTTTGAGATCTCACATTAGGTCAAGTTTTTCCTGCAAACCAAGTGGCATTGCTTCATTGCTTTATTACCCTTTTTAAAAGTGTATCTTCTTGTTGAAGTTTCTGTACCGGATAACACCTGCTTTCCCTGTCCTCTTTCATCTTGATTACAGGCTTGATTATAAACAATACTTTCATCTTCAAGACAACTTTCCCTGCAACCCCACCGTTCTGTGTAGGTGATGCTAGACATAGTATTCTCCTCTTCTCAGTTCATGGCTTGACACCTACTTCCCACTGTGATGGTGTTTGGAGATGAGGCGCCGTTGGGGGGATAATTAAGTCACGAATGTTGAGCCCTTGTGAGTGGGTGTAGTGACCTTTAAAGAGGCCCCCTGTCCCTTCATCCATGTGAGGACATGGTAAGAAGATGTCTGTTTGATGGTACTCCGTGGTGGCGCAGTGAGTTAATGCAGCACTAAGAAGCTAAAGCCACTTCAGCATGAGTTCAGTCCTCACCCTGTAGGTGACCACATGGCGCGGCAGACCTCTCCTGACCCGCCCGCTGCTCCCCTCAGCAGTGTGCTTCATCAATCTGCCTGTTCTGCACCCCATGCTGTCTCTGGTGAATCCTCTCACCGTCCCTGCACCTCTGGCCTGTACCTCAGTTCTGTATACATAAATAAATAAATTAAAAAAAAAAAAAGATGTCTGTTTGCAACTGGGAAGTAAGTAGATCTGCGCCAGAAACAGAATCTCTCAGCACTTGATGTTGGTAGTGCCCAGCCTCTAGATCTGTAAGGAACAAGAAACAAGTGTTTGCGTGAGCTTCCTGGTCCATGGTGCTTTTATTATAGCATCCAAAATGAACTAAGAGAGGTAGTGGAACAAAACAGAATAAAAAGGAAATGCTTTGCACTAAAATTCGCTGATAACAGTCTTTGAATGACACAAGTGTATACTAAAAATGAGAGATAGCTTGTTATGTCAACAAAAGCAGTGAAAGAAAACAGAAATGTTTCAGCTGTTTCAAAAACCATTTTCCAAACTAAACCCTGTATTTAAGCCATTTCTGCAGATTCTGGAATATTAAAGATCAAAACTATAGAGGTTTTCAAAACTCTCCTTTTTCTCCCCACGCTTCCCCCACTGTCCCTCCAGCTGTGGAACGGAGAACACAAACCTTCCAGGCTTTGAAGGCCATCAATGTCCTTTTTCTCAGCCTGCTCACAGGAGGGTGTTTACACACGGAAATAACAACCCAACCTGAAAGTTTGTACTCTTCAACAAATTAAGCACAGAGCACAGTTTTAAAGTGCATTCGCAGTCCTAAAACTGTCAAAGAACTTTGAAATGAATGAGGTCAGCACAAAACGTCCTCCACTCAAGGCCCCGTGCTAGAGAGTATCCATTGTCCATTGGCTCCAAAGATTTCTCTCAGATGTCTTTCCTGTTCAGTGATAAAGGCTTTTGCACAGCATTGTAATTTTCTGTCAGAATGCTTTAAAGTGAAGGAATGCTTTTCTCTCCCTTCCTCCTAAGGCCACCCCTCCCCCCCCCCACACACATACATGAGGTGATGAGATGTTGTCTTTGAGGCAGTAAAAACCACACTCTCTCACAAGTAAACAGGCTGTAGGATCTTCTCTGCACTTGATGCCTGTAAGTGTTGTTTCATGGTGGTGTCACCGTTCTGACAGCTGCCGTGAAGGACGTGAAGGTCCAGGCAGTACTCCCGGGCAGACGGAATTGACTGTAGACTCTGAGAGAGTCGGAGAGTGGAGGATGGCCGTCACCTGGAAGGGGAGGAGGCCAGCCATCTCTCAGAGCTAAATGGCCATTACCACCTCCCACTCCACACACAGCTTTAGTGCTGCTGCTGCTACTGAAATAATTTTATGTCTTCTATCTAGTAAGACTTTGCATTCAGCTGATTTTATTTTTGAGTCACTATTTAAACCTGGAGTATATATATAAGGAGAAACTGCCAGTGCGGACCTTTTTCTGTGGGCCCTTTCTGTCTCTCCCTCTTCCTCCTCCTTTCCTTTCTCTCCCTCTCTCTCTCACATACACACACACACACACACACACACACACCATCTCAGTTATATCTTACATCTTTAATATTTGTGTCATGAAACATTAGAAATAACTGCTAAACATATGTAAACTACATGTGATATTTTGGTTGATTTGCTTGTCTATTTCTGCACATCACCTTGGCCTCCTTCTAAACTCAGCAGTTACAGTCAGCGAGTATGTGTGTCTACAGTGTGATGCCTCTTGCTGTGGATGGAATGTGCCCCCTCATGTATCTTAAAGCTGCCCTAATGGATTGTATTGCAGATAGAGCTTTAAGGGCATAATACAGAAATGTGCCCGTATGTGGGGACACCTAATGCAGAGGGACAGTTGTCACTACAGAGAGAGCGAGGAGCAGGGGAGCTCACTCAGGAAAGGGCTGTGTGAGGGTACCCACCACGGGAAAACTAATGGCAATGAAGCCTGGTAGGAGCCTCTTATGTGTGAGCAGCCTGCATGCCCGTCACTGTGAACAATGCTCAGCTCTCTTGATGGACAAGATGGGTAGATTTACTGTAATTAGGAACCTGAGGAGGTGGCAGACAGGCTTTAATGAGAAGGCTTCTCATTTGTGGCTCACAGCAGATAGCGCACACGCCAGCTCACTTACGAATTATGAATTACGGAAACCAGCCGATCCCAAAACAAAGAGATAAACAAAAACAAGCCAACAAGTCCTTAGCTGTGTTTTACTTTGGAGCAAGCTCTAAGTGGAGAGCTTTTATTCTCACAGGACTTTTATTCTCACAGGATTCAGAAACTGTCCGTCTCTTGTAGTCATGACCCAAACATTACCCAACTTATGTATGGATTTGTAACTTCTCTCTAGATTCTTTATGTGAATCTTCTCATAATCATCTAAAAAGATACCTGGACTCCTCTGATGGATTACTTCAGGGAGGCCAACACTAAATCATCTGCATAGAATTTCAGGGTAGATCCTCAAGCACAAATCAGGTATATGAGATCATCATTTAGACACTGAAGAAATACAAAGGTGTTTAATACAGACCAACAAATTAATACAGACCAACGAGGTCTGCCGAGGCCCTGCATTAGAGGTCTGTCCGACATGTCCTTCCCTGCTGGCATTTAGAGGAGCTGCTCGTAAATCTGCCATCTGACAGTGTTTATTTATTGGACAGGCCTCCCTGGGATCTGGGGATCACAGTGGTATTGATTGCCCTGAGGGCTGTGCAGATAAGTAGCCTTTTCTACTTAAGCTTCTTAACTGGCAATTCCAGAGGAAGCGAGGACTGATGCATGACACAGTAAGTCCTTGTTCTAATAAGACCCAGTAATAGGTCTTCCTTTCGGGGTGGCTGTGTGTTTCAATGCACATTGGAGTACAATTCAGGCAGGAATTGATGTGGAATAATCTGGATTTCTGTGAAGACAGCTCCGTCTACTTTGCCCAGGTCAGTTGACTTGGCACAGAGTAGAGGGTCACGTTGCTTTGCGGAGGCAAGTGGGTGCTCTAAAACTTCAAATTGTTGCCTATAATTTGATTTTATGCAGCCTGTTTTTGGGGGTCTCTAGACATCAACCACTTATGTGGACAGTTGCAGTCACAGCTTTGATCTAATAAATTAGCTAGAATAGAAGTGCAAAACCATGTTCTTTTCATTGTCTGCCTGAAATTAAAAAAAAAAAAAAATTGAGGCCACAGGAACCATTGGCTCATGAGAGATGTTCTTTACTACTATGGGATTTGTATTCTCAAAAACTTGCTGACCTCAGAGGCACAACTAAAGACAGAAACAGTTGTTAATGTGTGATTTAGATATTTGCCAGCCTGGCCTAGAATAGAAAGTCAACACTAGCTTTAATTATCTAAAGGAGCAGGAGATACGTTGATCTGGTCATCAGAGGTGGGGCTTTCTGGAACTCCTAGGCTGGCTCATCGGCCTCTGCCACATTTAATTTTGTGTCTATTTGACTGGCCGCTAAGATGCCCAGGCATTGGTGAACCATTGGTCCTGTCTGTGGGGGTACTCTGGATGAGATTTGCATGTGGCTCTGTGGCAGACTTACCCAGACCTCTCCCAGCAGCATAATAGAATAGGAGTAAAGAATGAAGTGCATCTCTAAAAAGCAAGGACGGCCCAGTCTATGTTAGGAGATAAGCTCACTGGCTAGCAATATCCGGATGTCTGTGTTGTATGAAACTAGACTAGTTGGGTTGAATTTCTTCTCAAAATTATGGCTGCCTTAGATGGGCACCCAAAACTCCACCTTGGAATGATGACATTCAGGAGCTGCTTGCCAAGCCCAGGTTATAATTATTTAACCCTGTTAATTTAATCTCAGTATGAATAGGCTGTGGAACAGAGAGAAGGGTTTCTCATCCAAGCAGCCCATCGGTGGGCTGTCAGGTTTTAAGTATCAGACTTTGACTTTGTATTCTAAACATTGAAATTCTATAATACAATAAGATGTCTAACAGTAGGTCTTACCTGTGGCCAGGGATAAATAATGTCAAGAAGGCTAAAGTTCTGTCCCTTGTATTTCCTAATAATGGCATCACATAAGGTCTAAGAAAAAAGGTTTCTAAGTAAAACTGTTTGCTTTTGTAAAGTTTCAGCTTCACTTACTAGCACGTTGCATAGTAAGGCTATAATAAGTCCTTGGAAGAGCTAGCATGCACTTAGCATGTAGAGGTGATGTTATTTTGGCCCCTTTGCTTTGTTGCTCTATTGACAACATTCGTTCAGTGTGTACTCATGTGTTGTCATTCTGAAGTAGGTCATACTCTATCCTGCAAGCAAAGCCACACTGCAAGCCAGAAAATGACTTAGTGGTTCTCCTAATGAATTAATAATGTACATCGTGATGAGAACGATAGAAACCTGAATGAGATAACGCTCCTCTTCTAAAGAGAAAGCTCCAGGGCCCTCCCTGGTGGTGCAGCGGGTTGGAGCACAGCACCGCAAAGCTAGCCTCAGCTGCTTCAGTACAAGTTTGATCCCTGCCCCGCAGGTGACTACATGGCACAGCAGACCTCTCCTGACCCGCCCGCTGCTCTCCTTCAGCAGTGTAATTTGTGGATCTGTCTGTTCTGCTCCCTACTCTGTCTCCGGTGATTCCTCTCACCACCCCTGTACCTCTGGTTCTGTTTGCATAAATACAAATCTTTACAATAAATAAATAAAGGGAAAGGTAGAAAAGATTGTATGCATGCAGAACTTTCAAGTAAGGATCACAGTGTGCTTAAAGTTTTGAGAAGATAATTTTGATGGAATATTAGGGGCATTGTAAGTGACCAATAATACACTATTGGCTATTCATTTTTATGATGATTACTTAACCTGGTACAGCTTCTACAATACTGACTTATGTCATCTAAGTAAAATAATTTCTCCAGTTTTTTTCTAAGAAAAACTTGTAGCAAGGCTTGAAATTCATTGTGATTCATAGCTTCTGTGTCCACAGAAGTATTTGGAGTGTCCTCTTCTCTAACGCAAACTCCTTGTGAATTGATTTGCCATATTACATGTCAGAACAAATGGCCAGCTGTTTGCAGAAAATAGGGCAATTCCTATTACAACCTCTACTCTAAGTGTTTTATCTTTATAGGCAATTCAAAGAACGTGACTTAGGAATTATATCTATTCCTTTCTGTCAGTCTGTGCCCAATTACTTAAATATCTAACTTGTATCTATTGATCTCTATTGAGTTTCCTTTGTCCTCAAAATCCTTTGAGGAATTCTTGATAACTGTACAAGTTCTTTTTTCTTTTCCTGAAAGGTTAAAGAATGGAAACCCTAGGGAGCTAATGTGTACAAGAGTAATTCTGACATGCTCCATTCATTTGGACTTAAAATAAGCCATAAATTGGTTTATTTCATGGTCATAATTTTCATTTTTATAAGGTTCCTGGTGAAGATTTTTGGTTCAGGCCAGGAATGATGTATCAAATGATGTGGGTTACATACTCAGCAAAGAAAAAATCTATCATCACAGAGTAGAAATTGTTAAAAAAAAAATCCTATTGGACTTGGTCAGATGTTATCAATAGAGGCAGATAAAAATAATTTTGTTACTGACTCAAAGGTGAAGATTCTTTAATAATGAATAAAAGGGAAACTATGAGAATAAAAGTGAGAAAATGCTCTGCTTTTTAAGAAAATATAAGTGTGGGACACCTTGTAAGCCTCTCAACATCTGAGCTTCAGAGTGATGTAAGGCAAATCATAGATGCTTGAACAGAAGTTTATAGTGCTTAAACACAAAGGCGACTTCAAATGAGCAATGTGATTTCAAAGGATGAAATTCATACATGACAATATTTCTTTTCTGTTGGTGAGGCTTATTTAGTAAAGCATAGTTGTAGGAAATGTGGTTACAAGCAAGTCATGTGCAACATACCCATTTGTGGATTATTTGAGATGATTCCTTGGTATGATGTGTCTTGTCAATGAATATTTAATCTCATCCTAAGTCCATTGTATGGATAAAATGTCTGGATGAAAAACCATATTTTGCTCTGTTCACAAGTATGAAATAGCAACTGGGGTATTGTAGATTCTTGTGATTTTCACGTTACAAATAAAGTTATGAGAACGGAAGATGTTATAGTAGATTGATCAAGATGTTGAGAGACCCGTTCTATGAATAAAGGGTCAGTGTCAGTGACTTGATAGCTTTCAGCTATGCCAGAGATAGTAAATGGATGACAATTTTACATGAGATTTAGTTTTAACTCAACAGAGTTAGATTTATCTTTGATATCTGAATATTCTCCCACAGACACAATGAGTCCTCTGAAACGACTGAAGCACTTCTTCTTCCTACACACGCGTGTATGTAGTTCAGCTGATAAGTGTCTGTACACAGAGGCGCCAATTCTAATTAGATCGTTGTCTGTTTCATTCAGACACTGGCCCTCTTGTGAAATATTTTATTAAACTTTTGAGTGAAGCATTATAGTATTGATTGGAAGGATATAATTATTCTCAGCAGTCTTGCTTTTTTTTTTTTTTATTGTTAATAATACTACCAATTTCCCCTACTTACCCAGAATTTACCGTGGTATAAAGCGGTCAAAGCAAACACAAACTTAATGGAATCACATTCTGCGACTGTATTCTATAATGTGTGGGCAGTCACTTAATCTGCAAGTTAGAGATGTCAATAATGATAATTCCTGACTTGTGCTGACTTTACGAATTTTAGGACATGATCCATATGAAGCCTTTTTGCACCATGAAATTGTAGCAGGTACAACTTAAATAGAGTATCGCTATATTATTACTCACTATAAATTTCCAAAATAAGTTTTAAATCAAGTGAGTCTTGAAAGCAGTTGTCTCTGTGCGGAGCTGCCATAACAACACAGATCGGGTGGCTGAGACAACATGAATTTATTTTCTCACAGCTCCTCAAGCTAGAAACCTGAGATCAAAGTGTAGGATGATACTGTGAAGTAAAGTCAGCTATACTGCATAATAAGGAGGTAAGAGAAAGAAGACAAAAAGATTGTCTTGCAGATTTAAATCTGCAAGATTTAAGTCAGATTTAAATCTGACTTGCAGAGTTATTCATAACGGAATCATGCAGAAATACTCATGATCATTGCAGAGAGTGGGCGTCAGTAACTGGCCACGTGGTCATAGCTGATGTTCATGGTCACCTGCTTCTCTTCTGAGATGCTGAAAGATTCTAGTAAGGTTAGGTTTAGTAAATTAAATAAAAACGTAAATCTCGTCGATTTAGATTTAGATTGTAGTAAAGATTTAGTTACTATAGTCTCACTCCCTAGATTTCTGTTTGACAGAATTTGCTGTTTTCCTTGTTGAAACATAGCTTTGCTTTACTTCTTGAAATCTATTAAAATACTTGAAGTACTAAATATTAAACACTTTAAATGTTAAAATGTTTCTTTTTTGAATGGTACCATTATTTAATGATTGTGGGGGATTATTCTGTTATGTTTTGTACTTAGTAATGATAATTCATTATGTTTCCAATTTTAAGGTAATTGCTTTTTTATGTAGATACTGATGTATAGAAATGATTTGAATTAAGGTGAATTTTCCTCCAGAAAACTTCTCTTTTACACACTCCTGCACTCACTATGGCTCCATGAGTTATTTTAAAACTAAATCTGCAGCATTGGGTTACCCAAGTGCTTTGTGTCAGACTGTAAACCTTCCTTGAGACTGGAGTGTGGTCCCAACTGTCAGAAAAACATTTAACTTTTGCCTGTTCTTTCTGCTCATGTCAAATGTCATATAAAGAATGTTCTCTGATCAAGGAAGATTCTATTCTTGCTTGCTTATTACTCGGGCTCTTTCTTTCTTTCTTTCTTTCTTTCTTTCTTTCTTTCTTTCTTTCTTTCTTTCTTTCTTTCTTTCTTTCTTTCTTTCTTTCTTTCTTTCTTTCTT
>NW_004567121.1:35723342-35742315 GCF_000260355.1 Condylura cristata
CTTTCTTTCTTTCTTTCTTTCTTTCTTTCTTTCTTTCTTTCTTTCTTTCTTTCTTTCTTTCTTTCTTTCTTTCTTTCTTTCTCTTTCTTTCTGCTGGACACAGATAGGCTAAAGGAGTATATTTGGTGATTTTCTATAAACATTTTCAATGGAAGAGTTAGTGTAGTCAACTGAATAGTCAAGATATATAAATTCATTTTTTAAATAGGCTTTTCAGCTTCCCATATTTTCCCTGATTTCCATAATCACTACTCTGTTGGTTTTGTTGAAATATCGCTAGCTTCGAGCACTCTTATTTTGAGTTTGTATGCCAGGACCTTTCAATTGGGTAAGTATTTTTAAAGCACATCTTTTGGGCATTCTGAATATATTTATTATACCATCTTAGTCATTGTTATTATTTACTCCCTGGAATGCTGAAGGATCTCTAGAATAAAAACATGGGAAAATACGTTTGTCTAGTCAGGGAGGACTCTTACAGCAGGTAGCATTTATGCTAAGTGTTGATATGAAACTAGTGATCTTCAACACACAGGTAAACGCAACACTCCAGAAACTTAAAAACATGAGAAGAAAGCGCTCAGAGGCACCACCCACCACCCACCGTCGTGAGAAGAAAAATGTGTCACCCACACCCTCACTCTATTCTTTGGCCTGAGTTCTTTGTTCTCTGCCCCCTCTTACCCTCTGAAACAAATTCACTTGCATGTTCCCCTTTTGCTTTGTGTGATGCCTGAACAGTTAGTCTTAGTCTGCTGAGACGTGAGCACCAAACACCCCAGGCTGGATGTCTCAGCAGTGCAGGTTCATTTTCTCAGGGATGAGGCGACCATCCAGGACGGGGTGACTCTGGGCAGGCTCTGCTGAGGGCTCTCCTCCTGGGCTGTGGATGGCCACCCTGCTGAGTGCCCACTGGCCTCTCCTCAGGGGATATGTTGTGGGGACAGCTTCCTTTCTCTTTGTACAGGCCACTCATCCCACCAGAGTAGGACTCTGTCTTTATAAAGTCATTTAACTGTAATTGCCTCCTAAAAGCTCTCTCTCCAGCTACAGTTGCATTGGGGGTTAGGACTTGGACATTAATTTTAGGAGGACAGAATTCAGTCCAGAGCAGCGAGACTGTGAGATAGATACAGCTAACGAGCTGTCTAGGTTGGCAGAAAAACAGTCATTTAGCAGACATGACAAGAAACAGTCTCAAAGAATTCAAGAAAAAATCAATCAGGGATAACTAATAAATGGTGTTGGGCAGGGGGCTGGTGAGGGGGATGGAAGGGCCCAGTTCCAGCAGAGTCTGGCCCGACACCACTGAAGAGCATCACAGGGAGGCGCCCGCCGCCTGCCTCCTTACATGAGGCGCTTTCGGCACACTGATGTCCTGTACTCATGTCACCCTGCACTGCCTGCGTCCCCGCGACAAGCTGTGCAAGCTACACAGAACTGGGACTTTCATGTTTGAAATTCTTGCAGTCTTACGTGTCCTGCAGTTCATTTCCATGTTCTCCTGTGCCAGCTAATGTCAAATTATATTAGGCTGAACTAGATCAAATTCCCAGTACTTAATGGTATCAGATCTATAGGAAATGAAAGTGACATCTCTTTCAAGCCAGCACCCATGATTACTCTGGGTGCAGTAGACATGCAGACAGAGGGAATGAGTCAATGCACGTTCATTTACATGTGCAAAATGTTGATGTTTGTTTTTCCCAGCACAGGAGTTTGCGGCACAGACATTTGCTTACCCTGTGTTCTGACTCCCACCTGACTGGCGGAGGTCCTGGTGAGCAGACGGGGCTGTCATCGTCTTGCTTGATGGTTGCAGTAACTTTCATGTGTCCTCCCTGCCCCACTTGTCACTGATCTCATTCTCTTCTGTCATCTTCGTAAAATTATTTCAGGACCTGTTATTTTTACACACAAACATCATAAAGACTTCATTGTGTCTAAGAAACAGGATCTAATAGCTTTCCCTGATGGTTCCTATTCCTAAAGTATCCAGCTCAAATCACTCCTCTTTCCCTACTTCTCCTCTCAGGTCCCCCTCCCTCTCTGCTTTACCCCGCTCTTCCTGTCTCTCATTCTCTCCTTGTCGCCCTCCTCCACCACGTCTTGCCAACAAGTCTGCTATATTTAATCAGCTAAAACAACTAATGTCTCATTGTTTTCCAAGTGTCAACAAAATCTTAGCACCTCTTTTCTTTCCTAAGTAGAGTTTCCTGTGCTTGAAATAACCTCTCCATTTCCAACTAGCAAAAGAATGATTAACTTCTAGTGGCTTCCAATGTCGTTTTCGCTCTTATCCTTCCCCAAAAGGAAAATCCATACCTAGCACAATCAGGAGGAAGAAGTCTCTCTTTGATCTGTCCTTAGAGTTTGGCCATAAATCTTTCACTTAGCACTTTGTGTTATAGTTATTGCATAGATAGCTGTTTTCTCTGATGGGCTGTGATACTTTAGTGCAGAATTAATGTACCAAAATCACCAGCATAAAACTAAGTTTGAAATGGCGCACCATAAAGAAGGATTGAATTGAACAAAGTTAATTTGAGATCGCTAGTAAAATACAGAAGTGGGTGTGTGTTATCCTGAAAAGTTGGCACGTCACCTAGGGAGTCTTGTGAGTGTCATTTCCTTATTTGATTTCCTGACTGGGATGCTGCAATCTTTGAAATTATGTGGAAACACAGAAAATCCAGACCTCCAGGCTTATTTCCAATCATGAATCCTCTCTTTTTGGAAGCTACATCTCAGAGAACGGAAGTTGGAAAACAAAGTGCATTTTTGACGAACTATAGAAATGATCGCTGAAAGTACAGTCTTAAAGTGCAGTTTTTGAAACAGCTGGTCATCCAGGGATTTCAGAGGGACATAGCCATACATCTACCCCAGGAAAAGCTGAGTTGGCCTCGGAAGCAGAGATGCTTGTCTCCTCTTCTTTAAGACCAGTGTCTTTTCGAGCTTACCTTAAATCCTTCTTCGTAAAACTCTGACTTACTCTCTCAATTAACAGAGGACTGTGCTTATTGTTCTGTAGGCAGTATTTCCTCTCTTGCAAGACTCGATGTCTTTTCAGCCTTCTTTCTCTTAAACTGTAATATACCCAGTGCTTCTATTTCTCCCACAAGGACAGTCCCTGACTTTTCATCACTGAGGGACTGTGACTTCTTGCTCAGACCTCGTAACCACCAGCTTGTTAGAGTCTCTCTACCTGTCCAGAAGCTGTCAGTGGACTGTCCAGCCTTTTTATTCCTACCTGGCACAGTGAGTGTGGCAAGAATCTGCCTTCCTGCACAGGCTTCTACAAAGAAACAAAGGACTTCTTTGCTTGGCACAGTAAATAGTCTACACTTTATAGATTTCATCAAGCCCCCAACCTGACTGCTGATAGTGCGCTAGATGAACTGTGTATCTCCTAATGGGAAAACGTTGTTCCTTCATGACAGTTCTGTGCAGCTGTTTAAAACTGTAGACCTTCTGGAAAGGTAGGAGAATGACAGAGATGTTGTTAAACATAACTCAATTCCTTAAAAAGTTTAGACTCTGTGGCTTGTCTGCAGAACAAATCGACACGGTGCCAGTGAGCCCTGGATGTGAACTCACTGGCAGGAGAACAGGGTGCCCACAGCTGTGCTTCAGTGACAAAGCACTTCAGTAATAGTTTTCTACAGAGGTATATTTTACAATCCAATGAGCTAGCAAATTCTAACCCACCGAGCTTAAAACAAGATGAAATAAAATAAAACATAAAATCTTCTTGTTCCACAGATTTGGCCATGGAAATTTCTTGTGACATTTTTTTTTTTTCCCTTTGAGAAAGATTCATTTTCAACTGTCTCTTCTCGTGTGGTTGGGTAAAAATTATAAATAGAACCTTCATTAATAGCTCTATGTTGCTAAAAGGCTGTCCAAGTTATTTTTTCCCCTCATGGTCTGAGAAGATTTCATTTAAAACCTTAAGCAGGATAAATTGATACTCTGCTCCTTCCTCTCTTTTGCTGCCTTCACTTGTTTATTAATTAGCACAATTTCCTAACAGTTAGCAAGATAAAGCCTGCTAAAGGCTGGGGAGGTGCATTTTGAAAATAAATGCAAAAGCTGGTAAGAATCCTTCCTCATGCCTCCTCTTCTCGTGTTATTAATCTTAATCAAGGGAAATGTGATGGTAAACACACCCTCACTTCATGCTTCTGCGCAGCGCTTCCTCATCAGCCACGAGAGACATAGAGGAGGTGGCTGATTCGTTTCCCTGTCCTCTGTGGTGGCATCTTGAAGTAGAGAGTGAGAGGTGACAAGGTGCCAGTGCACGAGGATTTAACACTTAGGTGGCCGTGCAGAGAGCAGGCTGTGAGGACGCAGACTGTGCAGCCGCTAGAGACTGCACCAGACCAAGTCCGCTCAGGCTGCTTGCTGTCCAGTGGCAAACACTGAGCATAAAGCAGACATAGACCGTGCTTTCCGGAAGCGAGGTTTTGTAGGAACATATAGACATTAATTAAACAAACACACAATACATTGAACTTAAATGTGTGAGCAATAAAACAACAAGCAACAGTAGTAAATGTATTCTGGGAGTGTTTACCTGAATTAATGCTTATTCTAACATTCTAATAGGCTGAAGCAAGAAAGAATATGTTTGGTTTTGTTTGTTAGTTGGCTTATTCATTTTATAAAATGTTCTAGATGAGAAAAATAGAGGTTTTAAATCCTTACTAATCTTTAATATTTAAATCTTAAATATTCTTAAATAATTGATATGTTGATAACTTTGTGGATGCTGTTGTTATGAAGTAGAACATCTAGTAATTGTAAAGTAATTCTTTAATTATAGGGGTTTATAGCTTTCACCACTTTTTAACAATTTAACGGTTGGAAATGCAAGTGTACACATATACACAAATACACAGATTCCTCTTTATCTCCTAGTACTAAATCTGTCAGAGTTGAGACTTAACACAGTGATTCCCTGGTGTTTAAGAAAGAAATTTAGTTCTATTACTTTATGTTTTCAAGTAAATATTTGATGCATTATGGAGTTCCCACTCATTTATCCTTATGACTTTAACCATCAAAGGTATTTCAAAATTTAAAAGCCTATTCTTTCTTCTTAAAGTTCTAGTTCCAGGTATATAGTCACTGAAATAGAGAGTTGTAAATCCTTATAAAATCTTGGGGATATGCTTGTTCAATTCTTGAAAATTCAAGCACCTAATAAATTTTGAAAGGGAACACAGAAATAGCAGAAAGGTTTGTTAATACATCTCAAGCAGCAATAATTGTTCCACAGTAGACAACTTTCATCTGCTTTGGGGGTTCAAATGTCTCTTGAAATTTTGATCTTAACCCAAAGCAAAAAAAAAATTCAAAAAAACAAAAAAACAAATTGTATTTAGCAATGCTGTGTCATCAAAGAAATGTGTTATTAAATCGTATATCTAAGAGTGATTAATATTTCAAATAATACTTACCTACCAATCTAGAAGCGAGTCACTCATCTCTGATAATTCATAAGACAATATGTGAATTCCTGGGGGAAAAAAAGATTGGGTTCAGATGGTCAGGGTGAAAACAAAAATAAGAGAAGGGTGTGGAGTAGTGGCGTTGACTAAAGGGAGCATCAGAACATGGGGAGACCTGAGATCGGACTGGAATGTTAGTATCGCTCAGTGGACTTTTCATACAGTGTCTGCAGTCTCTTTTGCTGTTAGTCTTGCAGGCATTCTTTTCCAGTGTTACTTAGGGCATCATTTCCTCTGCCTACTCCCTGAAGTGAGGCTTGCTCATGTATTTGCAATTCAGTTATTTCTTTGGTCGTATTTTGCATTCTATTAAGGAATTCTCCATCCGATGTTGACTCTCTGTTGAAATCTGTATATCTGTAATTTGTACACATTATGAATACATGTTGCTTTCTAAAGTTCTGTGCGGTTTATGGATTTCATCATGTCATATATCAACCATTATAGTGTGAGGCATCAGTTTCACTGCCTTAATGATTCTTAATGTATATACATCTATACTGCTTCTCCAGACTGAATACATGGTAAGCATTAAAACATTTAAAATCGGTGTAGTTTTCTGTAATGTCAAATAAATGGAATCGTGGTGTGTGGCTTTATGACTGATTTGTGTAACTTGGCAATACACTTCAAAATTTCATGAACGACACCAGTGAACGGATAGCTCAAATACAAATTTCTTTATGTATTTTCTTACACTTTGTTAGTTTGGGGGTCGTGTTTGATTTCTGCTCTAGAGCGTAATCCCTATAGTTCTCCCAGCACCGTAGTCGGCAGGCCCATGAGCACGGTTCCTTGTGCTCTTACCACCCCTCCCCGCGTTTGGCTCCCGCTCCTGCCGGATGCTTGGACAGCCTGCACTTTTGCTTTGTTTTTCCTTCCACTTTGTTTGGTTTCTCTAAACTCTGTAAGGGAAACCATCTGCTATTTATCTTTTTTCTTGTGACTTACTTTGCTTAGCAAAATCCCTTCCAGCACCATCCATTTCCTCTAAATGGAATGCATTTATCGTTTTTGATCTCCGAGTAGTATTCCATTGTATACCTATGCCACGTCTCTTTGGTCCATTCCTCTGTTTATGGCATTTAGGTGCTCCCATATCTTAGTATTGTAAACAGTGCTGCAGTACACTTAGGCGTGCAGGTTCCCTTTCAGTTTGGTGTTTGTATCTCCTTCGTGTAGATTCCGAGGAGTGCAATCGCTGGGTCATAGGTGAAAGGCTCGGTGCAGTTAAGAGTTTCAGAGCCACCAAAGTTTCTGACAGGTGGCAACTTCATTGCGCTCCGGTGGAGGTTCACTGACCCCCACGGGGGTTGGAGAATTCTTGCCCGCTGGGGCACACAGGCAAGTTTTTATAGGGCATGGAAGTGGCTTTGCGTTTTCTGTTTTTGAGACGATTCATCAGCAACGCTTATCAGTATGCCAGCCGGGCAGAGTTGATGCCCCGAATGCAGGTGATTCCCAGGCTTGAGGAGGCTCCTGGAATGCAGACAGTCACAGCCCCAAATTCAAGGTTCTTGCCCCTGCTTTACCCGGGCAGCCTCAACCTTGCAAGGTAGGTCCAGTTTTAATGATTTGAGAAAGGAAACCTCCACACAGCTTTTCTTGTAGCTCGACCAGTTTCCAGTTTGCATTCCCATCAGCAGTTTGAAAGGTTTCCTTTCTTTCCACATCCTCATCAGCATTTTTTTTTCTTCCTCCTCAATATGGGCCATTCTTGCATGTGTGAGGTGGTATTTTGTGATTCTGATTTCCCTGGTAACTAGTGATGCTGACCACTTTTTCATAAGCCCATTGGTCATTTGCATTTCTTCTCTGTAGAAACATCTCTGTAGCCCTTCTGCCGTTGATTCATTGGCTTGTTTGCTTTCTGTAGTTGCTGTTGTTGAGTGGTGCAAGCTCTCTGTAGGTCTTTGATATCTATCGCTTATCAGATGCATGGCATCTGTCAGGTGTCTCTTCACTTTGTTATTTTTTTCCTGTGCAGAGTATCTTTGGTTTGATTAGTCCCAGCTGTTTATATTCACCTTTGTTTTCCTTGCGTCTGCAGGTGAATCCTCAGTGATGTTTCTGATGTTTATGGCATGGACTATTTTGCTGGCTTTTTCCTGTATATTTTATGGTTTTAGGTCTCACATTCAAGTCTTTCATCTATTTTGAATACATTTTTGTGAATGGTGTGAGATAGTAGTCTAGTTTCATTCTTTTGCACTAACACTAAAGCCTTACTGACGAGACTTTCCTTGTTCTAGTATATACTCCTTGGTCTTTTGTCTTAGACTTGTTGACCGTGTATAGATGTGGCTTTTCTTTCTGGATACTACTTTAATTCTATTTTGATGTGAACCATACTTTGTATAATTTCTTTTTACATTTTTAAAGCTGTGTTTTATGACCAAGTTGGCATCTATATGATGAAAGTTTCATGTGAGCTTGAGATGAATGTGTATTCTGTTGTTAGTGGGTGGTGTGGTCTGTAAATGGTAATTTGATCGAGTTGATTGATAATACTCTTCAGGTCAGCTGTGCATTTACTGATTTTCTGCCTTCTTGACATATCAATTTCTAACAGGGCTGTTGAAGTCTATGACAAAAACAATAGAGCTGTCCACTTTTGCCTGATTTATTTTGACCTTTTGTTATTAGTTGTATGCATGTTTCTGAAATTACATTTTCTTGAGAAGTGGCCCAACAATTATTCTTTTAAAAAATCTCCTTTATCTGAAAAAATGTAATTGATTTAGTTTTTTTTTTTAATTACGCATTATATGTTATATGCTTTTCCATTCCTGTACTTATTCTATGTAAGCCAGTTTTTGTTGAGGTAATGTATAGTTTGTTCATAACTTCTTGCCCTCTAAGATATTTTTTTTCTTTGGTGTATTCAAACCATTCATATTTAAACATAATTATTAATATAGTCAATTTGGGGCCCTCCCTGGTGGCACAGCGGGTTAAAGCACAGCAGTGAGAAGCTAAAGCCACTTCAGCATGAGTTCAAAAGGGAGGTGACCACATGGTGCGGCAGGCCTCTCCTGACCAGCCCGCTGCTCCCCTCAGCGGTGTGCTTCGCCTGTTCTGCTCCCCACTCTGTCTCTGGTGAGTCCTCTCACTGCCCCTGCACCTCTGGCCTGTACTACAGTTCTGTATGCACGAATAAATAAATATATATTTTTTAAAGATTTATTTATTCATATGGAACTGGGATACAGTCCAGAGATGTGGAGGGTGAGAGGATTCACCAGAGACAGAGCAGGGAGCAGAGCAGGCAGATCGACAAAGTACACTGCTGAGGGGAGCAGCGGGCAGGTCAGGAGAGGTCTGCCGTGTCATGTGGAGTCCTCCGGGGCAGGCGGGAATCGAACTTATGTGGAAATGGCTTTAGCCTCTCAGTGCTGTGCTTTAACCCGCTGCACCACCAGGGAGGGCCCACAAATAAATAAATCTTTAAAAAATACATAGATAGTCGTTTGGTCAATAATCAGTTTACAGATTTAGTTTATTTACTTTAGTTAATATTTATAGCAATTTTCTTCACTGATATCTTTACTTTGTCTTTTTAGGTTTTAGTTAAGCATTTAATACTTCATTGTATCTTCTTTAAAATTCACTATTCATAAAATAGTGCTCTCCCTAGAATTGGAAATATCGTTTGGCCCAGCTTCTTCCTTTCCTTCGCTGCTTCTCTCTCTCCTCCCTCCCTTTCTCCCTCTTCCTTTCCTCCACTGTTAAGCAACATTAGTTTACGACATCACTTATGCCTAAGGTATAGGATCAAGCACAAAGGCGCACTAATCTCTCACCACGGTCCATGCGCCCTCCACACTCTGGACTCCTCGCTTCTAGTTCCTCACTGCTCACCTCTAACCTTAGACACTCAGAGTTTGGGGCTTTATATATTTTTTGACCCTTTGCTTTGTTTCTCTATAGTCCACATATAAGTGAACCATTCATATTCGCCTTTCACCTCTGACTTTTTTACTTTTGTTTAGTACAGGAGGACTCATAGTGACTATTTTCCATTTTTCCTTCAGTACCATGAATATTGCTTCCGTTAATCTTATTTATCCATATGCTGTATGTTCCTAATACATTTTAAAGTAATCCCTAAAAATAATTATTTTTAATATTTTATTAAACTTAAAAAAATTAGGGATTGTATGTTGGACTTTTGTTTTTTAGCTCAATACTCTCATGTTTGTTATGCAGCTTTGAGTGAATGACCTATATAATTTTTTCATCTTTCTGAAGGACTCCTTTCAGTATTTTCTGTAGGGGAAAAAAAAATGGTGGCAATGATCTTCTATAGTTTGTATTCAAGAAAACTTTCCCTGTGGTTTTGGAAGAGTGATTTCTGTTATGTATAGAATTCTAGTTTATTGATTTTTTTCTTGCAAGATTTTAAATATTTACCTATTTTCTCTTGACTCTCATGGCTTCCAGTGAGAAGTCTTCCATATTTGACTCTTTAGTTCTCAAAGGTAAATTGCTTCCAAACTCCAGCTTGTTGGAGTCAAGCATTAGTTTGATCGAATTGTTTTTAACACACATTTTAATCATTGTATATGGGCAGGTTGCATATGTTTCTGCATATGAGCTTACTTCGTTTTTAATGTGCACAAATAATAAGCAGTGCTATAAGGATGGAAAGTCCATTGTTCAAGTGAAACACAATGAAAGCAAATTTAGTAAGAATCAGAACTATCTTTTTGTTCTTAATGAATTATAATCATACAGTGACTATGCATTGTGCCACAAACAGCAGTGAGCAATGCAGTTATGTTTTTTACCTTCATTGTTTTGTGAAACTGGATTCTGTATATTTATATGTATTTGAATAAACAAATAATAGTACAATTTTAAAAGTGTAAAATCTAAACATCATACTTCCAGCAGTAAATTTAAACATTTGTCTCTACCGTATGCATTCCAATTTCGTTTCAATTATCTAAAAAGGTTGCAATTAAGACCATACATCTTATTAATTCTACAAAGAATTGAAGTACTTTATTTTAACATCCCTCACAAAGAAGATTTGGAAATGTCAGAAACTGAGTTATAGGAAAAAGAACATTTCATGGCTTAGTAATTCAGGCAATACATGTCAAGCAATAAGAAAGGGAGAAAGATAATTGAAGTAAGTGTGACAGAAGAAAGATTGCAGTATAAACATTATGTATGGAGCATACTCCCCAGGTAAAGAGGTGATAGAGCTCATCTTTTGTAAAATGGAGCTTACAAATAACTGCTTTCCAGAAACATAGTACTTTGATCTCCGTAAGAACAAGTAATCAAGCACTTATTATTCTCTAATTCAAACAATAAGCATAAAAATTATGAGTGGAAGAATCTCTTAGATTTAGGCAATTGATCAGTATAAGCTTGCTCTAACTCCAGGATAGCACTCAATAGTGTACACATTGAGGACGGAGGAGACGGACTATTTTAAATGGCAGGTATAAGAAAGCATTTATAATTTGGTTGTGGACAATATATACTCTGATCCGAGTTCTAAAAATAACAAAGAGCGAATAGTTGACACATTTTCTCTGGTGAAGACTCTCACCGCCCCTGAGCCTCTGGCCTGTACCCCAGTTCTGTATGCATAAATAAATAAATCTTTAAAAAAAAATACTGCTACTTTCTAGGTGTGTTATGTATTGGTTTGAACAAAATTTTCCTTTGGGAGGTATATTATATTGGAACAGTGCTTGGAATTATTAGATAAGGTAAGAACCTTAGTTGGACCATAAATGAACTAATGAGAATCACTATTTCTGTGAGTAATCCATGGATGAAAGCAAATGTACACTTTATTAATGAGTTTCACATGTAATTTACATTTCTTTAATGAATAGAATGAGTACTTTTCTTTAACAAATTGCACATTAGTTTTGTTAGGTTTCTGAGTCTGTGGTGGACAAAGATCTTATACTTAATCTTGCCAGAATCCCGACTTTTATCTACCAACCTACTATGTTACTTATGATCTTTTCTACTCATCATTTCTGTTCTGATTGTCTCATTGAAATTAGATCATTAAAGAGAAATACAGAAAACTCTTCACATTACAAATATCCTCTGGAGTGCCATGTAGGACTTGTGCCCAGTGTCCTGATTAGCTGAGGAAAGTATGGCAAATGGTGTAATATTTAAAAATGTTGACTACCTGGCAGAAGCATGAGTTAGCTCAGGGCTTGCCTGTGCATTAGAAATATAAATAGGGGTGTAACATGGCACCCTGACAGTGATAGCCTAAAACACATTAGCCCGACTAGGAAAGAAGCACTTTCTACACTTGACCTTACTGAGTTCATGGGAACTAGCAGACTTAGCTTTAATTATCTTGCTAAAATTATATTATAGATATAATATATATATATATATATATATATATATAAGTATACACACACACACACACACATATATAATTCATGATTCATATATAATCATGAAAATTTATGTTCATGATTACCAGAGATATTCTCTCTGGTGATTCCTTAAATCATAGAAGTCCAAAAAAGACCAGTATTCTGTTGCAGATTCTGGGGAATGAGGAGCAGTCTCTTTCTGGAAGGTCCTGACAGACTGTTCCTATCACTGCCGTACTATAAACAGACATTTCCTTCGTAATTTGCAGGAGGCAAGAGCCATGTGAACAGAGAGCAGAGTAATGAGATTAACCTTCCAATATCACTTGTCAGCTGCCAAATTTGTTAAACTGCTCCAAAAAGGAGACGCAATTTTGTGGTATGGATAAAGAAATAGATTGTGGTTGAACATTGTTTTCTTGTGTATCTGTTCTAAAGTAGAACAAAGATATTATTTGCCGTGGCTCTCTCAAGTGGAATAGTCAAGAAGGAGGCTTCTGTTAAAAAGCTAACCTCTGACCTAGAAATACCATTTAAAATTTAGTCTTTCTTTTAAAAGCATCTACATAATTAGCTGACTCAATGATCTTGAGTCTTTTAGCGTCTCCTTAGCACGTGGCTTTCAGAAAGCATTCATGGTGTCTGCCATTCCTGCATGCACAGTGGGATTTGTGGATTTTGAATGGTGATATAACCAAACATGCTGTGTGTTGTCATTTATTCTACTGCGCCCCTACCCCCAACATACACATATAACCTTCCGGTCAGAGTCTGGTGTTGTTTATTCATTAGTATTAGGGAGGAACCAGCTGTTGCTTCATTGCCATGATCATTAGTTTCCGGTTATACCTGTGCACCTGGGCTCACCTTACTGACCTTTACTTCCTCGCTGCAGCTAGTCCTGCCCAGTGTCTGGCCCGTATTGGCAGTTTGAGAGAATTTACACTGTCCCCAGTGACAGGTGGCTTTTATTTTTAGCCTTTGCCCCAAATAAGGTATCACCCACAACCAGGAAAATCATGAGCTTTTTTTGCCTGTATCAAGGCGTGACTGGGGGCCTCCATGGTGGCCTAGGGAGTTAAGTCTCAGCACTATCACCACTGCAGCCTGACTTCAACACCCAGCAGGGAGCTGACTACATATGGCACAACAGATCTCTGCTATCTTGCAGGATGCTCCCTCAGTAGTGTATTTCAGTAGAACCACCTGTATGCTGTTCACTAGTCTCTAATGAATCCTCACATGCCCTGCACCTGTGGTCTGAACCCAAGGACTTCTACAAGCACACACACAAAAGCTGAGGGTTTTCTCAGAAAGACATAAGGTTTATTTCTCCAATAGTGGCTTTGCATTAAAAATGTTAATATTGCTAATGTTTAAAAGAGGGGTTCTGGGGAGCATTTGTGCAGCCTCACACAACAGCCATCACCCACACAAAAGACTGTGGCATTATGTTTGACCTCCAGAGACTCCAGTCTAGCCAGGGATTGACCTGGTTAACCTGTGCAGCCTCCAGGTTGAGCCCTGGAACTGCCTGCTGGACAAAGTAGGCATTCAGGAGGCTAAACAGGGGTCAACCAGAAGTCGATCCCTGGGTCCTTCACATTTTTCTGCCCCTCCTGCTGTTAAGACTCTAGAACACCTAGTTGAGTTATGGTCTGGTATCCACTTGATGTTCAACATTGGGACTCTCCAAGTGAGACCTGGTCTGGGTCCATTTCAGTTTCTGTTTCTGGGTTGGGCAGGGCTTTCATCTTCATGGGGCTCCAGTCTGCCCAGGTTTCAAGAGCTGTTCCACTAGGGAGCTTTCAGGTTAGATAGGTCTAGTCCAGGTAGGGCAAGCATTACATATTTGGGATCCTCAATACGGAGCCTTGATATGCCCCTCTCTTGGATCTGGGGAGCCTCAAAACTGAGTCCAGGTCCAGAACTTGATTGTACTGTTAGTTACTATGGAGCCTTTAGACAGAGCCTGGGGACAGCATGTGGGTAGACCAGGGAAGCCTCAACAGTGCTCCCAGTTGGGTCATTCACCAGAGCAAAGTCCAGGGCCATCTTCTGGTAGACTTTAGTTGTCTCAAACCAATGCCCAGGACTGGGCTAATGTTGACCTTGGGAATTTCTGGCCTAGCCAAGGGCTGGCCTTCTGCTCAACCTCGGCAGGCTCCAAGCTAAGGCTGGTGCTGGCTTGGTCGTCAACCTCAGCAGCCTGAAGGTTGAGCCCAGGGCTGGCCTGCTATTTGACCTTTCCAGACCAGGGATGCTCCCCAGAGTGTATAGCTCATTGAACCTTGGGTCGCCATGTAGAGCTGGAGCTGTCCTGCTAGTACATTTTAAGGGGTCTAATGCAGTTGGGGGCTGTACCCCCAGGCTGAGTAATGTCAACCATAGGCTGGCCGTTATTGGGGTCTTCTAGACTGAGACTGGGGCCAGCCACTGTTTACTTCAGCTGTATCCAGGCTGAGAATGGGGCCAGATTTTGGACAACAGCTGCAACCTCCAGGCTAGGACTGGAAATGGCCATCAGGCTGATTTCGACAGCTTCCAGGTAAGGACTGGGAAAGGCCTTCTAGTTGACCTCCTAGCCTCCAAGTTGAGACTCAGGCAGGCTTTCTGGTGGAAATGGGCAGAATAGAGGCTGCAACTGTGGCCAGCCTTCAGGTCACCTCGGGACTGGAATGACCACTCGCTCAATCACAGCCTCTAGGCTTAAACCGTGGCCTGCCTTCTGGTCAACTTCCCACCCTCTAGCGTTTCTACTTCCCCCGGACAGTCATCACAAAGAGCCTTTTGTTGGGCTGCTGTTGACCTTTCTAGTCTCCAGGCTTAGCCTGGTGTTGTCATCTCCTGGAGACCCAAGTGACAGGTACTGAAGGGGTTAAAAGAGAATTATAGACTTACATATTCTGAATTAATCTCTTATGAAATGGAATGCTATTAAGCTTGTAGTCATAAAAACTACATTCCAATTCAATTGTTTCATTGTTTTATGTTTGAGAAAAGGAACTTGTATTTATGGCTAGAGAAAGACGGGACAACCACAGAGGTGACAGGGATAAAGAGAAACACCAGGGAGGTCGAGTATCATTTGGGTTGTGAAGGCAGTGATGATCCCATTGAGTGGAAAAGGAAATCCACTTTCTGTACATCTGGGTGAGTTTTCAGGGTTGCTTGGTTTGCTGTTTCACATAAAACCCTTTTACCCATTTTGAAAGAATGATAGACCTTTCTGTGACATTTTCAAAACTGTGTAAGATATTTTACTCTGAGTATACATTTCATGGTGATGACAAGACATTTTGAAAACATCTCAGTGGTGACAATACAGCATTCTCATTTGGAATAGAATTTTGTAGGGATTTACTTTGTGTCTTTGTGGGAAACTGCCTGAGCATAGTGTGCTAACACACTGGTTATTACATATTTTTGAGAGTCCATTGGCCAAGGAAATACAGGCTGGAAAACTAGCATTTTATTTTTCTTGTTTTGTTACATGCATAGAAATAAGCGAGGATATTTTGACGACTAGAAAGAGACCGTTGCTGAAAGAAACGTCAGATACCAAGGAACTTCTTTTATAGTTGAGAAATGTAAGACCTGTTGATAAACAGTATAGAGGATGTCTCATAATGTTTTATGTTAAATAGTAGATTTTATCCTAAGTGTCCTAAATGCCAATTCAGTGTGCTTTAAACAACTGTACTTATTACATTGGAGTGACTTTTTCATAAATTTTTGACCATGTGGAAATACTTCATTGGGTAATTTAAAATGCAGATTCATCATGCTTTTATGAGTGAAGATCATTTTATATAGTTCTGTTATTTTGCTATTTTTTCTAGCTATAAGTCCTATTAAATGCTGCTACTGAAAACAGAATTTATATTGACTATGAATAATTTTGATATTTATTCAGCAGGGCTCAGGCTTTAACAAGACATAAACTGTTCAGGGAGCTCACTGTCTAGTACAGAGACAAGCACTAAAAATGATTATTAGAATTTACTTAAGTTGAAATAGAATAATAGAAAAGGGGACAAGGTTATTTTGGATAACGACTAGAATGAACAGGCAAAACAAAAAAGAAAACAACCTATATTTTAGTAACATAGTGTGAGACCCTTAGTTTGGGGATTAAATAGTATTGCAAAGAAATGCTGTTGTAGTTAGGGAACTTTTAAATTAAGGGCTAGTGCAATAACATTTACCAGTATATATATGATGTCTAACTCAGCTGTAGACACTAGTTAGAGAAAGACTTCTGGGTGCAAATGTTAGCAAATGACCAAAGCATCACCCAGGCACCTGACTTTTTAGGAGCACATCCCCCACAGGGACCCAGCCATCCTTGTACATAACAGAAATGGAGCAGGTGCTTAGCAGGATTGGTCTTTAATAGAATCACTTTGCATAGAGAAAGAGGAGAAGAAAGTGCATTTCCAATAAAACTCTGTAAAGTGTCCATCCCCTAATGGGCATGTGCTTAGCCAGAGAGGGTTGGCCCAAGATGCTAAGGCCCCGAAGCTTGTCACGTGTGGAAAGCGTCTCTGGCAGACATACGAGAAAGGGGTAAGTCAAGTCTCGGGCAAAAGGAGAGACATGAAAGTCGAAATCAAGTTAACAGCTGTCAATGTGTCTGCCAGGACAGTCACCTCAGGTCTTTCTTTGATCACGTGCATTTTCCAAGTCTCCTTCCCAGCAGCACCTGCGTGCAAGTCAAACTCCAAAAGCAAAACAGAGGAGGTCCTGTCTGCCTTTGTGTTTCAGATATATGTTGGCTCAACTTTGCCCCTCGTTACTGTAGTTTCCCCATCAGGAAGTCAGCTCACAGTACTTAACCTTCTGAGGTGGCTGCCCGCAAAGGGAAATGGTGCCAGTTCCCACTTCCCTGAAGTGCTCCTCTCCCTTACATGGAGGGGCATTCTGTATCACAGAGAGCAAGAATACAAGTTTACTCACACAGATAATGCAGATGAAGAATATTAAAAAAACAACCTCCAAACTCAGGAGTATAAAACAACCAAACCTTCACCACGAAATAGTCACAGGGTAAAAGTCTTAATAAACAGACATCTGCTTAACAGGAGATATATAACAGTTAATCTCATGAAAGTGTTCAGTGCCATTAGTCATTTGAAAAGTGCAAAATGAAACCTCAATGGAATACTATAGCACATTGATTACCATTGCTACAATAAAGTAATCCTCATTGAAACAAATATTGGCATAATTTTGAGTAACTAAAATTCTTGTTCATTGTTGGTAGGCACAAGAAGTGGTACAGACATTCTAGAAAAAAAAAACATTTGTATTTATTGGAGTATATACATAATCATGAAAAACTGTAGGGAAGCCATATTTCCTTGGGTGATTTCATGAATAAATAATGTGCCACACACCATAATATAAACTACTGCCTCGGTCATACAAAGAAATTAACTCTTGATGGGCACTCAACTATATGAATGAATTTTCAAAGTTATTATTTTGAGTAGGAGCACCTAGATGCAAATGTCACTGAAAATACGATACCTGAAAGAAGCAGAACTGTAGGATTGGAGTACTAATCAGTGGCTTTCAAGTATTAGAAGTGGGAATGGTTTGACTGGCATCCTAAAAATTCAGGGGGCAATTGAAATGGCAAAATGCCATTATGGGTATAGTTTCAGGTAGAAACCCTAAAACATGCCCCTAGAATGGACAAAGTCAGAGGATTTTTATGTGAGGGAGAAAGAAAGATAAAAAGTTACAGAAAGGAGTCAATTAGTGTTAAAAGGCTTGAACTATTCTTGGCTATAATTTATAGAGAATCACAAAGGATTCTCTAGAAAGGATGAAAAGGGAGCTGATTGATTCAGTCCTCAGGCTAAAAGTCTATGTTCATCAATTCTCTGATGATAAGTTTCTTACAATAATTGCTTTGGCCCAGTTCAAAATTTTTTGCCCAGTTCAAGGAGACAGAAAATGTAATTTCTCAGAAATGGTTCCCCAGCTCCATTTCAGATAGAACTTCACATGTGTCACATAATCATAACTTCAAAAGACAGCACAAGCAAGCTTTGCTTTTAAAAAAATGTATTATTTTTATTGAGGAAAACTTGGTTTAGAATAAATGTGTGACTTAGAGGTATTGGTTCACCCATCTGCAGATGTATATTGCCCACCGCCCACTACCAAGTGACCCATAATAACTCCACCATACTTCTCTACACACCTCCACTCTTTGCTTTCCAAAGCCTACCCGCCCGGTAGTCTCAGATATACAGACATTTGTAGGGTTTGTTTTAGTTTTATCTATACCTCTGTTTTGTTTGTCTGTATTCCACATCTGAGTGAAGTCGTTTGTTATTTTGTCTTTGTTATTTTGTCTTTTCCTTTTGTTTCATTTTCACTTAGCACAATCCTCTGTGGCTCCATTCATGTTGCCAATGGCAAGATTTCATCTTTTTTTTTTTTTTAATAGCTAAGTAGTATTCCATCACACACACACACACACACACACACACTTTGTCTTCTTTATCTACTCATCTGTCCTTGGCAATGAAGTTGTTTCATAACTTGACTATTGTCAAAAGTGCTGTGTTGAAAATAGTACATGTATCCCATTAAATTTGTGTATTTGAATTTAGATAAATATCTAGCAATAGATTTTCTGGATTATATGGTAGATCAATTTTTACTATTTTGTAAAACCATACAATTTCACTGTAGTTGGAATAATCTACCTTCCCACCAATAGTATGTTAGGGTTCCTTTCTCTCCCCATTCCTCACCACCAACATCACCAACATTTGTTTCTGGTCTTTTTTGATATGTATTATTCTAAAAGGTATGAGGTTGTACTTCATTATGATTTTGATCTTCATTTTCTTGATAAGTGATGAGCATTTTCTCATGTTCTTGTCAGACATTGGTATGTCTTCATCAAGGAATTGTCTATTAAGCATTATTATCATTATTATTATTATTTAAGATTATTCGTGCAGAACTGGGGTACATGCCAGAGATATGGAGGGTGAGAGGATTCACCAGAGACAGAGCAGGGAGCAGAACAGGCAGATCAATGAAGTACACTGCTGAGGGGAG
>NW_004567121.1:35742415-35910069 GCF_000260355.1 Condylura cristata
GAAGTGGCTTTAGCTTCTTTGTGTTGTGCTTTAACCCGCTGCGCCACCAGGGAGGGCCCTATTTTTTTTCTTAAAAAATAAAAATTAAAAAAATTATTTATGCATGTAATAACTGTGGTATAAGCCAGAGGTGTGGGGTTAGACGATTCACCAGAGACATTGGGTAGCAGGACAGGTGGATCTACTGAAATACACTGCTAAGGGAAACAGTGGGTGGGGCAGGAAAGATCTACTGCACCCTGTGGCCAGGGTTTCAAACCCAGATCATTGAGGTGACAGCATTGAGACTTCACCCCTATGCCACCAGAAGACCTTATCCTTTTTTCTGACTGGATTATTTTTTGTTGTTGTAGTCTATGAATTACTTGCAGAACTTGACTATAAGTCCCCTTATATGTAAATTACAAAATTTTCTGATTATCAGTAGGGTGTATGATCTTTTTAATGAGTTCATGTTTGCTGTGCAAAAAATTCTTTAGTTTGATGTAATTTTTTTTAGATGTTTATTTTTGTTTCCCTTGGTGTTATTTTTGTGCAGTCTCCAAAAGACATCTCTGAAACCAGTATTTCAGAGTGTTTTGCATGTTTACCTCTATGCATTTTACAGGTCTTACATCTAAGATTTAGTTTATTTTGTATTGTTTTGTTTCTGATGTAAAACTATGGATGAGCTTCATTCTTTTGATGTAACAGTCCAATTAGGCCAACACCATTTGCTGAAGAGAGTTTTCATTTTCTCTTGTATGTATTCACACTTTTGGCATAGATTAACTGTCAAAATCAGCATGATTTTATTTCTAGGCTTTCAGTTTTATGCCATTGAGTTTTGTGTCTATTTTTAGTCCAGTACCATATCGTTTGATTTCTGTAGCTTTCTAGTATAGTTCAATAATTGCGGCTATAACTTCGCCATAATTATTTGTTGTTGTTGTTGTTGTTGTGAGATTGTATAGGCTGTACAGCTTGCTTTGTGGTTCCATGTAAATTTTAGTGTTGCTTGTTCTATTATTTTAAAAAAGGTCAGAGAATGTCATCATCTCTACAAGAAATAGTATTTTTGAAGCTCTATCCAGGTATTATGCCTTGTGCTAGGTGTTTTATAAACAGTGTATCATTTTATTTTCAAGACCTCTGTATAATCAAGTAACCTTTGATATATGACAGGATTTGACACTCAGAAATAAAAGAAAGTATTAAGAATCAGTTTATATTTGAACTCTGGCTGATTATAATTGACCGAAACCCTCCCTTAGCTTTTCAGATTTCCAAATGACATGATATTTAATGGAAAATCCTAAGAGTTTTCAATGCTCAGTTAGTTAATATGGTGAATGTATATTTCTCAGTGACAGAAAATTTAACTCAATATGTCATAGAAACTGAGAATTCATTCTGACAATTTGCTGAGATAATAAGCCCTATCAGGCTTTGAGATGTAAATTAACATGCTCCAGAAATTAGATATAAAGAGGAAACTATATAAAACCAACCTGAAATAGGAAACTATATGAACACATCTGAGCTTGAAAGATAAATAGCAGGAATAGCAGGTAGCAAAGGTGACAACTGCTGAAATAATTGTTAAGGTACCAGGAGGCTACCTTAGTGTATGAGGACTCACTGTGGGTCTCTGTGAGACAACAGAGTTTTGGAATTGTTAGATCCTCTCAGCCCATAGCTTTCCTGTAAACTCCATGTTAGGGAGGGTGGGTGAGTCTACACGATGCAGCTGCCAAGAGCTAGCTGCTGGAACTAAGTTTTCTCCATGTGCATCACAGTGGCTCACCACGAGAAGTGCATTTTTAGCTTCTACCACAAAGACATGACTCTTCTCACCAGATAATCGTTAAAATTATCTTCTCACCCCACAGCTTGGACAACATGCTGATTGTGTCAGAGACGCATGCAGTCTGAAAAAAGACACATGGGGTCCTCGGAAGCTTCCTGCTTTGGAAAGGGAGAGGGTATAAAGTGGAGTCTCTCTCATTCTGCATGTGTATGTGCATGTGTCTACATGTACACGTGCACACATATACATAGGTGCCTATTATGTATATTTACATTTTAAAAGGACAGGCTTATTAGGAAAAGGAGAAGGAAAATAGAGGCACCTGCTTAGTCAGGTGGGCGGGAGAGCTGTTGCTGCTGCTGCTGCGGCTTTGCAAAGGGAAAAGGTTTGTGAAAAGAAACACCTGCATACTCACAGGCGGGCAGGAGGGCTGCCTGTTCCGTGGATAAATTATGGAAAAGAATCTGCGCTTTTTAAGTGATAGTGCAGAAAATTAATGTATGTCACAGAATTGAATTAAGAGCTTTGGGTGCGTAGATGCCATTGAAGTATACGAATAAACGAAAAGCAAAAATACAACACAGTGGAACGCAGAGACCCAGACATATTCACATCCAAATGCTGAATGGAGACAGAACAGTACATTCTCTGGAATTTGGAAGACAAATGAACAGGGTTAGTGTGGAAGAAAATATTTTCACAAGATAGTGACACATGTATTCTGAAGTTAGCAAGAAAAATGGGAGCAGAATCCACTTAATTTAGACAACACTCATAAAGGACTTTCCGGAAGAAAATATGATCCCAGCAATATCAGCTTGGAGTGAGGGAGACAAAAAAGAATAAAAAAAAGCCAGTGTAAGGGACATTAGATGGCTATTCCATCAGTGGCCAATATGAGAACTATGACAACCACCAGGGATGCTTTCTAGAATTTTCCACCTAAATCTCTTCAGCATCATCCACTGGCTGATTAGGGAACAGTTGCCCTGGGGTGTTAGCTCGCTGCAGTTGCAGTGGCAAAGCCCAGACAGAGAATGCAGAGAGATGGATGGATGATTTGGAGGCGAATCACTGGCTGGAGGGAGCAAGTCCTAAGTTGCAGAGTACTTCACTGGAGTCAAAGCTGCCTCACAGTGGTGTGCCTGGACGCCAGACACCCACCTAGACAGAGCGTCTACATGTCTTTATAAGTTGTATAAGCCATTTGCATTCTAGACCTGGTCTCCTTCACACGCATAGTTAATGAAGTCAAAATATTCATCCAAACTGTAGACACGTTATTGACCTAGGCAGTTCTCATTTGTCTTTTATAATAAGGTCTAATGGCCGAGATGCAACACCAGAAAAGCAGCTACCCCTCGACATTTACTCTCTCATCTGCCAGCGTATGCAATGCAGTCTGATTGATTACATTGCTGTGGTCTTTCTTGTACTTCTACCAAATATGCTCCTTGTTCTGTGTGGCGAGAGAGAGAAGATGACTTATTCATGAGTTACGCAATACTCACCTGATTATTCATTTAAATTGCCACACTGTGAAAAACAATTTCAGCCATCAGTTGGTTTTAAAAAATTATTCTAGCACATAATTAATGAAGATTCCAATAAGGACATCAAAAGGAAAATGGAGTTTGTGAAAAAGTTGTAATGAGCTAGTTTTTGAATATGCTGTTTGTCTAGTAGATATCAAGAAATGCAGCAGACAAAATGAAGATTTCTAAAACTAGAGCTCTAGATTTGGGAATTATTTGATGCTTGATGAAGAGGAGTTTCCTGATGGAGGGAGAAAATTAGAAAACAATCAATGGTAGAAAAATTAAACTATCCAATGTGAAAAAAGAAGAAAGAGTTGGGGAAGGGGACAGAAATAAAGGTTAATAAATAAAAGGAAAATCTATGTTTATGTTTTAGAAACGGATAAAGGAAAGGTAGTCGCATCTATTGTTAATTTAAAATCAAGAAGTTTTGAAGGTCTGTACATTTACTGATTTTTTTCTTTAAGAATTTTCTCATGAACTGATCCCACAGGGTTATTCACGAGACTGGGAAGAATGCAGTCTCAGGCTGGAGAAACTTGATGTTAAAATTAATACTTTTGAGGGCCCTCCCTGGTGGCGCAGCAGGTTGAGGCACTGCACTAAGAGGCTTAGGTCACTTCCCCATGAGTTCGATCCCCACCTGCCCTGGAGGTGACCACATGGCGTGGCAGACCTCTCCTGGCCCTCCTGCTGCTCCCCTCAGCAGTATACTTTGTCGATCTGCCTGTTCTGTACCCCATTCTGTCCCTGGTGAATCCTCTCACCCTCCACATCTCTGACCTGTACCCCAGTTCTGTATGAATAAATAAATAAATCTTTAAAAAAATTAATACTTCTGAGAGATGTTTATGGGTTGATTTTTAATTTAGTGTTATTTCCATTTTGTTGGATTTTAAGAACTTGAGCATTGTTCAAATCAGAAAGAAACAAGTAGAGTATTTGAATTCAGTAATCATTGATAAACAAATTGATATAAGAGGATTCAATCTTGTAAAATTCACCACATAATGTTCCCTTTTTAAAAAGGGAGCAGGGAGATACGGTGGAAATACAGAACACTTTAGACATAGAAATAAAACCCTAAGATTGGAGATCAGATGTTCTTAATCTTCACAGGTAGAAAATCAGAAGCATCATATCAACTTATGAAGGTGTCTGGGGTCTTGGTGGGCAGAACAAAATCAATTTGTAACCTATAAAACAAATGTATATTTAAGGTGGAATAGTTAGATTCTGCTTATATGCCTGGCAGTAGTTGAGCGGAAGAGGGAGCAGTGTTATGAATCATGACATGGAACGTGAGGACTTGTTTTGCCATTAACTAACTAATCAGTTTCTGAACATCTCTGGATCTTACTTCAAATTTTTAAAAAGATTTAATTATTTATGCATACAGAACTGCGGTGCAGGCTGTTGGTGCTTGGGGGGGGATGAGAGGATTCACCAAGGACAGAGTGGGGAGCAGAACAGACAGATTGACAAAGCACACTGCTGAGGGGAGCAGCGGGCGGGTCAGGAGAGGTCTGCCGTGCCATGTGGGTCACCTCCGGGGCTGGGGATCGAACCCACACTGAAGTTGCCATGTGGGTCACCTCCGGGGCTGGGGATCGAACCCACACTGAAGTGGCTGTGGTTTGCTTGCAATCCTGTGCTCGAACACATTGTGCCATCAGGGAGGACCCTTCAATTTTTAAAATGTAGACTTGAAAAAATGGCTTTTTTGAAATAAAAAGGATGATCAAATAATGCAGATGAACGCTAATATAGTCAAATAATATTCATAGAGAAACTAATCCTGAGGAGCCTCATGGGACAAGCAGTTGGACATGAACTGTAGAGATAAGGATGGCCTCTCCTTTGAGAAAACATGTGGACACAAAAGAGAATCTCTGATAAATTAGATACTAAGTATACCCTATGTATACAGGAATGTGAGTTAGCTTTTGTTTGTAGGATGTGACCATCTCCTGTGACTATAACTGGGAGAGGATCCTCACCATGAGACGGCTCACATGGACAGAAAGTCAGAGCACAGCAATGAGGAAACATACAAAGTTTGTACTTGCACCCCCGGAACGTGAACCATTCAAAAGTGTGCTGGTATGCCTATGTTCATGTGTAACCTCCTTTAAAATCTAAAACGATTATTTGTAATTTGGTCCACGCCCCAGGTCTTGTATGCAAAAGAAAAAAAAAAATCTTTGTTCACAAGTCTGTATTCCGACTTGTATAGTCCCTCACCCCATCTGTTATCGTTGAGATGATTTGAGAATAAAAGAAAATAGCCTGGGAGAAAATAATTAATATCTCATTTCTGTAATTTTCTGAGAAAAAAAATACTTTAAATATAAGACCTATTACAACATCATTTTCAAAACTGAAGAATAATCCCTTAACGGCATAGGACACCATAACTATATATATCATGCTACAGGAAGAAATAATAAATAAAAGTCAAGAAAAAATAAAGTCAAGAAGTGGGTATTGATGAATTTCTGATTCACTGAAATTTAACTTTGTTAGGAGAAAGGAACTTTGAGCATCATTTTTTAGAATAAAAATAAAAACTTTCCCCCAATAGTAGAGATGTATTTTTTTTACTGCAGCAAAAAGAAAACAAATCGGATAACTCAGATTCCTATTAATATTTGTCAGCATTATGAGCAACATCTGCTTAGCTTCTTAAATTTCATTATTGATGTCATCCTTCATCTGTTGAATTGTAGTTTTTTATGACATTTTGCCCCCAGTGAACTTAGGGCCACAGTGGGGAACTGGCAAAATGCACTTAGATAATAGGTTATGTCTTAGAGACTTCATTCATTCATCAAGCACAGCTCATAATTTTTCTAGTTCTTTCTAGATGAAGCAAAAAGAAACACCACCCCTGTCTTCAGAAAGCTCACAATCTTGAGAAAATAATTCCAATAATATTTCCAGGTTACTATAAGTCTTCTCTTACTGGTTTGTATTCTTCATGAGGGAAAAAAAAAAAAAAAACTATCTTATGCACAACATTCTTTAGATTTCATGAAACTTAAAAATTCCTTTAGGTTCCCCTTGGTGGCCTAGAGTCGAAGTCTCAGCACTATCACTCCTATATCTGAGTTGGGTCTCCGGCCAGGGAGTGACCCACATGGTGCAGCAGACCCCTCCTGTCTCCCCGCTGCTCCCCTTGGCAGTGGATTTCAGTGGATCCCCCTGTTCTGCTCCCCACTCTGTCTCTGGTCAATCCTCTTAATCCTGCCTATACTCCAGATCTTCTATGCAAACAAACAACCAAAAATCCTTTTTCACAGGTCTATATTCTGTTTTGCGCGCTTCCTCTTCTCAGTTGTGACATGTCAAATATTATTTAACTCCTCAAGTCTCCAGTAAACCATGCCCAGCGTTGCCCTCCACTCGGCTTTCTCTGTGACACGGCACCTCCTTTCTCTCTGTTCTTCGACAGTCTTCCCTGCAGTTGCATCTTCTTTTCCAGAATCTGGTCATTGGGTCGTCTCATTCTTCTATTTTCTGACTTCTTATTTCTCTTGAGGAACTGCTCTGAGCACTTCCTTCAGCACTGGTTTCAATAGTGTAATGAAAGCCTTTCACTTTCCTTGAGTTCTGTTGTGAAATTCAGCTCTTCATTGCAATCACGCTCCTTTCTTGGATGATCAGAACTCCTCAAAAAGATAGGTTTTCCGCCCTTAGGGTGGTGATAAAATAGATTGATAAATGCTCTTCTCAGCCATGAAGTATCTAATGTGTCATCACTTCTCCCCAATATAGGACTCTGAGGTCACAGTTCAAATAATTTAGTGTTGAGTGTCATTTGATATACACTTATGAATTAGATTAAAAAAATATATTTGCACCTGGACAAGAAATTGAAGTTCATATGAATGCAAGAAGTTTGAAGCACCGAAGAAGGAAACTTAAATGTTGAAAGTTGGGGTATTTAAGTCTTCATTGGGTTTCTGCTACCTTCAGCATAAATTATATATAATTAAGAACCCAACTACGACTGTGTCTTACAAATTAGATGCTCTCAAGCACACTGCTGTACATGAACCACATTATTTTTAACTCAAAGATAAAATGTTAAGACTCAGTAACTTTTTATTAATAGGCTATTTCTGGAGCAGTTTTTGATTTGGGGAAATTTTGTGTCTTGCAATTCTAAGGCTATTTTGTCAAGCGCATAATGTTATATAGTCACCACTAGACTTTCACACGAAATGCTTTCACTGCCCCCAGATTCCCTGTGGCCCACCCATTCACCCCACCCCCAGTCCCACCTCTGGTCCCTGGCAACTACTTAGGCCTTTCCTTTCCCTGTCACTTTGTCTTTTTAAGACGTCACGTAGCTGGAGTCGGCGTGTAAGCTTTTCAGGTGTTCACTTACAGTACACATTTAAGGTGCCTCGTGTCCTTTCATGGCTGTGTAGTTCTTTGGGGGGTTGAGCGCTCTTCTACCGTGTTAAGGATCTGCAGTTTGTTTATCCACGAATCCGTAGATGGACATCTCCGTCACTTTCAAATTTTGGAAAATATGCATATAGCTGCTGTAGACATTCACGTGGGTGTATGGCCTACGGATTTACACCTTTTTGGTTTGAGTAATTTCTTCAGTTGCATTAACTGCCATTTGTTACCCGTCTCAGTGGGTAAGTGTTCCCGCTGCTCCATAGTTTTGTCCTAACCTGGGGTTGTCAGTGTGGGATTTTAGCCATTCTACTGAGGATGCAATGATCTCTTTAGTATTTTTCTTTTGCTTTTTAGTGGCATATAACATCAAACATTTTTTCATAGACTTATTTGTCATGCATCTCCTCTGGCAAGATGTTATCCTGATCTTTTGTCAATTTTTATCTCGGGTCTTTGACTTCTTGTTGTTGAGGTGTATGAATCTTTGTTATATTTTGAACACAAGTCCCTTACCAGATGGGTATTTTGTCAGTCTTTTCTCCCAGCTTGTGGTTTGTCATTTCATTTTCTTATCCGTGTGTTTCCCGGCAGCAGTTTTTAACTCTAAAGAAGTCACGCTTGAGATTTTTTTTCTTTCACAGATCGTGTTGGTGTTATTGTATCAAATGACTCAAACTCCAGGTCACCTATCTTTTCTCCTGTGTTACTTGTTTTATGACTTTCTGTTTTCCATTTGAGAAATCCATTTTCTTCTTAAGTTAACTTTAGTGGCATGTACATAGGTTTGTTTCTGTGTCTCACTGTCCAGTTCCATGGTGCCATTCATTTAAAAGCATGTCCTTGCTCCTTTGTCAAGGACCAGTTGATTATATTTCTCGGGTCTGCTCCTGGGTGCGCTGTTCTCTGCCATTGGCCTCTATCTGCTTCGCCACCATCACCGTGCAGCCTTCATTGTGGCATAACTTGGCGATGGTGGCTATAGTCTTCCAACTCTGCTGGCTATTCCGGGTCATGCGACTCGACTGTAAACATTGGAGCTATTGTGCCAGTAGGAGAGTCCAAGGGACAGGCTCTGATGTACACACAAAGTCTGCAGCTGTTCATCTTTGCAGTTGTCTTGGGGGCAAAGGTGTTTGGGCTATTTCTGGAATGACCAAACACAATCTAACCGCCTGCCAAGTGCAACACACTGAGATTAATTTAATCTGCTTCCCGCCCTCCCAGACTGCTTTGCGGCCAGCTTGGAGGAAAGCAGCTTAACAGGAAAACTTATTATTTTTTTCAAAATAAATTAGGAGAAATATTCTTCAGGTATAAAAAATAGGTGAACCTCCCTACTCCCTACCCACACGAGCTACCTGTGGTACTATAATGATGCATGCTTGACATTCCTCATAGGTTAATCACATAGCTACCAAGAGATGATCATTCTCCCTTATTCATTGGAATCATAGCAATCATAGCATTTCATATAGTCTGATTTCCTTGTTATCGAAAAGGATTACAAGACAGTATTTATTCTGGAAGGTAGTCACAGGTTCCAAGTAACAGGCGTGAACATCTTCCCCTCCCATCTGGGAATAATTCGCAGTGTGAGCTGTACTCCAAGTGTGCCCTGTAGTCTGTGCAGGGCTTCGTCCTGGCCCGTCATTAGGAACTGATGTGCTTTTTGCTGCAGAAACTTTACATTCAGCTCCTGTAAACTTTAGGATTGCTTGATTGGTGTGCTTTCTGGAAAATGGAGGTCTTTGTAGAGCAGCCACGGCCCATCATGAGTGGATTTTAAAGGAAGTACGTAACCTACAGGGGCCAGGCTGGACAGAGACCCCAGGGCAACGGTGCAGAATGTGTGAACTTCCTCTGGGGCCAGGAACCCATACCATTCAGTGGCATCTAGACTTTTAAGCGCACTTCTTTTTTCTACCCAGAAAGGCTGCTGATGATGCTGCCAAAGATGATTAGGGTAATGTGATTGGCCAGAGATGACTTGACATCCCCAAAAGCCGTTCTTTCCACGTGCACAGGGGTATGTTTCACTCTTAAGACAACAACAGGGTATAGACTAAGAGTGTGCAAGAGATTAGCTCTCACCCAAAAGGTTGTGCACAGATCAGATCACCTAGTTTTGTGAAACCTCAGTGCCAACTGTAAAATAAAGCTGTTGCCAGTTCATTTTTAGGATTTCGGAAATGACTCAGTCAAACCAAAGATCAGATTAGATACTACTTGCATTTAATGTTTATGTGAAGTACTTAATAGTTTTCCATTTGGTTCTCATTTTGAACATGGGAGCGCTTACCTCATCCAACAGGTTAAGTCAGAGGTTCATGTCCCTTTACCAGCAAAATCTTTTCTGTATGACCAGAATTCTGTTTTCCTAAATGCTTTTCAAGCAAGCCACTTTTTCACTTCCTGCCAGTGCCAAAAGGGATTCACATAAAAATCAAAGTGAGCACTTACTCACTAACTTAATGCATAAAGGACTTTGGGAGCTAAAGGTGAGTGTCAGGTGCAAAAAATACTAAAAGTCTGAGCTCCTTGAAGAATCAGAATCTACCCCTGGACTTTGTAGAGGTTTGAACTTACACCTCCAGAGCAGATATAAAAGTGTAAACCTGGCCCTCCCTGGTGGCGCAGCGGGTTACAGCACAGCACTCAGAAGCTAAAGCCACTTCCGCATGAGTTCGATCCCCGCCTGCCCCGGAGGTGACCACAGGGTGTGGCAGACCTCTCCTGACCCGCCCGCTGCTCCCCTCAGCAGTGGGCTCCGTCGATCTGCCTGTTCTGCTCCCCACTCTGTCTCTGAAGCCTCTCGCCGCCCCTGAGCCTCTGGCCTGTACCCCAGTTCTGTATGCACAAATAAATAAATCTTAAAAAAAAAAAAATGTAAACTTACTTTACCTCAATGAACATAGCTGCAAAAAGTAAAAATCAGTTTCTGGCAGAGTAGGTTTGTAGTTGCTGTTGCTTTCTCTGAGAGACTGCAGATAATAAGATGTAAACTTTAACACCTCTTTTTTAAGTATGTGTATAAAACACTGGGGTACAGGCCAGAGGTATGTGTGGGGTTTACGAGGGTTACCAGAGACAGAGTGGGGAGCAGAAAGGCTGGTCTGCTGTATGCCACTGCTGAGGGAACAGCTGGCGAGACAGGAGAGGTCTGCTGCGCCACGTGGGTCACTCCCAGGCTGGGATCCAACCTTTGCCACAGTGGCTACAGAGAGCTCCAGTGTTGCGCTTTACTCCACCGCACCTCTTGAATACAATCTGGTTTCCCCTTAACTGTAACTTTACTTGGCAGGTCTATGGGTAAGGAGCAACACTGGAGCTTAATTAACACCAAAAAAATAGGCACAGGGGCCTCCCTAACAGTGCAGGGGGTTAAGTCTCAGCACCATGGAACTGGCCGCAGTCACTACAGTAGGAGCCCACCCCCTCCCAGGGGGGTGACCCCCTGCGCGCGGCAGACCCCTCCTGTTCCCCTGCGGCTCCCCTCAGCAGTGTGCTTCATCCATCTGCCTGTGCTGCTCCCCGCTCTGTCTCTGGTGAAGCCTCTCACTGCCTGTACCCCAGTTCTTGTATGCGTAAATAAATCTTTTTAAAAGATAGGTACCAAGGCCTCTCTTCTCTGCTTGTAAGGTTTGAAATTATTTTGTTCATTTTCAGGCCTGCTGTTTAATTTAACTGTATGATCGTTCTGCACTAAGTTTACTTCGCAACTCAGTCTCATGAGTTTTGTGGTTGTCAGGACCTGGCCATTTGTTTTGAGCAGAACTAATGTCTCCCCTCCTCTAAGTGTTGGACGAGAGCACTCAGAATTTCCATAACTAATGTGTGATCTTTAGGCATATGTATTTGTACACTCACAAATACACACATACAAAGATATACCGAGAAATGCTTTGCACATCTCAAACCTGCAGCAGTCACTTTGAAAATGTCTACTACGATAAAACTAGATTTCCTGGTGTTTTGTCTTGTCTTTTCCGATAACATACATTCTATCTTTTGTAGTCATGCTCCCTTATTTAATCTCTGGGGTGCTGCAGCTTTGCTTATCTCACAGGTGCCTGTTTCTTACAGTTCCTGTGAATGATGTTCCCTGGGCACTGGCATTTCTCATTGCACACAGATTTATACAGAGTCTGTCCATTCCTTTATTCCAAACTCATGTCCTCGCCTATAAAACAAGGAGGTGGAGATTAGCTCTGAAATCATCCCAGCTCTGACTATTTCAAGATGAATCCTTGATTTTTTTTTCTGTTCCTTCTTTATTTCACGTGCCCATTTAGTTTAAATATCATTATAAGCAGATGAAGCTGCATTAAACAAAGTAAGCATCAGTAACTGAGGTGGAAAATCCTCTCCTAATTAAGGCTTATTTCTGTCTCATGCCACAGTCCGATCTAGCAAGCAGGAGACTTTTTTGGGGGAATTCACCATAGTTTTTTTTTTTCCACAGTCCAGATACTGCCACTAGTTTGCTACTCTCAAATGCTATGGTGAACTAGCAGGTGGTGGTAACAATAAAAATTGAAAAACCTCACGTGAGATTTAAGGTTGTATCTGCAACATGGCGTATCATTTATTGACATAATATTGGTCGCACTCATTGCCATGACCCTCCTAACTGTCGGAAAGACAGGACCTTGCTCTCATGCTCTCATCCTCTCACTCACTCATCCCTCCATTCACACCACACCCTGCAGAGGGAAAAGGAAGCATGGTGCTACAATATCGACTTGCTTCTTTGCAGTCTGCCTTAACGGACTTTTCAGTCTTTGTACCACATTGTGCAGAAGACACCGCCGTGACTACGCAGGTCTGGCACTTCTCAGTTTAAACGCGAACTCTGGAGACACCATACAGAAGTCTCCATCAGAGCTGCAAATGTAGCTCACGACTCACAAGCCATCTGCCTCTGTCCAGCTTCTGACGTTCCCCAGTCTGCTGACAAGGTGGGGCGGACTCTTAGCAGCCACCGTGGTGAGTTCTGTGTGGGCTGAGGTTTCTTTGTCTTCGACTGTGAGTGGAAATTTCCAGATTATGGCTAATTTTGCAGTCTGGCAAGTACTTGCTGTTCTCTTTCCTTTACTCCGTGGCCCTGCCTTCTGCACCATTTCCTTACCGGCCGCGAAGGAGGGAACTTGCCAGGTATGTGGTGGTAAATGCGTTTTTGAAGGTGATAAGCTTTTGAAAAATATATTTTGTACTAAAAAAGTGAGTGATTCAAGATTGTTTTAGTCCTTCAGCAATCAAAGGCAATTTAATCTGGGTTTCATGTTCCTTTCGCAGTATAGTTCCTGAGAACATAGTAAACTTCTGACTAATTGACTCCAAATTCCAGTAACACATGCAGAGTTACCGGAAGTGTTGGCCTATAATCAGCTGCTGTCGTAACCAACCACTTCCCTACAGGCAGCTAGTGGGGGGACCCGAGTCGCCCTGATCCTCGGTACAGGCATCCTGCTAATGTGAATGTACAAGTCAAAGGCTTTTACAGCCCTGTTTCCAATTTGGGGATAAATATAAACCGTCCATTACCTTCTTGAAGTCAAATAATCCAGGCCTCTCTATTCCCTTTCCAGTGTCTTGCAGTCTGGACAACTTTCTTCTAAATATTCCCTTTCTTGTAATACTTGGTCAGACACAGCCAGTAGTATCTGAAATACACTATATTCATTTTTTTTGTGTGTGTGTGTTTCTGCTGTAACAAATTGCCATAAACTTAGCAGCTTCAGCAGCCTCTCTTTATTACTTTGCAGTCTGTAGGTCAGAAGTCTGAAGTGGGTCTCACTGCGCTAATGTCCACTTGTCAGCAGGGTGGTATTTCCCTGAAGAGTCTGAGGACAACTATTCGCTTGTCCTCTCAGCTTTACTGATCACTCACTGTCCTTGGCTCATGAACTCATTCATCTACTTAAAGGCAACACTTATTCTCTTCTGCCATTCTACTTATACAGCTGTGACTAGATCGGGTGTATATGTGGAGAGAACAATTTAGCATGCTTAGTTTAAGGTCTGCTAAAGTTTATCTAATTTTAATCCTCCTTTCCATATGAAGTAGTATGTACATACATCCCATGGATTAGGGACATAGATGTATTTGGCTTTACCATTCTCTTACATACCGACTACACTGACACTTCACTTACCTGGTCCTCTACACTTGGCTTCTTGTAGCCTAAAATCCTCTTTCCAAATTATTGCAGGCAGCAAATTTTATCAGCTGTTTGGCAAAGTTTATCATAAATAACCAACTTTCTGGGGCCACTCTGGTGCTGCAGGGATTAAGTTTCAGTGCTATCAAGATATTGCCAGCCACTGTGGCATGAGTGTGATCCCCGGCCAGGGAGTGACACAGGATGCAGCCGACCCCTCCAGTCTCCCGACTGCTCCCCTCAGCAGTGTGTTTCAGTGGATCCTCCTGTTCGGCTCCCCACTTTGACTCTGGTGAATCCTCTCACTGCCCCTACCTCTGGCCTATACCCCAGTTCTTGTATGGATAAATAAATTAAAAATAAATCTTAAAAAATAATAAAGACCCTCTCTGATCAGATACTAATTTTTCTCACCAACCTCTTGTAATGTAACAGATAATTGATGTGATAGATGACAGAAGGAAGAACAGATGGATGGTGGATACATAGGCATCACCCCAAGAGGGGGAGCAGGAGGCACCTGCTATCCTCTCCATTCACAGTGAGGGTTGGCTTTGTTATTCGGGTGCCACTGAAGACACCACTTCCCCCCTAGACCCCTCAAAGGGCTCCAGCTAGAAGGTGGATCTCTGCTCGCCACGAGATGAGGTAGATTCTCAGGACCCCCCAGTGTTCCCCATCAGCTCAGTGATGCCCGGCAGAAGCACACATTAGACCTCCTCTCTACTCTCTCTGTTTTATCATAAGGTAAATTTTAAATTATTAGAATTGTAAACCTCACATATTAAAATTAATATCTGATTTGATCTATTAACATCTATTTTTTAAAATCTGAGCCTTTCAAGCTGGAGCAGCTCTCCCTGTTGTTCTGAATTCAATTACGGACATCTTGCTTTGACCTTTAACAAGCTTCCAGAGATGTATAAAAACAAGAAAACATTAATAAGTTATTAGCCTCTCCTGCATCTGCCAGTGAGAAATGTCAGTTTGGTTCAGCATCCTATCCTGTTATCCTGCCTTGCATAGTTAGTAAAATCTGTGTTGTGTTTGCTTGTGTCTTTGAGCTATGCACCCGAATTTGCTGCCTTAGTCTAGCCACTCATAAGCTCCATTCTGCCTTCTCCTTCCCCAGCTCTCCCACAACATTTGAAAAGATCCCAAAGACAAATGCCTACTGTTTTTCTTTCACTGGCACATGACATCCTACCACATTATTCCTGTTCCTGTCCTCTTTTTCCTCTTAAGTGCCAACGTTTTAAGTGGACATTCTGTGGTACCCTTTGGATGCCAGGTCGTAGGTTTACACTATACATCCCTGTTGCTAGGAAACCATCATCATCCTAAGTAATCATCAGCACTGGACAACTCATCTCAAGAATTCTCAAAGAATTTTTATAACTTGCCTACATACTTTCTAAATTCTTTATAGTATTAACAATCTAATAAATTCACAATATTTTGATAATTTTAAAATAATTTCAGTAGATTTTTAGCTATACTGGACATTGTGTTTTTCTATATTACAGTGTTCCCATTTATCCAAATTCTGCTTCCTCTCTTCTAAACTTTTGTAGTATTTATTATTGATATATTATTACTAACTAAAGTTTATATTTTATTGAAATGTCACCATGTTTCATCTACTTCCCGGATGCTGCTTAGGACACACATTCATTCACTTGTCACATCTCCTCAGGCTCCACCTGGTGTGACCATTTCTCAGACCTTTCTTGGTTTTGAGAATTTTGAGAAATTTGAGTACTGCTTGGGTATTTTTTAGACTCTTCATTTTGATTTATCTGATTTTTCACTCATGATCAGAATAGATTATGATTTTGGAGGAGGAAGATTGTAGAGATAAAGTATAATTTTCATCATTTCACATCAAGGATGCATGCTCTCAATAGGACTTACGGCTGCTGTTGAAATTCACCACCTGACCGAGGACTTGTCAGATTTCTCCAATTAAACATACTTTCCCTCCCCCATTTCTTCCACTTTGAAAGGAAGAGGGAATTAGACTTCATTTCTTTTGAGGATGATTGTCTGTTTCAGTTATTTGGATTCTTCTGCATGGGAGTTCTCTCTATTCTCCATTTATTTAATCAACAATTACTTTACATACTTATGGAATACTGAATATTAGATGTAGATATTACATATTCATTATAAGTTAATTGATTAGATATTAAATGTTAGGTATAATTCTTCATTTGTTGCTCAAATTGTTCTAACATTGGCCATTAGAACTCTTTGGTTTGGCTCTTGTGTCTCTTTGGCAAATCAGCATCAGTGCTGGTTTACCAGTGGTTGTTAACTGCCCATCTGCTCCAGCTGATATAGTTTCTCTCTGGTGCATGATACTGTTCATAGTGACTGAAAGAAGCAATATACTTAATAAAATCTCCTTATATAGTAACATTTATGAATGATTATTATGCAACTATCTTACATAAGAAAAAAAAAAGCATAAGAAAACTGTAAAAAAATATTTTTTGTATAAAAACAAGACTTAATTGATTTCCTAAATTTGTACACAAAGAATGATTTTTTGACATGTGGCACATTTCTGATTCTTAACCTATGATATCATGATTTAAGTAGATAAATATATAGAGAAATATAGAGACTACATTCATATTTTAAATACATTTAATTATGTTTTATAGAATGTGTTTTTTTGTGTTGGGATATATATGTGTATACCTATACACATATAAATATGTGTGTGCATATATATAATAAATATATATATGTGTGTGATTGTGGTAAAGTAAATCATATGTATATGTTACTATATACACACACACACATAAAGTAAGTGTCTGAATTCAGCTACTGAAAGACACCTTGGTTGATTATAGTTTTGCTAATTATAACTAGAACAGCTATGTGTTTTCAGCTGCATGATTTTTTTGGTCTGTGTATGAATATGAGTTTTCAAGTTAATATTTAAATGCCTAAGATAATGACTGCTGGATTACATGTTTAGATTCCATTGACTTTAAAAAATATATATTTATTCATACAGACCTGGGGTACAAGCCAGAGGTGCAGGGGCAGTGAGAGGCTTTACAGAGACAGAGTGGGGAGCAGAACAGGCAAACTGATGACGTACACTGCTGAGGGGAGTAGTGGGTGGGCCAGGAGAGGTCTGCTATGCCATATGGATCACTTCTGGGGCCTGGAATCAAACTTGCACTCAAGTGGTTGCGGCCAGCTTGCAGTACTAACCTGTTGCGCCACCAGGGAGGACCTTATATTATAATTGACTTTTAAAATAAATTACCAGTGTATTCTAAATGCCTTGAAATCCCTTCAACAGCAAATGATAGTTGCTAGTTTTTACATCCAAATTGCATTTGATGATGTGCTTTTTTTTTTTTAATTGAGCTGCTTAAATAGGTATGTCATAGTAACTCAATGTTTTCATTTACATTTTACTTAGGACAAATGATGTGGATTTTACTGAGAACAAATGATGTGAAAGTTCTTTACATCTGTTGGTTTGTTACCTGTGTTTCTTCTTTGATGAGTTTTTTATCAGATCATTTTTCCAGTTTTTTTTTATTAAATTTTTTTTAAAGATTTATTTATTTGTGCATACAGAACTGAGGTACAGGCAAGAGGCTCAGGGGTGGTGAGAGGCTTCACCAGAGACTGAGTGGGGAACAGAACAGGCAGATCGATGAAGTACACTGCTGAGGAAAGCAGTGGGCGGGTCAGGAGAGGTCTGCCACACCATGTGGTCACCTCCGGGGCAGGCGGGAATTGAACTCATGCGAAGCGGCTTTAGATTCTCAGTGCTGTGCTTTAACCCGCTGCGCCACCAGGGAGGGCCCATTTTTCCAGTTTTTATATATGTTGTTTTAATATTAAAATTAAGGTGTTCTTTGTATATCCGTGGCTGAAGGTTTTCTGTATGACAGATGTTCATATTGTTTTTGAGCTTTTCATCCTTTTCAGAGTGACCTTTCCTCTCATGCAGTGCCTTCCCAGAGTGACCAGGGACACATTTTCAAGGTCTTCACTTAGAATAAGCTTAGGGTTCTGGTAGTAAAGCTCAGGAGAGTGCCGGGTCCCCCAAAACTGAGAGACCAGGGGTGTTCCCTCACACCAGCCCTCCTCTGTACCTGGATCATTTCTTAAGATTTCCCAGTAATTGTTCCTACTGGTCTGGCTCCTCAGCTGTGAATCTCTATAAACATCTGTCTCTCCAGATTTCCAGGAGATGGTTTGTTTTGTAACCTGTATTCTCTGATTTGTTCTCAAAAACTCACTGACTTAGTTTTTCCAAGTTTTTCTTGTTATAAGAATGATCAAAAGTGATAGTTTTCAAGACTTAGATGTTAGAATTGATACCAGATGTGTAATGCGTTCACATGAATAGAATATGGTCTCTTTTGTTGAATTATTTACTTTATGTTGAATTTATATCTGGTATTTTCCTTTTTTGTGCGTTGATTCCTTTTTCCTTGTTTAATTACATTACTATTGATTCTATATTTCCCATTGCCAACTTGAAAAATTGAGCGTGTTTCTCCATTCCATTAACTGTTGATATTCTTAACCTGGAATTCATGTATTAATTTAATGAATATGTTGTGATTGCCAATTGTTTAATGTTTCCTTTTGTCATGAGAATGAAACAGTAAACATATAGGCACGTTTTTGTCACGGTGTATATAGATCATATGTAGGTAGAGGATAGATACATAGATAGGTGAACGATAGACAGACAGGGCATCAGTTACATAGCTGCCTGGAGCTAGAAACGCAGACGTGTGGCTTCACGTGTGCAGCAGTGTTGACAGTGGCATAGGATGAGGAGAGACTGACTGAAGGCCCACGTGGAGGGGTAACACCGGAAGTGTGTCCAGCCTGGACACAAGTCAGCCTCCTACTTATCAGCATTGGGTACAAAGCGGGGCAGGCACTGGGGAGTGGACACGCTTGGGTGGTGGGATGTAAGCTGGGGTGGGGAGATCAGGGGCTGTTGCCTGTGGGAGGGCTTCCTGCCAGTCTGCCCATATCTCTGTTGTAATATCGTCCTGCTGTTTTCAGCAGATTCTAGCTTTCCAGTATGTTCCTCATGCCAGGACTTCTGTCCTTGGTGACAGGCCCCTACTTGACCCTACACCTAGCTGATGAGCAGGAATTCTGGGCACCAAGACAGTTTCTCTGAAAACAAGGGGGGGGGGGGCTATGGATCCCAAGGACATTCTGCTTCATCTTTATACAGCTGTTCTCTTCATGTGGCCTCTGTCCCCTTCACTGGCCACAGGAGCCTGTACCAGCCATGTTCTGTGGGGTCCCCCTAGAGCAAAGGCCCGCCTTCCCTCTCAGGTACTCACAGGACCCAGAACTTCTTGCTCAGGAGAAAGGATTGAGTTTGTGTTTGAAGTATATGAGAATAACGATGTTTATAATTCACCACTTTTCCTGGAGTCTATTTACTGGAGTCTAGTTATTGCTTGTATGGTTCTTTATTCACATTGTTACGTTAGGATACAGCCCAGATCCTTTGAAGATTCTTAGGGTAAGCAGATGAAAACAATCTTAGGACTATAGTTAGAATGATTTATTATGCCTCTTCTTTGAAAAATACCTGTGTGTTTCAAAATGATCGTTGGCTTTTTTCTCTAATGAAGTAAAACTTATTTTCATCTTGTTCATATTTATATTTCAAGTTTTGGCAAGACTTTTATTTGAAAGAATTTAAGGTGTCAAGGATTTTAGCCAGATTCTCAGGTGTTGATGAGAAATTCTGTGTTCTCTTTTTTGTCGGTGGTGAGATTAAGTTCTACTCTACTTACAGAAGAAATACTATTTCTTCTTTGAATTGTTGAACTGACTCAAAGTAATTCATACCTTCTTCTAAATCTCTTACTTTCTTAGCATTCAGTGATTATCATCATTAACTGGTTTGAATATCAACCTCTTAGTACATGTTTCCATGGAATACATATTGACTTGAGTGTAATATTTAATCAAATGAAGTATTCGGTAAAATATTATGTTCTAGAGAACTCATTGACCAGTTTTGTTGAGTCCTTATAGAGACTACATGTCAGAAGGACTGTTGTTGAATGAATATTTAAATGTAATTTTTACAGTTTGTCAACATAAAGTCTATAGATGTGAAACAAAATTCCACATAATTCCCAGAATAACTATATGTCAAAAGGAGCCTTTTCCTAATAAATGAAATCCTGTTTTCAGTTGTAGTAAGAACTGTGCTCAACTTTTGTAAATCACATAAAAAGACGATGTTAATCACAACTTCACTCAGTAGTGACTTAGAATGGATTTTCCAGTGTCTCACATGGCAATTCACCTCAGCTTTACTATGCTGCACAGCTTCTTCCTGTCACAAATCTTTGGAACATGAAGAAATTATTCCTCTTGCCTAAGTCATGGTGTGGGAAGTACCTTAGACAGGTCATGACAATTGTTAACTAACTTAAAAGGCATGTGCACTACAGAGGATGTTGACTGCAGAAGTTTCAACGGACACAGAGTCACGACCTAGCAGAGTAAAGGCCCAAGGTTGTGCAGCCTTCAGCATGGCTTGGGCTTTTTACGACTCATTTCACTATTCATGCTAACATCCAGTGAGTTCAGAATTAGTAAAAACAACTTGCCTTTATAACACCACGAGACTGTTTTGTCTTATAGGAGTATGCTGAGGACTGTGTGTATTCAGATGGCAGGTGGAGAGCAGAGGCAGGTGCAGAGGATGCAGGCCAGGTGTGCTGATGATTCTCGATTGATCTGAGTTCATCCTGTGGGCCACAGTGCCGCCTGCTGCCTCTTAGGTGAGCCACTGCGGAGGAATTTATGAGGAAGGAGACAAGTCCAGCACCCATGGGTTTGGTGCAGTTGCTCAGCTCCCACCCCATTGGACCATGGTCATCGCAGCAGTGACAGAGTCCTCCCCGTGACACTTGGAGAGGTCTGTGATGCAGGCCATACCGAGCTGTCTCTGCCTGACGTGAGGCCGTGCCAGACAGTGGGGTCTGTAGCTGAGGCACTCCGGAGAGCAGCTCAACCCCACTGCCAGGCTGTTGATTTGTGTACTGGCCTCTGGGCTGAGGTGAAGTTGGGGTCACTGGATGTTGTTCCAGTGATGGAGGAAGCAGCCCCTCTCCAGTCATGGGTGGGCTCTACAGGTTGGAAGGGTGGGGAAGGGCCAGTGTTGTGGAAGGCTGGCCTGCCCATCGGAATGTCTCCTGCATGTCATGCTGAAACCATGGCTGGGATCAGCTCCTGATTATAGCCCAGGCTGTTCTTTTAAAGCCAGTGCTCCGTCTACAGCTGGTATTAGAAAACCAGCGCGGTGATGGCTTGTACAATCAGAGCTACCTTACTGTGAAGACTGTTCAGGGAGGCTGCGTGATGATACAGGAAAGGATGCGCATCGCGTTATCACCTGCTCAGCAGGTGGACGGGTCAGCTTGAGGGGATCCACAGAACAGCTGGGATGTGAAGAAATGGGGGGAGCTACCGATGTCAACACCATTATTTCCCATCAGCTTAGACTACTTTGATTAAGTGTAGTCTAGGCCTTGTGCTAAGTATCTGAAATCATGTATTTCATTTCATCCTTTTGTCTAGCTGAAATTGTAATTGTTTAAGAGTTTAGAGAATGAAACTGAAGATGGCCTTTTTAAAGTGGCCCTCTTTTACAAATGCAGGAAGTGATTTTTTTTCTTTTCCCAATGACTTCAGGATGACTGGCTCATTAGCATCTATGCATGGCTTAAGACTTTTCTGGAATATTTTTGCATTTTTTTATAAATAACTGAAAATAAATTCTTGATTTATACATATCGATTACCTATGTTGAAGCTATCTTAGGGCTAGAAATACAGATATAAGACACATTTTTGTGTCCTGTTGAATAAATTCACATAATCTAGAGGGTACGTTAAATTAAATAATTAGATATAGAAATAAAATCCACCCAAAAGATAAAAGAGTCCGTGAGATAGAATGTGAGAGAACTACATGCATTTTAACACTGGCTCCCAGCGGGGCAACAGCTAACATCTTAAATTATGCCTGAGAAAAAATAACTATTTTTATATCGGCATTAGGCTTACTTTTTTTATCATCATATTCTTGAATGGCTGTCATAAAGATGAAATAAATTATCTTTGCTTCCAGTAAAATTACTCTTAGGCTTTAAAAATGGCTGAGTACAAGTTATTATTTATAGACCTACAACTTAATTTTTAAGCAAAATTGGAATGGCTAAAAATTCAACTTTTTTGTTTCTAAATACAGATGATACTTACAGGATGCTCTTACCGAGTTTAACTTAATATATAGACCCGAACATCACAAGGAAACATATGATAGGCACTTCTGTTTCAGGGATGATGGCCATTCCGTTTATAATGACATTATGAACACTGCAAGTTTTATCTCCTTGGAGGCTCTGGAAATAAAGGAGCTCCAGTAAGTTAATCAAATGTGGATACATTTTAAATATAAGGAAACAGTGTTTTGATGGACAGTAATCAAAGTCTGTACTTTTGGCCTTTAAGAGTGACTTCATAGGAACCTGTTGGAAACAACAGGAAATTAGGCAACATTAAAATTGTTCCTTGTCAGACTTCTTCTAAAGATGTTAATGATGAAGAACTTACCAATATTGACTAATATGTAACTTTTTCAAAGTAGAAATCATTGCTCTCTTCAGTAAGTCACAAAGCCATTTTTTAAATATTAAAGCAGAAGCTTCATGCAATTTTAAAATTATTTCCGTACAATAAAATAACAGCTTTTAGGTGAGTAATTCAAAGTTTATTCTTTTTCTGATTTTTGCTACCTTTTCTTCTTGTATTTGGCAAAAGCGAAATGGCTAGTACAAACCTCTAAGGGGCTTCTTATTCTAGAATTCATCTACGTTAGGAACAATAAAAACAATGACTACAGATTTCCTAGGTTTTTCTCATCCCAATAGCAGGAGCAAAATCATTTGCATTTTCCTGTCTTGCTTGTGGAAATACATATTCCATATGTGTAAGGCATACTGAGAAGCACCTTTTTAGCAGCACTTAAATATGATGGGAAATGATTCATATTCATAGGAAAATACTACCAGGTATTAGGATAATGGCTTGGTAGAGAAGAAAACATTTATTTTCTTTGTGTGTGTGTGTGTGTGTATTTTTTTAATAATACACATATTTATCATTTAATCCAAAACGTGCAGGTTATCACTATGTGTTATATTGCTAACCTCTAGGAATAACTAATAAGTGACAGTCCATTTACTTAAGGATGTGGTTTTATTTTTATTTCCATTTATAAAATGTACTTATTAGCTTTGTATAAGATTGATGGGATCAGACTCCCAATATTAGAATTAGGATTTCTCATCAATCTCAATAAGTAATCTTTTGTGTTTAAGAAACAAAGCTTGTAATTTTTCAGTTGCGACACTGTACAAAAAACAACTTCTGCATCTCATATAAATCAAATGAAATAATTATAGTTACATTTTATGCTTTTCAAATAAATAACCCCATCATCCCACAATGAACTGGTGGAACCATAAAAATTATATGAAAATGACTGAATGTTTCTACTGGAGTGTTTGTAGCCCAAAGAACTGAATTTATGTCTGTACAAACCAAAATGTAAACCAGTAAATGGTGCTTTGAGAGTCTCAATGAACTACCACCAGTATTTCCTCCCCACTCAATCATGCCTTCAGGCCAGAAAGAAAAAAACACAACTACTATAAGCCCGTACTTAGCATAGACATGCTATCATCAGGTTTATTCTGTTAGATTTCTAGCTATGAAAGATTCTTTGGTTATAAAAATCATCTTGGAAATAAGAGATTCAATAGGAAATTATTTCATCAAGGAGAACAGAGGTAGCACAGAAAGGCGTGTACAGGTCGTGTAATCAAACTCGTGTTAGAGAGTGGACCCGCCAACCCTTCTGTGTGACTGTCCTGGGTATGGTTGAGTCCAGCAACCTCTGGTTACGACAACCCAGATACCTGCTAGACTTGTTGCCTTGTTTGAGATACTTCTGGTTGTGAACCTCTGATTCAAATCAGGACACCAAAGAGATGTGTGTTTAATGGCTACTGAAACTTGTCTGTGTGTCTTAAAGTGAAAAAAGATAAAAGACTAAGATAAAATCTCCTATGTGATCAGAGCAATTTTACTCCGTTTCTGGCAGGGTTCACTTTGTTTTTTCTTCAGTTATCAAGTATCATCTTCGTGTTGAATGCTATGCAGGCTTTAATTAATAGGAAAGTCTTGTAAATGAGAAAGGTAGACAAAAGAGCGGGAAGAGCCACTATGCTAGTTTTATGAAAGTGTCGACATGAATCTGTTTGATTTTAAGTCTTTTTTTTTTTTTTTAAAGATTTATTTATGTGGGCCTTCCCTGGTGGCGCAGCGGGTTAAAGCACAGCACTGAGAAGCTAAAGCCACTTCTGCATGAGTTCGATTCCCGCCTGCCCCGGAGGTGACCACAGGGCGCAGCAGACCTCTCCTGACCCGCCCGCTGCTCCCCTCAGCAGTGGACTTCGTCGATCTGCCTGCTCTGCTCCCCACTCTGTCTCTGGTGAATCCCCTCACCCTCCACATCTCTGGCCTATACCCCAGTTCTGTATGAATAAATAAATAAATCTTTAAAAAAATATTTATTTATGTATGCTTATAGAACTGAAGTACAGGCCAGAGGTGTGGTGAGTGAGAGGATTCACCAGAGACAGAGTGGGGCGCAGGACAGGCCGACTGACTGAAGTACACTGCTGAAGGGAGCAGCAGGTGGGTCAGGAGAGGTCTGCCGTGCCATGTGGGTCAGCTCCCTGGCCAGGGATCAAACTCATACTGCAGTGGCTTTGGAGAGCTTCATAATGTGGTGCTTCAGCCGGTTGCACCACCGGGCAGAGCCCTTAAGTGTCATTACTTTAACAATTATATCTCAGAGGATGAATCTGTGTGTGTATGTGTGTAAGTAAGTAATCAGCTCCAGAAATGACATATCAGAGCTCTGACTTACTGTGACTAAGTAATTTCATTGTGTTGCTTGATTAATTTTCTGATGTTGTCTCTCTCCCCGTATATTAAAATTAATGATTTTTTTAAACCCCAGAAGCCAGCCATATGGGAATGATAAAGCTTTGTTTTAAATCTCCACGACTACATACCCCATCAAGGCATTCCCCCAGGCTTTTCACCTAAGTAGTCTTAAAGAATTAAATAAGAACTAAATAAATTAAAACATTAAATAAAATAATGTTATATATATATGTTTTTTTTTAAAATCAGTGTACTCACTACCTCCTGATGGCCGGCACAGACCAGAGAGCCATCAAAACCACCAAGTCTGTGAGATGGAAAAAACTGTGAGTGTGACTCCCTCTGTAGCAAGAATAGACAGCTGAAGAAGCTGAAAGCTGGTGACTTTTCCAGGACCTGCCAGTGAATTCAGGTCACAGGGAAAACTGGCACCCTCAAATCTGGAGAGACAAGCAAATGGACACTCAGCAGGAGTCAGATTAACTGGAGCAGAACCTGCTGGTGGCCTGGAGTGGCAGGATACTTCCACTGGGATGTGATAGTCCTGGGGACTTGGGGTCGTAGAAAACCCTTTACTTTGATGGGTTTACTTCCCGGAACCCATTCAGTTCTCTCGTTAGGGACAAAAAGAAAGAAATGAAATAAAAAGTTGCCTGTGTCTTTGGCACAAAGAAGAAATAAGTTTGTGAATGTGTTCAGCTAACAGACCGACTTTGCCAGAACCTTATTTCAAGTAATTACCCATCTAAGTCCTTCTAGATTGCTGTTACCTTAAAGGGGAAGTGAGAAAAAAAAGCAAAGGTGATGAAACACATTGAAAGTAATATCCCATGAAGTTAGGCCCATGAGAGGATTGAGAATTTTATTATTATGCAAGTTTCCCAGGCCTACTCCTTCTGCAGTATCAACAAGGCTTCAGTATAAGCACAGTGCATTCAGCTGAAAAATCTGCAAGTCTCAAGATCAAGGTAAGAAGAAGTTCTTAGAAAAATACAAAGAAGACAGGAAAAAGTAAAGCAAAATCATTGGTGGAATTTGAAACCCTGACGCCTCATGTCCAATATCTATACACACACACACATATGTTATGCATGAATACATGTATGAATGGAGTGGAATGACAGAAGCAGACTTTGTCAGAAATCTTTCAAGGGAGTAAACATTACAGTGAAATACTGGAAATGCCAAGAGAAGTATAATGCCAATTTAGAATTCTAGCTCCAACAAAATTATACTTTCCAAAAAGGTGGAGGGTGGGATGGTTAAAGCCAGAAGATATTTTCTGCAAGATAGGTTAAAAAAAGTTTTTCAGGTAGAAGGAACAATTATATAGTTACAAACTCTCATCTTCATGGAATTAGGAAAAATCTTGAAGAAATATAAATAAAGGTATGTGAAATGTTATAATTAATCAGTGCAACATTTGCAGTTCATTTGAGCTGTTATAAATACAAGAGGGAGTTTATAAACCTGACAAAATCTCTACAAAAAGCATACATCATACTTAATGGTGAGAAAAGAAATGTCTCTCCCCTAAAATCGGGAATCAGGCAAGGTGTCACCTCTGACACCGTTTCTATTTAGCATGATATTGGAAGGCCCATTTAGGAAAAGGCAATAAGAAATGAAAACAAAAGGTGTAAAGATCGGGGATCAAGAAGTACAACAGTGTTTATAGATGATCTAGCTGTAGAAAACCCAAAGAATCAGCAAAACCCCTTGAGAAAACTCAAGAACGGTAAAGCTGTAGAATCTGAGGTCGATGAACAGAAACCAGGGCCGCCCCGGCACAGTGAAGGAACCCCACTGCATTTGAAATTCAAGCACAGAATCATTTACAATAACACTAAACAAAACTGAAAATGATACAATAAAGCAAACAAAATGTATTACTCTGAAATATATGCAGAGAACTACCTAGCTCTGATGAAACAATCAAAGAAAATCGCAGGATCGATCTGTAGGAAAATCTGTTTTCATGAATTGGAAATTTCAGCGGTTAAAAAGTCACTTCTTTCTAAATTGATCTATAGACTTAATGCAGTCTCATCAACATCTGAACATGGTAACTTTGTGGATACCAAACAACTTATTTGAAAGTTTATATGGAAAACAAAAGACCATTCAATCAACACAATACTGAAGACCTTCGGCACATTCATTCTTGCTGACGTTATGATTTACTGTAACACTGTAGCAACAGAGACAACATGATATTGGAAAAACAAGAGACACATAAATCAGTGGTACCAAAGAGAGAATCCAGAAATAGTAACACAGAAATATAGTCAAGCGACCACTGACAAAAGATCAAGTGGTTAGAACAGACTTTCAATAAAAGAAAGTTGGAAAAATTGCAAGTCCCCATATGGTAAAGTGATTTCATACACCAGCATACTATAACTTAGAATTATTCACTCAGATCATAGCCTACATGTAAAACAGCACACCTGTAAGATTTCTACAATTAAAATGCAAAATAATCTGCAGGTGATGCAGGGTTTTGTAATGAATCATAGACAACATCAAGAGTCCTCTTCATGGAAAATATGAGTAAAGTAGATTTTAAAGATATATCTTACATTATACATTTGAAAGTTTGATTTGAAAACAATAAATATTGAGAAAGTCAAGACTATAACCTCCAGAATAGTAAAATAAAAGTCCAATTTATAAATGGTCAACAATCTGAGCAGACACCTGACTAGAATAGGGGAGCAGATGGCGGATATGCAGTTGACAACATATTCAGCGTAATTGTTCATAAAGCCATCAGAAATTAAAATAAATATAAAGATGCCTCTAATAAAATTACCCAATGCTACAAGGATGTAGAGTAAGAGGAATGCCCACTCTTTGCTGGTGAATCCAAAAAAGTACATTACTTTGTAAACTGGTAGTTTCTTACAAAGAGACATAATTTCACCTTATTCAGCAGTCACACTCCTGCATGTTTACCCAAACATTGAAAAGGCATATGATTAAAAAAAAAAAAGGAGGAAATGCAAACACACAAACCTATGTGAATGCTCAACATATTGTTTCTGGAAACAATAAAGGTGTCGTTTCATAGGCTGGTGGATACACAAACCATGGTATACCTATATAAAGCTATATGATTGAGTTGAAAAACGATGAACTATTAAGTAACAATAACTCAGAATATCCACAGAAAAAGTGGACAAGGGGCCACTTTGGGGTCCAGAGTATGGGGGTGTCTGCCCCCACTGAAATAGCTGGTGAAGGCACAGATAGATCTTTCTTAATTACTCAGTGCGTTGATGTAGAACATGCCACTGAAATGAATTCAATATGCAATTTATAAACGTAACATCATTTTCAGAGGACTTGTCCTGAGAGGATGTGTTTCTCCTAAACCAAGGTTGCCTGCTTGGAAGTATGCAGCTCGTATGGAACGGGAGACAGGAAGGAAGTAGAGAAAGTGGCTTAAGGAGACCTATGAAGCCAGAGTTCTGGAAAAATAATTTAAGTATATTTAAATCATTAAGATATGGACTGTTTCATGCAGAGTGACAGAAACCTAGTAGATAAAGCTGTGTATACGTGGATTAAACTGTTCTAGAAAGTGGTGGAAGTGAGAAGAGGTAGAGGGCGAGTATTCTTCAGACAGCCGATTTCCAGCTGCTGGAGTGGCCTGGAGAGGAGGCATGAAGGAGTAGTCTGGAAGCAGCCTGGTAGCTTAAGAGGACTCTCGGCAGGTTGAGAGCTGTGGGGCAGGGGATTAGAGACATTGGTCGCCTGAGAACTCACATGGGAATCAGTGTTTTCAGGGAAAAGATCACCTTTCTCTTGGAGCAAAAAATAAAGAAGTGTCTTCAAATGCATTAAAACCAGGTGTGAATTTTTCCCTCTCAAATTCAGAAATAAATAAAACAAGTTGAGTAGATGATAAGCAGGCAATCGTGGTGATAAACTGGCAGGCATTCCGTGGGGTTGGCATAACCGAAGGAGGCACGGACAGCCTGAAGGAAATTGAACGTGGCTATGAGTGCTGGTCTGGAATCTGGATGCTGTTGTGGTGATTCCCTGTACAAGGATGAGGTGGGCTTGGTGGGTTCAGAGCACGCCGTGGGGGTCAGGAGATAGGGCAGGGAGGGGCATCTCAGTGGTTTCCCCTGGTGAATACGAACAGTGTGACTGCTGACGACTCCACCAGAGGAGTACCTTCCCCCAGGAGGTAAGTTTTCACATTGATACAAGGAAGGGAATACATCATGCATGCCGCGTGCTTATAAAGACAGTCTTACTGGAAACTGCCAGTTTCCTAGGTAATGATAATTTTAAAAGAGGAGGTCCTTCTCAGTGTGCACACACACACACACACACCTATGGTACCACAAGATGCAGTATTCTACTACTACTGCAACCAAGTTTTCCAATTTTTAAGTGTGGAAATGAAGACTGGATGACAAGCGATTTTAAAATACCGAATGTTCCAGTACTTAAAATGAAATAAAAGAATGTTTCTCTGTTGGATTGTGTCCAATTTTCCATTCTATGTGGAGCATGTGATATAATTATGTGGTTAGGTGCTTAAGTCTATAATAAAAGGATACCACATTTTACATTTTAAAATCAAGTAACAATTAAGCTATGAATTTCATGCTACTATTACCTCTCGTATAATTGCCAGACAATTTTCAGGCCATAAATAACCCTACAATTACTTAATGCTTCTTTATGCTCCGTCATCTGCATGGCAACAATTACATTATTACAGAATAATTACATGAATTACTTTATTTGTAATTGCCATAAAAAGACATTATTCTAGCACTTTATTCAGGTACAATGACTAAGTACAATACGCGTGATGCTGGGTGTTTGATCCATTATTAGGGAATTAAGATATTAAACCTTTGCGTTTTATCATATATTTGAAGGAACACATATGTGAGTCCCAGTGGGTCATTTGCAAATGTTCTGTTCATGCCTTAAAACATACTTGGTTAAATAGGAAAAGCAATGTCTTAATCTCTTTTATTATGATTTTGCTGTCGTGGCCCTTTGCAAGAAGGCTCCATGAAAGCCATCACATGGCATGAATATGGTTTAAAAACACAATAATTAGAGACTTGGTGTTACAACGAATAGGCTACAGCAGGTGCACTTGAATGCTAAATAGAGCAGCAGTCAAAGAATCATTCAACAAACTAATTTCTTTGGGATGTAAAGGTGCTTGGTGCAGTTAATATTACAATTTGGGGATTAAATTATACCCAAATCAATTTTTTAAATTAATTTTTTGGGTGAATTTTAGAAACCAATGGGCTCAAATAAATTGATGTCACAAACAAGTGACAAAGGCAGAATTGCAAGTGCCCCTGTTTACCAGGATCTTTCCCCCACAGTGCACTCTTACCAGGAAACCCACATCCCTGGCATGTTCTTTTACTCCTCAGTTTGGATAGTTCTACACGGAAAGTTAGCCATCATGAGGAAACAAAATGTCCTCAATCTCTGTGTTATTTTTCTTATTCATTCAATACCCACTACTTGATAGCAATTGTCTTACTTTTTGATAATTCACTCCTCAAGACTGCAGTTACTCAGGGCTCTTCAGAGAAACATGTCTCGTAGGGTGTGTATATACATATACAGGAGGAGGTTTATTTTAAGGATTTGCTTCATGTGGCTGTGGGTGCTTGTCCTATATCTGACAGAGAAGACGGTCAGTCTTAGATGGATGAAGGCTGAAGTTCAGCTGCTTTTGTTGTTCAGGTTTTCCACTGGTTGGGTGAATGTCTCTACTCACAGTCCATTGACTGACTTGTAAAGACCATCCTAAAACATCTTCACAGAAACATTCAAAAGGTGGTTTGGAAGTAACTCTGAAGTCCAAAATCTAGAAAACCTGGTTGTCGGTACATGCGTGAGACTGGGCTCCGTCTGGCCTAGGTGACCTGAGCAAAGTGAAGCCTTCTGAAGAAGTGGCCACACCTGAGTCTGACCATGAGGGATCCAAACCATATTGAGCTGTAGATGTTCTAGAGACAGCTGGCATGGCGTTGTCAAAGTGACCAGATCCAGACTTTTTTTTTTTTATTTATTTGTACAGAACTGGGGCACAGGCCAGAAATGCGGAGGGTGAGAGGAGTCACCAGAGACAGAGCGGGGAGCAGAACAGGCAGATCGATGAAATACACTGCCGAGGGGAGCAGCGGGCGGGTCAGGAGAGGTCTGCCACGCCATGTGGTCACCTCCGGGGCAGGCGGGGATCGAACTCATGCGGAAGTGGCTTTAGCTTCTCAGTGCTGTGCTTTAACCCACTGCGCCACCAGGGAGGGCCAGATCCAGACTTTTTTAACCAACTATTGGTTAAAGTCAGTATGTAAAGTACAGTTACAGAAAAACAGCTGAAGGTCTCTTCCTGAGAGCACCCCACAGCGAACGTTAGAGCAATGTGTGAGCAGGGAAGGACAGGTCTGAGTGAAAAGATCCCTAATGAAGATAGGTGACATGTGCTGATAAAGCCAAAAGCAGAGAGTGATGGTCTACCTAGTGAGATACGTTCCCAAGGGAAGACACTGCAGCTGGAGGTTGAGAGTAATGCAGATGGTGGGCCTGAATTCAAACTTCATGCTGGGTTTCCTACCTGTGTGGACTTAGAACAGTAATTTTATCTCACTGAAGCTCAATTTAATTAGCTGTAGTGCGAGGGTAAAGATGCATCAGAATTGTTTCGAAGGCTTTCTGACCCAAGCCTAAGAAATTTCCTAACACAGTGTGGCCACCAAATAAACTGCAGCTTAATCTGGGTGTCTGTGGGAAAGAAAGGCTAACACAGTGGTCCTTGATCTCATGTAAATCCCTGATTTTTCCCTTCCCTAAGGAAGTCCCTGATGCTATTAATGGGCCACATACCTAAATCCTGTGACTTCCTAAATGTGGGTCTGAATTAAAAAAAAAATGTATCCCACCCATTCTTTCACTTTGAGGAAAAAAGAAAAACAAACCAACAAACAAGTAATTGTTGCAGAAATCTTTGCATTTTGCAGCTGCCTTTTTGTATAAAGCACTTTTCCCAAATGAAACATTCTGATACATTATTATAGTGATCACTACATTTTTAAAAAGCTACTTCATATTAAAGGCTTTGCATACATTATTAATAGGTTTAAAAGCACACCTGTAAAATAGGGAAGCTTATTGCTATTTAAAACAAAAACAAAGACCTGGATCTCTAGAGATTAAGTGTTTCTCTTTGGTCACCTTGAGAAGTTGGGTTTCATTCAAAGTCTGTGTCACCATGAACACCGTGGGGATTTTAATTTACTTACTAATGATTCTATTTAACACTATTCACAGAGAGGATTATAAAGTCAACTAGATATGAAGCAGAAATTAAATCCTGATATTTCAGTGAATACAAAATATTGATTATTAAAGATCTCATTCTGTGCTCTAAGATGAGCTGTTATTTATGCCAACAGATGTTTCTTCTGTACAATCTGCACCAAAGAGGTGGAAGATAAGTATGCTGATTTCTCTAGTCTCTTGTCCCAGTTCCTAGATGTGGCCTTGCTACTGGAACCCAGAATATGTATGATTTTAGCATATCATCACAAAAGGTATTTTTATTAAGGTATTTATAGAATAAAAAAATCACACCATATATATTAACAATTTTTACTACTGTGAAATCAGTATACTTGGATCTAGCAGACGATGACAGTAGTATGTACTGTGATTGCTGTTGATGCAAAACTCATGGAATTTTTTCCTGTTCCTTTTTCACCATGCTGCTGCACCATGTGGGTCACCTCCTGGGCTGGGGATTGAACCCACACTGAAGTGGCTGAAACTGGCTTGCAGTGCTGCATCCTAACCCATTGTTGTGCCATCAGCGAGGGCCCACTATTGAATTTTGAAGTAGATTTTGAGAACTGTTTGCATTAAAAGCTTTTTTCTATATTTTGTATATTTTTCATTATGCTTTTAAGAGCTATTCAGTTTTCTAAATGGCTGCAGTCATCTTACCCATAAAGAAGAGCACATGCCCATTAAAGTTGCAGTGCCAGCCTCTGCAGAGATCTGTGACATCATATGTGGACAGGAAGATACACTGTCATATCCCTCGCCTCAAGGGACCCCGGGTCTTGAATCCCCACTCTTTATCGCATCAGACACTCAGCCTGTTAGGCCCCAAAATAGACATCCACCGTGCACATAACCTAGCGGGCTCTCATTGACCCCAGGACTAGCTCATTTTCTTTTCCATCTTAAGAGCCTGGGTATTTTTATTCTTTTCTTGCAAAGCCAGAGATGCATTGATATAAACACTTTGTATCGTATCCAACTTTGCAAATACACTTGCCAGCAGTGTGTGCAGATGGCCTGGACCATCACCCGTGAAATGGAAACGCCCCTCCCCAGCCACTGGCTCCTGTGTGGATGCTGTGTGCAGGGCTTCTCTTTGAATTAACCAGTCCTGCAATGACTCTGCCTCAGAAATTGTCAAAATGAGACCTATTAAGTCATTATTTCAATTTAGGTCATTTGGGGCTTGTTCTTTTATTTGGTGCCAAAAGCATCATAACTAATGTCTCCTCGACACCTTCTCCAGAAAGGCAGAAAGATCTTGACATGACAATAGAACTTTGCTGATTCAATAATAGTTGATGGTCGCTCCTTCTTGGTGGTTTATATTCGTGGCTGAATAGATTTCTTGCTCAGGAGCTGAGAAGGTGAAATGATTTTCCTTGAAGCCAAAAAAAAAAAATGATATCAAAGATATTATCACCCACTATGACATTTTTTTGTTACCTTCATTTTTCTCAGCAGTAAGTGGTGAAAAGGCTGTTCCGAAGGACATAATGGTGAAAGTGACTGCAATTCCAGTGTCTGGATTGTCCTGTGATTTGTACAAAAAGTTGTATCAAAGTGATCCTTCTTTCTGGTAGCTTGAGGTAGACTAAGTTGGAACTAATTGTGAAGCCCTTGTGATGGGCTTCATACATGTTTGATTTAAAATCCCCATGGGGTAGGAAATACATTAGGTCAAGTGGTAACATTATATCCCAAAATGTGCAGTGTGCCCCTAAAATGATAAGATCTCGACCTTTTTGGGAAATAATTATTCTTTTCAGCCTCAGCACTTGATTCTGTAATAAGAGGCATTTCATATCTATCTCAGAGTCCTTCATGCCTTTCCAGATGGCTTAAAGCCTTGGACATTTCCAACTAGAATACTCCATAATAAAGTACGCTGGTTAAATGGACTTTTAAGACAACTTAAAGTATTATATCTTATATAATACTGTAACTTAAAGCATTATATCTTATATAATACTGTATAGGTTATGTTAATACTTCTGAAATCTCCAAAAATTTTTTACATCTGTTACCCTGCTATTTTAAAGGTTTCATTGTCACAGTGATTGGAAAATTTCATTTTTATGCTGTTCTGGAGCATGGCAGTTCAGTTAATAACTGAGGGAATATTTGTCCTGATACCTTTTTTTCTTAAAAGATCAAGTATTCTTTGTTATCTCTCCTCTCTCCCTCCTCCAGACCCTTCTTGTTCTCATACTGGGTTGCTATAAGTTGTTTCTTACGGCCATCAAAATCAATATAGTTCTCATATTTTTTTCTGGTTCATTGTGGAATTAAAAAAAAATGGCCTATTCAGATGTGTAAAAAGATGTATAAATGGGCTTTTAAACAAATACAATGAAGTGCAGCAAGGGCTCCCCACAGTTCTCCTAACGCCCCCCTGCGGCTGCCAGCTGCCCACTGTGACTCCCACCTGCAGGTGGGACCGCACTTTGCTCTTAGGAATCAGGAACCTGAATTCTGAGACTCCGCACATGTGTTGGGACAATCAGTGAGGTGTTGCTCCTCCAGCAATATACTGTCATTGGAGAACCCACCTGAGTAAGAATGTCAGTGCTAAAATTTATCGTCTCTTCATTCTGAACTTTAATATCTGACATCTTGAAGAATAACTGTGAGCCTTCACTTTGGGACTCAACGGGGCAGATAAACAAGATACACATTTACCTAATTCAGAATCAGTTGCTGACTAGACACTGGAATCAAGCAAATTGGAACATAACTTTGGACCTGAGAACAGCGTAGCCATTTTTAGTACTTCATTCCTAAAATGCGTCACTCAGAGTCAGTCGAGTGGTTCTTGTCTTCAAAGGAAAAGGGATGACAATTTGCTTCTTCAATTCAGGAACATTTAATAATGTCAGGGAAAGTCAACATTTCTATACATTGTATACTTTATTGATTTTATTATGTTGTTAAGTCTTTATAATATTTAAAATTTCCTGTAAAATTAAAATGGCCTATAGACAAAGTTCTAGATAGAAGTAAACATCAAATAAAAAACTTAGAGTTAGTCATAGTGAACACATGAACACAGAAGAGCAAAATAATATCTTTGCTTTACAGTCATATTGTTTGACCGATTTCTTCAATTTGTTTTTAATACCATGTTACTTTTACTATTCTTTCTAGAAAATATATGACAACATGTGTTTTTTTTAACTTCTCTTTATTTCACAAAAGTCCCTCAAATCTTCTTCAAGGTTACCAAATACTGAAATTTGTGACACTTTCAATTGACTGACATATGTAGACATTACAATAAAATTAAATCCCTCAGTACTTGCAAAGAGGACATCCAGTGTGGTGAGTGGTAGGTGTTCTTAATGCTACTCTTTGTTCTAAGACATTTTTGTTAGTAATTCACATCAAGGAGTTTTGTAGATACAAGATTCCTGCATTCAGAGTACATTTTTGTAAGAAAAACCTCATTAAATGGTGTAAAATTAAATGCTGTCAGACTGTAGGCCTTCTTAATTTCATCTCATTCTTATAAAGACTATATATTTATCCAATTAAAAATATGAGCTCATCTTCAAATGACTCCTTCAATTTAAAATATTCTGAACCACAAATACAGTTCAGAATTAAATCTGCACTGCTAGAGTGCTCACCTTTCCATTAGTCAGGTCCCCTCTCGTCATTACTCAGTTCCCCCTTGCTTTTGTTATGAACAATCATGCATCTTCCAGTGTGCAAGCTTTGTGCTCAACACCACAGTTTGCTGAAGGCCTCAAAGCTTAAGGATGTGTGTGTGTGTGTGTGTGTGTGTTTATATTCCACCTACTACGTCCTTAGATTAAAGATATCTAACTGAGAATGAAGAAAATGGAACCAAAATTGACAGGCTTTAAAACTGTGAGGGTTTGTTAAAAAAAAGAGTGTTGGACACTTTGATGGATTTGCAAAGTGTCTCTGGAGTGGCTGCCTTTGTAAATGCTGGCAGTGAAGAGAGATGTATCCTGCAGGTGCTGAAACTCCTTTGGCTTTTTGTTTGTTTGTTTTTTTCTAGGAGAGCCCAGCAACACCTTTGTCACAGTTTGTATAGGTCAGTTACTCTTGAGTGTGTACGAAGAGGGTGATGTGTGCAGTTATGGTCATGGCAGCATGTCTTTTATTTTTATGGCAGTGGTGATGTTGTTCTGCAGGAGTGTTTCTATTTTGGAAGTCTGAGCCCTCCTTCTGCGCGTTGCCATAGTGCACCCACCGCCTGACACAGGGTCTTCACATTAGTCCCTTCTGCTGCCCAACCCATTTCTGCTCCACCTTCTTTTCTCCTCCTCCTTGGAATGTCTTAGTTCTGCGGTCTGCTTTTTTTTTTTTTTTTTTTTTTTTAAAGATTTATTTATTTGTGCAGACAGAACTGGGGTACAGGCCAGAGGTGCAGGGGGCAGTGAGAGGGTTCATGAGACAGTGGGGAGCAAAATAGGCTGACTGACGAAATTCACTGCTGAGGGGAGCAGCGGGCAGGTCAGGAGAGGTCTGCCGCACCATGTGGTCACCTCCGGGGCAGGCGGGAATTGAACTCATGATGCGGAAGTGTCTTAAGCTTCTTAGTGCTGTGCTTTAACCCGCTACGCCACCAGGTAGGGCCCTGTGGTCTGCTTTTAAGGGGCAGTGTATGTTTTAAGTGATAGGGACACTACACATTGTTTGAACAAAACTATATACTTTAGGTCTACTACAACCAAATCCAAGTACCTGCTTTTCTAGAGAATTCTTAATTTTGTGAAAATACTAGCTTTGCTATGACTTCTCCTTGCTTTCAAGTAAGGTTGAAGAATTCTGGTAGTTTAAAATAGATTTAGTAGAAGCACATTTGTTCAGGTGTTCTATAGTCCTGAAGTTTGTGATACTGGCATTTACCTGTGGAGTATACTGAATCCAGGGAACCAAAGTTGGGATTCATGAGAGGGATGATTGAGGCTTTTATGTGAAAGAATCATCATTTTAAATGCTGTGAAAATAAAACAACTCTTTCTTTGCCTGCTGTTTGTAAAATCTCTTTGAGAGGAACTTTTTACATTTAAAAAATTTAAATAGCAATTTTAAAATGCAATTTCCGTACCTAAGTACTACATGTAAACATTCAAAACAGCTTCACCTGTGGATTTAGAAAATGCATGAGTCTTTACCAAACCTAAAAATATATGTTGTGAATATTCAAAAATAATTATCAGCAATCAAAAACATTTCAATATTGGACATTTAAGCTACACTTTCATTAACATGTACAATCATGCTATGTGTTTCAATTTTTGTTGACTTAGTTACCAAAGATTTTATTCAGTGAACTGTATAAAACAGTTGAATTCAGATTGGAATTTACCTGTCTATATTAACAGTACTGGCATCACATCAAACAGCATCATTTAGTTGTTCTTACACTGAAGCAACTAATAACCGTTAACATGCTTATATAGTCTATATGTATATAGTGTGGAATTGAGTACTAATTTGAAGTGATGTAAGCAGTTTTTTTCATAGACATATAACCCCCCCTCCTTAAAATGCTGGCTATTGTGAAGTGAAATTCAGATCTTCCAGGTTCCCATTTCATCTTATTAAGGCTCATAGATGGTGTAGTGAAAATTATACATACCATCAGGCTCTGGGCAAAGAAGGAAATTCATCACCAGTTAGTTTAACAAAACAATGAACAAAGGTTCATCTAATTTTTGAGGATGGAATTATTAAAGCAAAATGTCAAATCAAAGTTGTGACTCAAAGAAGCAGCTTCTGGGCCCTGCCTGGTGGTGCAGAGGGTTAAAGCACAGCACTAAGAAGCTAAAGTCACTTGAGCATGAGTTTGATCCCCACCCTGGAGGTGACCACATGGCGTGGCAGACCTTTCCTGACCCGCCCGCTGCTCCCCTCAGCAGTGTACTTCGCCGATCTGCCAGTTCTGCTCCCAACTCTATCTCTGTTGAATCCTCTCACCGCCCCTGCTTCCGTGGCCTGTACCCCAGTTCTGTATGAATAAATAAATGAATCTTGGAAAAAAAAAAAAAACAAGCAGCTCCCATTCCTGTGTCCTGGCGGAGCAAAGGGGAGAATTCTGGTCAGTCACAACTCAGGTGTGATGTGACCAGATGAGAAGGGCACTGAGAGGACAAACTGACAAGCCAGTCCACAAAGCAGAAAGGAAGTTTCCAGAATCCGGCCCCAGCATCCTGAGAGGTTCCTTAGAGCTTACAGGGCAGTCATCAACTTCAAGAAAATGGGCTTTCAACAATGACTTTAATTCTATATTTTTATTTTTTATTTATTGATTTATTTTTAAGATTTATTTATTTACTCATACAGAGCAGGAGTACAGGCCAGAGATGCGGGAGGGTGAGAGGATTCACCAGAGTCAGAGCAGGGAGCAGAACAGGCAGATCGACAAAGTACACTGCTGAGGGGAGCTGCGGGCAGGTCAGGAGGGGTCTGCCGTGCCATGTGGTCACCTCCGGGGCAGGAGGGGATTGAACTCATGCGGAAGTGGCTTAAGCTCCTTAGTGCTGTGCTTTAACCCGCTGCGCCACTAGGGAGGGCCAACTCTATATTTTTAAAAACACATTAGTGCTGTGGGGTTGTTTAAATCAAAATGTTTAAGTAATATAACAAGATAAATCATTGTGACTCATCTCCATTGCAAAGCTTTGCCCATTTCTCTGTGTCTGCAGCAGGACTCTCAGTCCTTTTCGTGACACATCTTTTTATTCAAAACCAAGTATGTGCATTTTTAGATAATATAAGGATGTGAGAGATTATTTCACAGTAAGAACGATAAGTTGGAAGTTCTTTTCCTAAAGTGAAATGATTCTGAGACATACCATAAACATTTAATCATGTAGACATTCTGTAAGGAATAGGATACTAACATTTATATATAGCTTCATCTATCTAAATAATAGTTTGTAGCAGGATACTGAAAACAATGGCCCCAACTATTTACTACCTTACTATTTTCAAAGCATTTAAAATATTCTAATTGATGTGAATGCAATTCAGTGAAATATTTTTACCTCCCATTTTATAGTTGAAGTTCAAGAGTGAAAATATGTAGGGAACCACTATAATTTACTACATTTTTCTACTTTAATTTATCAGAATATTTTACTTGTGCAGTCTTATAAACAGCTGAATATCCATTCTCTCTGGAAGCAATAAAGAATAAAAATGTGTATGTAGTATTCCTTAGGAGAACAGCAGAATTATAAAGAATTTTAATGTGCTAATTCAGTTTTTAATCCATATTTTAGAACTGTTCTCAGCACCAATTTTTCTCTATATGCAATATGATATCATGTATGTATGTATGTATGTAGTCAGAGATTAAATTGCACCTTTCAGCTATTTTAGATAGCAAGTAGTTAATACTGAGAACTTTCAGTATAAGGTAAATAGATCTAGGGCATGTTACATGTTACATGAGTGGTTAGTGTTTTTCATTTAGTCACTCAATTGAACAAAGCTTTCAAAGCTTGATTGTATGATTCTACTATTTGGAATTTTCTCTTTTGTGTATCATATACTTTGATCTCAGTGAAACATTTCATTTAATTTATAACCTTCCATATTGGCCACTGAGGTATCCGGCTGCAGTCTCATTGAATTTGTATTCTTACTCCGTGTCATGTGTTCAGTGGTCTGGTGCAGTAGGTAGCTTGTAGGGACCACAGAATGGATTATTTCTACCATGCATATTAGTGGATGAGATGAGCTGCCAGTTCTTAGTTGGTCCTGCCTGGGTTTACTTCTGCATGGTGCACTTTAAAGAGAAGTCCTCCTTCTAGAAAAACTGCAGGAAAGGGAGATTCTTGATCACTGGTTACCTTTCGGACTTTTCCATGTGCGAAGTGGGAAGTTTTCAGTCTGCATTTGCTGGCGATGCCAGGTAAGATCATGACAGTAGCTGGGATACAGATTTGGGTCTGTCACACAGAAACATACTGACTTACTTGTGAAGCTATCTGTGACACAACATCAGGACAAGTTCTAAATGTGTGATGGTGTTGGATGGGGCATTACAGAAAGAAGGGTGGGTTTAGATTTATCTGTTCAAAACAAGAAGCACTTATTAGTGGGAATCTGTGTTTTTTCCTAGAGATAGGTAGGGCAGGGTGGTGGGGAAGGGATGCACATATCAAATGCAAAATGGTCAGAGCAAAGCATATCATTTTTCTCAAGCACACTCCTAAAAATGTTTCCTCTTCTCACTTCAGAGTACTCAGGCAACTTACCCGAGAAAGCCCTAGAATATTACTCTAGTGAGTCTTTCTGCATGGAGATGTGTAAACAGGTCTTCCTCCTCATTATTTTATGCTGAAAATCTAGTAACCCTGTTTAAGTGTAAGAACCACAGTGGGAAAAAGAAAAAAAAAAACACACAGCGATGGAATAGTTTCACATGCACACATATAAAAATAGAATTATATTTAAGATTCTATAGACATGTTCTTGATAACCATCTGTTTTATATCTGATCTATCTTAAATGCATTCATGACTGCTAAGGGATTTTCCTTCCAGATTGAGGTCTGGTTCTAACCAAGGTCCTGAGAGCTAATCCTCTAGGAATTTCCCAAGTGATAGAATGTTTTTGATATCCATGCTGGGCTCCTCAGATGTGATTCTTGGGATGAGAAGACTGGGTATACCAGAAAGGCTAGCCACGCCAATAGAGGAGGGCTAGACACCATGAGATCAACTACCTTCCAGAGAGGGGGGTTACTAGAACTGGAATTCAGTGATGTGGGTTAATTGTTCAGTCATCTCCTACAGAATGCAGTTCACTACCTGGACACCGTAGTAGGGGAGAACTACTCTGGTCGGCGTCCTCTGGACACTGGCCATACTGTGGTCAGGAGGAGCTGAATGTGGAAACTCCATAAATTCCCACCAGGTCCTGCCTTACAGCTCTCTTCATTTGGCTGGATCTTAATCAAGTCTTCTGCCTAGAATAAACTTCGGTGATTGTTTCAGCTTTCTAGACTTAAATCCCCAAATGTGAGCATGGTTTGAGGAACTCTGCTTGCATTTGGTGCCAGAAGACTTGGAAGACATAGACATGTGGTAGGCGATGCCATTAACCTCAAGTTCCGCTTACCCCAAGTAATGCATACTATGAATAGTTAGATTTTTGTATGTTTTACCCATTTGTATAATTCATCGGCAGTGGGCTCAAATTCCGTATCTTTATCTTCATGTCTGTGCTCCTGACACCCCTTCAGCATCTGATACCTGCTGGGTCTGTGCCTTGTGATCTGGCATGGGTCCCTGAGGATCATAATTGTGGGTGCTGATCCCACTCCCCCTACCTCCAGCTCTTGGCGTTGTGTGAGCCAGGGTTCTAGCCCTGTGGCGCCTCCTTGCCAGTGTCTCTGTCCTTATCCTCCATCACTACCATTTTTGGACTGCATCTTGCAAGGGATGAGAAGACTGTAGCTCCTCTGATAGCTGCTTCTCTTATTATCAGTGACATGCAAGAACTTTGGTGGGAGGGGGAGGGGCCGGAGAGAGAGAGATGTGTACATGCATACACTTCTGAATATGCATGAAGTCCAGGGCTAGAATTAGGTGTAATCACAGAATCCTGAGGAAGCAGATGTCTGGGGTGCAGGATCCTCTTAGGGAACCTCAGGAGGTGAACATGTCGACATTCAAATTGTTGATAATAGAAAGCGACCCCCATTACCTTCACCACTGCAAAGATGTCCTGCCTCATTGTTGAACTGGGAACTCTGTTCTTTAAAATGCATGGGCAGATCACCATCTAGTTTAGAAGCCTGGGGGAAAGAAAAGAGAGAGAGGCCCTTCCTTGTTTTTTATCAGACTACTGTAATTCATTCCTCTTGAGAAGCAAGCCTAAATGCCAAAGTGCTTTTAATCATTACCAACTCCAAAAGGGGTATCATTAAGTTGTTTTCCCATTTTGTTTTGCAGCCTGGAGAGAAATAATTTATTCTCTTCAGAACAGGTGGAAAAACTGTTTGGAATCATGCGTGTGTGGCCAGTGCAATAGGGGGAAACAGCACAGAATATTATTCAGTGATTTCAGAAACTTGTCGTTGCCACACCATAGTGGGGTAGGGAGGCCGGAGAATGTGCTGGAAAGGTAAATGTGTCAGAGAAGCCACTTTGTGGCCCTTTGGCTGCCCCCCGCTGTGTCGCCCTCAGAAGTCACAGGTTGTCAGGTGCTGACAGTCCCCACCAAGAAGGTTGTTGAAAGGCCCCATGGTGATGTGCGATTCGCCCTCCACACAGCTGGGTCCACTTTGCCCTGATGACTTAGATCCTCAGTAGTTGCTGAGTTTTCTGTTTCCCCCTCAAAATGAGCCACATTCGTTTTTCTTGAATACTTCTTTAAATTAAATATTAATGTTTACATATTAAATGGTAAATCAAAAGTGCATATTCTAACACAGGTTAGTGCAGTCTTACTTACGGTAGCCACGGAATGGAGACAGCACTCAAGCCAAGTGTTGAGAGGACGTCTGCTTCAGCTCTGATGGGCCGTTGGGTTGAGGAGGGCCGTGGGCTGACGGGAGCGTCAGTGCATACCGCAGACCAGAGACCGTCTCTGCTTTTAGACATGATCTTATGACTCTTATTAATCATAGGAAACCCTAAAAATCATCACCTCTTTCCTCTGAAACATTACTCAACCCAATTGTATAATTAGAAAGGAAATTATTGAGTTTCTATTCTAAGCCATGTCTTCTTTTTCAGAATTTTACTCTTTTCTAATACAAAACATAGCCATGTTGGGAAAAGTGGAGTAAGGTGGTCGGAATCATAGTCATCGCAGATGGCTGTTCATGGATATTGAGGATGTTCCCTGGGCAAGATGTGTACAGACTGGCTGGGACCCTGAACCTGGCACCTGCCGGCCTTGACTAGGGAGCCAGTCAGAGGTTTAGGGCCTGGACCTGTCCCCTCACGTGCTATCTCCTCTCAGTCTTGACCCTTGGGGCAACTGTTGGGCACAGAGTAGACCCTGTGGCCAAGTGGGGAGTGGGCCCCACTTGCCAAACCCCAGGATTCCAAGCATCTAGAAGACGCTCCAAAGGTGATTCTCGTCATCCCAGCTGAGACCCTGGTTCAGGACTCGCGATTTGCTTTTGTGCCCGCGGGCTGAGCGCCACGCGTGAGCTGAGCCCTGCGTGAAGGCTGAGCCCTGCGTGAGCTGAGCCCTGCGTGAAGGCTGAGCCCTGCGTGAGCTGAGCCCTGCGTGAGCTGAGCCCTGCGTGAGCTGAGCCCTGCGTGAGCTGAGCCCTGCGTGAGCTGAGCCCTGCGTGAAGGCTGAGCCCTGCGTGAGCTGAGCCCTGTGTGAAGGCTGAGTCCTGTGTGACGGCCTCCTTCCAGAGTGCCGCTGTTTGTCGTGTTCACCTCCAGCTCTCTCACTGATGATGAACGTTCATGCCTCTGCCTTTCAGGGGGTCACAGGGTAATCGGCACACCCCTTGTATGTGCAGGGGTTCTAGAAAAATACGTCTGTCCTTTTTCTGATGCAAAGGCATATTTTTGGAGTAAAGGACAAGAGGGCATGCCTGCCCCAAAAAGAGGTCTGCAGGCGTAGCCGCTGACTTCTTAGTCATTTTTCTCTTTGCTGGAGCTTTGACAATTTGTGAAACTTTGCTGGGTGAACTGTACATAATAAAGAAGGTAGAATTTATATGCCTAAGGCTTTGGAAACCAGAGACGTGTCTCCTGTAACATATGTTTGGTCTTTACAGACAGATAGAAGCAATAGGCAAGGAAATAAGCAGGTTCCACCTTTTTATCTCCCCCACTTTCTTCGAGTTGTATGGACTCTGTGTAGAGCGAATTTAGGCGTTTTAAGGATATGGCAGCATGGCTCCTTTCTAGTGCCCCACAGCTGGGTGGCTGGACCGCTTGCCCTGTGGCCTTTCAACTGCATTTGGAATTCAGAGTGCTGACTTAATGGGGGCATGAGGACAGGGAGTCCACACTGACATATGCACCACAAAGTGACAATATGTATATGAGGGTGAGACGGAGACGCCATAATTCCGTGTGGCCAGGAAATCACTCTGGCTTCCTTTTCCTCCCTTCTCCCTCTCCCCCACCATCTGTGAGTTGAACACAGGTGAGGCTCAGGGGAATCTGTCCCCTTTCCCGCCCCTGTGAGTTCCCACCCCAAGTACTTGACAGCTTCCCTTGACACCCTAAGAGCAGGTCAGGCCTGTACATCCTGGAGAATTTTCACTGAGAGAACCCAGACATATGGTTTGTTAACAAATGTTGATTTTATGATTTGTGACTCTTGTATAAAAATGTTAGAAATTGATTTTTTATTTGCAATTGGCATGATGATCAAATTAAATGAGTCCATGCATTCAGTTTTTTGGGTTTTTTTAACCAGAGTTATTTTTATTGGACTTATTCATCCCCACCATCAAGAGGAAGGATACTGTGTGTCATTTCTCAAAATCCCCTTGTGTTATCTTGTGGAGAACAGTTATTTTCACCTCATGTCTCTGGCAACCACTGATACGCTTTTAGATGTGCTGGATTGCCTTTTCCAGAATGTTACATATATATATGGACTCATACAGCGTGTAACCTTTGAGTGTAAGCTTCTTCATTCGGCACAGTGCATTGGAGATTTATCCATGTGTTATATACATTTCTCGTTCCTTTACATAAAACTGGCTGTTGAATTGCTGGGTGAGGGAGTAGTCTTTACACTGTAGGATGCGCAGCATTTTCTGTTAAACTATCAGGTGGGAGTCACTTGGCTTTTTTCTGGTTTGGGACCATTATTAAAAAATGCATACTATAACATTTCACATAAAGAGCTTTGTGTGAATGTAAGTTTTCATTTCCTTTGGATCGGTGCTTAGAAGTCGGGTTACTGGTACAGACAGACACCATTTGTCAGCATCATAAGAAATTATGAAACTGGTTGCAGAAGGGACTGAACCATTTTGATTTTCACAAGGGGTGTGTGAGTGATCCAGCTTCTCTCTCTCTCCTCATCAGAAACTGGGTTGTGACACCTAAAAAAAATAATCATTTGCACTGAGTTGCATTGTGGCTCGCATGAGCTATGTCTACCTGGAACTTGAATGAGACCTTGCTAAGGTCTTTGCAGCTAATTAAGGCAGGAATCCCAAGAAGAGACTCTTGTGCTGTCTTCAGTCACTTTGTGTGTGAAATTGGCTGAGGTGCTCTAAGGAAACTGACACAACATTTAAATGCAGAATGATCAGTAGCAGGATCTGATGGATTAATTTACTCGATTAATGATTGAGATTGAATAAGCATGTACATATGTATCCATATGTAGTCTCTTCAGTTATTGCCTATTTAAATATTTATTTCGTTGACTTTGAATTCTGTTAACTTGTTCTGTGCACACGTTTTTGTTGATTATATTTTTAAGGGATTTTTTCCAGTACATCACATTCTTTACCATTTTCTTTCCTTAACATTGAATTTTGAACAACAGATGATTTTTGCTTTTTTGAAGTTCAATTTACCCCATTTGTTCCTTTATCTGCGCATACATGTGGTTAACTTTGAAAAGTCCATCTAAACCAAGCTCACAGAATGTGTTAAGCATTATTCTAAGAATTATATCATTTTGCATAGAATGGTTAGGTGATTATGTAATCATTCATTTAGTGACATTTTAGGTTAGATCTATCTTGCTTGTTTTCTGTATTTGTGTCAAATTTTCTTTGAACATCTTATCCATGTTAATTTGGATAAATTCTGTATATTTTTAAGGTTCCATATCGTCTTCAAAAAGGCATTTTACTAAGACATATTGTATCTTTTTTATATTTTCATTTAGTTTTATGATGGCCCTTGCATTTATAATATGATTCTCTAATCACAATGTACTTTTTTGAATTATACATGAGAAAGCTAAAGTGATAGCATACTACAGGTACTGATGATTTTATGAAATATGCATGTTCCCTTGTCTTACCATCCATGTCATGGATCAATTTCAAAAAAAAAAAAAAAAAAAAAAACTAGGCAAAGATTTTTCAATCTGTTTATTTCTGTGCTAGATTCTGTTTTGGAGCAAATCACTAGTTTGATCAGCTTGCTTTTATGTCTCCAATCACTAGCTTATTGTATGTCAGTTAAACACATTTCTGAATTTTATGCAGTTTTACAAGGAGTATTGCCATATGAGAAGTACAGATATTTGTATGTACAGTTTGATGAGCTTTAACACTTGTGTGTAGCCAGTGTTCACTAGAATGAGAATGAGCCTGGCTCGTTACCATCTGCCCATCTCTCACCCCCTCCACCCACATTCCTAGGGGGCTCCTAGCCCTGTCCCTGGAAATAGACACATTCGATGCATTTTTCAGAATCTCATAAAAACTACATATTATCATTCCTTTTAGTATGTCTTCTTCCTGACCATAATTATTTTGAGCTTCATTCTTGCTATTGGCCTTATTAATATTTTGTTTATTGCTAAGTACTATATAAATGCATATACACCATTTGTTATTTATTTATTGATAATTTACCTACTTCAGAACACTCGGGTTGTTTACAGATTTTGCTGTTACAAATGAAACCACTGTGGGCCTCAGATGCAGTGGTTGTATGGATGTGAGCTTTTATTTTGCTTCGGTAAATGTTTAGGATGGAATGTCTGGATAATACAGTAGGGATATATTTAAACTTGTAAGTACCTCCAAACTGTTTTCTCAGGTGACTGTGCCATATTACAAAACCAGCAGGAGTATGTGAGTCTCTTGCTGGTGAGCAGCCTTCGAATGTAGCCATTTCTGTCTGTATTGATAGATGGTTCCTGATTACTTAACATGTGTTTTCTCATGTTAAATAGCATGTTAAATAGCATTTATTTATTTTTCATTCTTATGTCTCCTTTGCTTAAATATATGTTCAAATATTTGTGCTCATTTTTTTTTTTAAGATTTATTTATGTGTGCTTACAGAGCTGGGGTACAGGCCAGAGATGCAGGGGCAGTGAGAGGATTCACCAGAGACAGGGATGGGAGTAGAATAGGCTGACTGATGAAGTCCACTGCTGAGGGGAGCAGTGGGCGCGTCAGGAGAGGTCTGCCGTGCCATGTGGTCACATCCGGGACTGAGGATTGAACTCGTGCCAAAGTGGCTTTAGCTTCTTAGTGCTGTGCTTTAACCTGCTGCACCACCAGGGAGGGCCCTATTTGTGCTCATTTAAAAAAAAAAAAAATATATATATATATACACACACATATATATATATATCTCGTTTGGTTGCAAGAGTCCCTTCACATATTGTAGACCTTAAGCTTTAGCTGATGCTTATTTTGTGTATCATTTTCCATATCTGTCCAGGGCTTTTCTTTTTATTGTGGTAGTGTTGTTTAAAGAACAAAAGATTTAATTTTGATCTGCTTCATTTTGTCATCTAATCTTTTATATTTTATTATCTAAGTAACTGTTGCCTGAATCAGTTTTACAAAGATTTCCTCCTGTACTTCCTCTAGAAATTGTATAGGTTTATATTTTCTATGCAGTTTTGATCCATTTGAGTTATTTTTGTGTACGATGCATAGATTCAGGCTTATTAAAGTATTTTTGCAAAAACAGCCTTCTCATTCAATTGTGTTGCCTTTGAAACAATTTAAATGCAAATTGTCTCTATAGTTCAGGGGCTATTTTTAGACTCCCAATTAATTATATAAGCTTCTATTTTCTTACTATTAATAGTTTGTCTTGGTACTATACATTATATGTGTATCTGCAGGTGGATCATCTGCCTGCTTTACCCAGAGATGATCATTAAGCTGTATTAGGTGACAGGTGAGAAGAGTTGGTCTCAGAGGGCCTCACTTGCAGGGCCTGGTTTAACAGACTGTTGGGGTGGGGCTCCCTCGCTTCTCATCTCACTATTCAAATGACTGTTCCAATCTTCAGGAACAGTAGAAGCAGGGTTCCAGTAGCAGAAGTCAAGACTCAGCATGCAAGCATTTTCCAAGCTTCTGCCTGAATCGTCTTTGCCTTTGTCCTGTTGACCAAAGCGATTTGCAGAACCCCATGCTGAGTTTCAAAGCTAGAGTAAGAGTACCATGTCTTTTTGAGTATCGCAAAGAATGTAAAGAACATTCCCACATAAAGGGAAAGAACTTACTTCCACTTTTTTTATCCTTTCCAACACCTTCCCATTGATTTATCTGCTTAGTACCCTTTATGTTGACTATGTTTCTATCACTCTTGCTTTATACTAACTGTTGAAGAACACATCGCCTTTTTTTTTTCTTTCTGTCACTCTAAGTAGCAATCATTTAAAATGTTCATCTATCCTGTGGGAGAAAATTAATTCTGGATTTATTTAGCATTGAAGTAATTAATGACAAGAGAGTTCCATAATAATGTCACTGCTAATTGATTTGCTGTATCAATGTCTTTTGTATATCTGGTAACTACCAGTGGTGATTAAACAATGGATAGCATTTATTTGTAGCATTTATATACTATGACGTATTTTCAAGAAATAAAATTTACAAATATTTGCACAGTTGAGCCATGTAGATAACATAGTTCAAGTACAGCATTTCTAAAAGGCTACAAGACATCTAGGCATCTAGGTGTCTTCCAGCATCTTCTCTCTCCTTCCCTCTCTTGTTTTTGAAATTCCAAGAGGCTGATTATAAATTACCTTATCAGTGCATCTTGGATTACATCATGGGTTAAAACAATATAATTCATGTAGCCTTTTTCATAGGTACAGACTTTTCTTTATCTATCAATTAGATTACATTGCCCAGAAAGACATTGAGAAAGCAATTACTCACAAGGAGGGCAAGTGAATATATTTTCTCATGGATCTAGCTGTGTAGCGGCTCCCTGGGAAATCAAGGTAGAAAAACAGCGGGGATGTTGAGGGCCATGTCTTACTGGCTCCTAGATCATCACGTAACTCAACCTGGCCACTTTCGTCTAAGTGGCCCTTTCCTTTTCCTGTAATAGGTGAGCAGACTAGCAAGGCAGTTTCCCTATGCATCGACAGAGGTTCTTCTAGTGATCTACAAAGATGTGCTTTGAGTTTCACTTGTAACTTACTTTTAACTTTTAAATTCTTGCACATATTATAATGTCTTACATACATCGTTTTTATACTTATGTCCACTATGGAGCAAATGTTTGGTGAACTCCTTTTGTGAATATATCACGATAAAGTCTCCAAATTATTTGCTTAATGAAACATTTCCAGTATACTATGAGCTGAATGCTGTTCCTTCAAATTTCAAGTTGAAACTGTAATCTGTGGTGGTGATATTTGGAGATGGGATTTATGGACAGCAGGCCTTAAGGGTGGGGAACTCATGATGGGATGAGTGCCTTATGACAGGAATGATCTGATTCTACCTAGTTCTCTCTCTTTCTTTCTCTAAGAAGACATAGCAGGAAGGTGACATTTAGAAGCTGGGATTTACTTAAAAGAACATATATCCACATTTATATATAAAAGTGCATCTAAATAGATTTTTAAAACCTTTTATGCTAAGATTTTGAAACTCATGGAAGTAGAGGGTCTCTAAGATATGGAATGGTTTCCATTTCAGGGAAAGATTATTTATTGCTTGATTTATTGAAGTAACGGCTTATAATACTCTCAAGGGAAAGAATTTTTTTTAGAGATTTATTTATCTATTTATACATACAGAACTGGGGTACAGGCCAGAAGTGCAGGGGTGTTGAAGGGATTCACCATAATCAGATTGGGGAGCAGAACAGGCAGACCAATAAGTTCACTGCTGAGGGGAGCAGTGGGCAAGACAAGCGAGGTCTCCTGCAACACAAGGTTCATCTCTGGGGTGGGGATTGAACTCACACTGAAGCGGCTGTGGCCAGCTCGCAGTGCTGTGCCCTAACCAGCTGTGCCATCAGGGAGGGCCCGGGAAGGCATTTTTAAAACAATATAAAGACACTGTATTCTTATTTCTCCTGCTTCTGTTACAGGGCAGAGAGAGGGAGCCCCTGAAACCCCCAAACCTGCCTGCTCTAAATAGGTTTTGCCATCTGCCGCACCAAAACAATACATAAAAACTTTAATGGAAAGGAACTTTATTACAATGAGTATATAATACAGAAAAGACAAAGAATATAATTAATTTCTAAATCAAACACCCAAAGTTACTCATTCTCTTGTGGTTAAAAGTCTACCCAGAAAGGACTGGCCCAAAGCGAGGCCTGAAAGCCTGTTATAAGCCTAAAGAACCTTCTGGCCGGATCCATAGAAAGGGGTCAGATATGGCCAGACAAATCTGGCAGGAAAAGAACAAAATCAAAATCAAGATAAATGCTGCCATCATCAACCTCCCCATGGGTCTCTTACCCACATCTGTTTCAACTAGTGCTGGACCAAGAAGCAACTGGACACAGTTTCTCCACATATCTCTCTCTGCTCCATGTGACTCCTTCAGGTCACCTGCTGGCTCTCCAGCCGGCAGCCTTCTTCTCCAGACTCTTCTCTTCTCTGCTCAGCTCCACCCTCCTGTGTGGGGCAGGGAACCTGGAACTTCCCCTTTTGCTGGGGACCCCCCTGTTACACTCCCACTGATTTATTGGAAACAGCGCCATTTAAGATAAATGCTAAATTGTCTGCTTCCTTTAAGACAGTTAGTACATTATCACTTGTTTTATTTGTGCCACTACAGAATTATTGTGGGAATTATACAAAAGCAACGCCATTGTTTCCAAGTTATTTTCACTTAAAATTATCTTAAAGGCACAAAGCCAGGTGTAATATTTGGTAAACCTGACAATCCATCAAAATAAATGGCCACATTTTTAGTAATCTCCTGCAGATACATTCCTTTTTCCTCCCTCAGTGCTTCTTAGATGAACTTGAACAAAGAGATGTTTAAACATGGATTTAACGGATTTAGTTGAAGTTAAGCTTTAATGCAATATATTGAGAAAATAAGTTACTGGGTTTTTTGGCAAGTGAGGATATTTGTCAAAACAGATAATTTTCAAAATTACATATGTAGGATGAAGCATGTGTAGTGATTAAAATATAGTTAAAAGTCACTTTACGTAATTATTTTTTAAACATATTTCTGTTCTGCACTGTCTATTGACTTTTTTAGCACAGTTGCTAGAACCTTGAAGAAAGAATGAAGAGTAATTTGGTACTTTATGCAAAATAAAGGAGTTGAATTAATGCTAGTAAAGTCATCTTTTCCACCTCTCTCACTTTTTAGATGTGAATTTAGATTGAGTCCCTAAAACTCAGGCCACCTTTGTCATTTATCGTTTCGCTTTCACTGTGGCCAGAGATGGGTCCCACGTAGGCTACAACTTCCTTCCCTTAGCCGGTTTGACCTTTGGAACGTCAAGTTAAATCTATGGAATCTCTGTTACCTCTGGAAGAAAAAAAGAAATCAAATTCGGTGATCAGTAAGTTCTTGCTGGCTATGATATTATGAATTGACTTAAAGGGACATTTTCTTTAACTTCAAGAGAGATAAGTAAACATTCTGGTCTGGTAATTTGTACAAACAGTATGTTGATCATTTTATAGTCACTTTTTCATTTAATATTTCTATGAGTGCAGCAAGGGCTTTTACAGATGAGGAAATTGAAGCGCAGAGGTGAACGAGCTAGAAGTCTATGTCTACATACTGTAACTGTAAAGCCTGTATTTTCCCCCTACAACACTTGAACAAAAATCGACACATTTCCTTCCTGATGACATGTGTATCAGGGTCATGGGTAGGGTTACGAGGCTCACAGAATGCATCAGAACTGCTGTAGCCAGCAGAATCTATACATAAAATGTGAAAAACAAATTTAGTTTGAAAATCCCTGCTGCAGGGATACCCATTTGATCTTTATGCTGACTCCCTGCTGTTTGGGATTGAAATGTGAAAGTGGAAGGGTCACGGGACTTAGTCCAGAAAGTCCTAATTTGGAATTCGAAGTCCTCTTTCCTCCAGATCTGTAATTTCGTCTCAGTGTTGTTCTCCTAAACTTAGGTCAGACCTCACAGTATTCTGTGATTTAGCGATGCGTCTGTTGTCATAATCACGTTTTGATTTGAATCGTATTCCGTGGTCTTTGAGACTGTCTTTTCAACAGTGTATTTTGCATATCTCGACAGCCAAAGCTTTGTGCTCTCTGGCCAGTAAGAAGTTAAAATGAGTATGTGTTTGGTGATGTATAAACCACTCATATCCGCCCAACAGGGCGCATGTGGAAACAAGAGCCCAGGAGTCTCTCAGACTTGGACCTACAGAGCAACAGCACTGTGAAGAATGGGGAGAAACAGCGGTACTCCCTGCCCGTCACGTGCCCCCCCCCCAAAAAAAAAAACACCTCGTGGTGTTGTTTGTTCTTTGCTGGTTTAGAAATGCATCATGCATGATAGTGTGGCGCCTGTCTCCCATTTGTTATTATCAAGGAATCCACAGGTGGAGAACAGTAATAGCCCTAAAGCAGATTTTCAGGATTATGGGGGCATCTCTTGGGGGGCGGGTATTTTCCCCCCTCACTTGTAAATATAAGTTAATTAGATTAAATAGTTGCTTTATGTATGTATGCATACAGAATGGGAGTACAGGCCAGAGTTACAGGGGTGGTGAGAGGATTCCCCAGAGACAGAGTGGGGAGCAGAATAGGCTGACTGATGAAGCACACTGCTGAGGGGAGCAGCGGGCGACACAGGAGAGGCCTGCTGTGTCATGTGGGTCACCTCTGGGATGGGGATCGAACTCGCACTGAGGTGGCTGCAACCAGATTGTAGTGTTGTACCCTAACTTGCATCACCTGAGAGGGCCTTAGCATGGAATTTCAACAGAGAAAGAGAAGAACTGTGTGTTCTTTCTGTTCTTCCTCTTGGGAACGAAAGAGAATGTTTCACAATTTCCTTTGCAAAAGTACTGTTGTCCACAGGCAAGAAATATCTATGTGAAGAATTATAGCATATATATATATATATATATATATATATATATATATACACACACACACTCATTTATGGGGGATGGCCTTGTGCAGAAACCAAGACCCGCTTCCTTTACATATAGCAATTATTTTCCTGCAAAAACGAAAAAAAAAAAAACAACTTTTCAAAAATGAGGCTATAAGTTTTAGCGACATCTTTAATAGAATATTATAGCTTTAAAATTTATCTTCAAAGACATCAAATTCAAGGCTACGGTATTCAGTAGTTTTTAATTTCACTTCACTAAAATGGGCTTTCATTATTACAGTGACATTGAAAGAAAACCTCCAGGAACTGCTGAGTTGTCCTTTTCCCATTAATACGAGGAAACCATTACTATGTCTCCCCGCTTCGTTTCTCGTGTGACTGTGTGGGCTCTTCTTGTGAATATTTGTTTTTTGGATTTTATTTTCTTCCAGAACTTCAAGAACAACTCTGTTTAAAAGCGCCACATCAGTGATGGAAGTCCTGTATGTGCGTTCCCCCTTTCACTGACTGTGACAGTAGTGACAGTGGTTCCTCCTTTTCTGCTCTCTGCCAGGGCTTTGTGCCAGGCCCGCACTTTTCAGGAGGACGTAACAGCACCAGAGCAGATGTAAGAAGCCACACACAGGCGTGTGCCTCAGCAATCGTCTTACATTGCCATCTGAATAGTCTGCAAACTGCTTTACGTTGTTAATGTTTTAAAATAAATGTTTGATGAAATACTTCGTTGCTAGTCAACATTCCAATTCAGAATCGTATATTCTGTAAAATTCTAGTTCTCAGATTCATGTGTGAGCCGCCACATTTTTAAACACACATGAGGAGAAAAATGGGGCCCTCCCTGGGGGCGCAAGGGGTTAAAGAGCAGCACTATGAAGCTATCAGCAGCCAGTGCAGCAAGAGTTCCAGCCCCGGCCAGGGAGGTGACCCACATGGCACGGCAGACCTCTCCTGACCCACTGCTCCCCTCAGCAATATGTGTTTCAGTCCATCTGCCTGTCCTGCTCCCCACTCTGTCTCTGGTGAATCCTCTCACCCCCCTGCATCTCTGGCTTGTTCCCCAGTTCTTGAATGCATACATAAATGAGTCTTTTTTTTTTTTAAAGATTTATTTATTTGTGCATACAGAACTGGGGTACAGGCCAGAGGCTCAGGGGTGGCGAGAGGCTTCACCAGAGACAGAGTGGGGAATAGAACAGGCAGATCGACGAAGTACACTGCTGAGGGGAGCAGCAGGTGGGTCAGGAGAGGTCTGCCACGCCATGTGGTCACCTCCGGGGCAGGCGGGAATCGAACTCATGCGGAAGCGGCTTTAGATTCTCAGCGCTGTGCTTTAACCCGCTGCACCACCAGGGAGGGCCAAATGAGTCTTTTTTTAAAAAAAAAGAGAAAAATATCCACGTCTGCATGCGGCCAATGGGCAGTAACTTAACTCATACCAAAGCCTGGGAAAGTGTTGGAGTAGTTCTTATAGTTCTTTCTAACCTTCTCAATATTTCTCAGGTGAACTGTCATTAATTTGTGTTTCAAGATAAGTGACTTAATGCAGAGAGGACCTGAGCGAATCCACCAGCCTGCAGTCCTCCGGTAGGGCAGGAATGCGCATCTGGGAGAGTGGCAGTGACCACTAGCCTCTGATTCAGTGTCTTCATTTTTTTTTTTTTTCAAAGATGTATTTGTTTTTGTATACGAGAGCTGGGTAACAGGCCAGAGGTGCGGGGGTGAGAGGAGTCACCAGAGACAGAGTGGGGAGCAGAACAGGTAGACTGACTGAAATACACTGCTGAGGGGTGCAGCGGGGAGACAGGAGAGGTCTGCTGCGCCAGTAGCTGCTAATAGCTTCATAGTGCTGAGACTTAACCCTTTGTGCCATCAGGGAGGCCCCGTCTTCATTTTTAAATAAAGCTTATGTATCAAGACATTGCCAACTCCCTTAAGGCCTCAATAGAGGATATTTCACTTGGAAATACCACAGTAACATTTTGAATTTTGCTTCTTCACAGTAAATACTATAGATGTTCTTTAATTGTGAATAAAATGTTAATGGCCATATTCTCATTGTCAACTTATGTGTTAGATTTACTCAAAGCAAAATTCAACAACTGTAGTCTCTGTAGGTTCAAGCAGACATTTTTATGACTGTTGTTAGAGAAGTTTCTCTGTTGTAAACCATAAACTCTTGGTTAACTTTTATGGGACAAATGTATCTGTTATTTTTTTTCTTCTTCTTTTATAAATTGTGTGTGTGGGTACACCTGTGTGAGTTGACGCAATCGATTTAGGGATGGGAGAAAAGAGTAGAGATTTCATCTAAAGTAGCTGCATTAATCTTTAGAGCAATGCGGTGACAGTAGAATTTAAAAATATTTGAGAGATGAAAAACCCCACTATTAGGAAGTTGAATATTGGTCTAATATTGCTTTGTATGGTCATTTGAACCCGGTCTCCAAATGCTAAATAGATGCTCTCCTGACCTGTTACCTGATCAGTCTTGGGGAAAAAAGGGGTGAGGACATTGGAGCTAGTGCCTGCTCACCGTGTGTGTCCACCCTGTGTGCTTTCTAGAATAGTCTAGCAAACTGGGATTCCATCATTCACTTTCTCTTATTTCTTATTCATCCTTCATAATGGTCAATCATAAAAGTCACAAATGGGTGAAACTTCTACTGTATCTTATGAGCTCCTTTTAACAAGAAAATAAGCAGTAGAGGAAAAAAAAAAGTGGTTAACGATGAGCAGAGTGAGAGAATAAACCCTCTGAGAGGTAAGTCTGCGCCAGGTGGACAAGCACGATGGGAGAAAGCTGCGCGGTCCAGACGCAAAATTAATTTGTTTCCCAGCCTGGCTTGGGGCTTTCTCCGTAGAAAGCTGCCTCTCAGCAAATCTTCCTTCCTTTCTCCTTCACTTTATCACTGTAGCCTCTACCTGTGATACTGGCCAACCAGGTAACCCAGTGCCTGGAGCCAGGAAAGTTTATAAGGCAGAACAGGAAGTCAAGGCTCTCACCTTTTTTTTTTTTTTTTATCCCAGATACTAATTAGTTTGCAAAATGGCCATTTTGCCCAGAGTAACTCTATTTTCACTCTCTATGGAATGCACAGATTACTCAAGGAAATGAACCCGGCCCATCCCCTTCCTTTGCCGCTGGGGTAAGAGTGTGCCGTGTGCACCTTCCCAGGGCCGTTTCCGCTGCCTGACAGCTGTGCTGAAGGATACGTGGAGACTGGGGAAATGGTGAAACTGTCTGTAACCGGCCATAAAAGATCCACTCCTCTGGCACGGGTCCAGCGTAGCCGTGGAGTTGAAGTACTGTTGATGCAGGGGATGTGTAAGGTCCACTATTGTGCAAAATCAACTGACATTAGTTGGAAAATGAAACGATTTTACAACTAAAAAGATCGGCCAAGGCCAGCCAGCCCTTCCTGTCAGTCTTGCACCGACTTTGGGCTATCACTTTGCACTGGACATGAGTTGACCAGTTCTCTGCAGCCCTACCAGATGTGACCCTAGCATCTTCCCTCATCTGTGAGGTACCACTTCTTGTGGTTACATTTTGTTAGCTTTACCTCGAGGAAAATGCCAAAACCAGATTAAAATGTTCGTGTGGAGCTACTGCCTAATGTAGTTGAATGGCTTGGGAGTGGGGCCTGTCACTTCTCCTTTCTTTGTATCTGAATAACTTTCGAGCTATATGGTGAGGCTGTGGGTGCCTAGGTGGGGGTGTGGGGGTGGTGACATGTCTGAGGAGGGGAGATCCTGAATCACACAGAGTGGTATAAACTCACCTCAGTGAAGACGACGGCGTTTTTGACGGGCTGGCCCTTGTGGGTGCTGTAAGTACCTTCTCGTTTAACTTTCTTTCCCACAGACGTTTCAAAATCTCTGCTATCTACATTTAAAGATGAAAGTGTAAGCTCTGAGAATGTAAATAAGGTTCCCTGGTCAGGAGGGGAGCAGAAGTCAATGTAATGTGAGGCTAGTGCCCGTGGGAAGTCTGGAAGCCTGAAAGGGGAGCCATAGCTGAGTGCTTCCTGCCGCACCACTTTCTGAGGAGGTTGCGGGACGCTGCGTGTGAGCTGATGAGTCCTGTGAGTTGCTTCACCTCAGCGTCAGTTTCCTCACGGTACTTTTCCAGGTTCGCTGTCTGCCTTTATCTCCCCTCCCATCCGCTCGCCAACACCCCTAGTGTGTGTGTACTGCCCAAGTTGACCTTACATTTATGATCCTTTACTGACACTCGGACCATCCTTCATCCAGACTTTTCCTCCCTCGGTTCATTTTGTCTCTCCTCTTGGACCCTTCTCTGAACTCTACAGAAAAATAAAGAGTTCTGTGTCTCTAACATCATGATTGCTCTGCTCTAACATTTGCTGCCTTTTACTAAAGCTTGTTGCTTATGTTTCTCTGAGTTTTACTGAACTTTAAACTGTTGGCAATACATTTGTAAATTTACATTTAAATGTATTGCCAATAGTTTAAAGTTTATAAAGTAAAATGAATTTTACATTACTTTTAACTTCCAGAAACTACAATAGCATATGACAAGGCATTTTGAATTGAATTGGTAGGCTCCATAAAGAAATATAAAATAAGGCCTTCCCTGGTGGCACAATGGGTTGAGGCAGCAGTATTAAGCTAGCTGCAGCCACTTCAGCACAAGTTCGATCCCTGGCCAACGGGGTGACCCACATGGCTCATCAGATCTCTCCTGTCTCACCCACTGCTCCCTCAGCAGTGTGTTTCAGTCGATCTGCCTGTTCTGTTCCATGCTCTGTCTCGGTGAATCTTCTCACTGCCCCTGTACTTCTGGCCTGTATTCCCATTCTGTATGCATACATAAATAAATCTTTTAAAAAATGAAATCAATATAAAATAATATATGTAGTTCAGTATTAATCTTGAGTTAGTTGATCGTCAATTATTTTACAAATTGTGACTGGTTTTGTTTAGTTTTTTTTTTTATATCTGTGTGCCATAAAAGAGGAGTTGAATATATTTGCAATAAGCAAGGTTTTAGGTTGTGAAATAAGGTGAAATTTGGTGAAATTAAGATGGATATATATTAAAACTGAAACTCTGAAAACCATTTCAATGACTATGAGTAGCTTTAAAGATTTGATATCAAGAGATAAGAATAATATTGGCTTTTCTATCAAATTAGTGAGAAAATTTGTATGTTGTAGCTTGTGATGGTAGAAATTAATTTGCCCATCTGAATTTTATAAAATGATGAAAGAGACATTTGCTGGCCACAGGCATTGCCCTCTACCAAGTCTGAGAGATAAAAGACCCAAGACGGGGTCACAGGTCAGGGGTCAGGCTGGCCAGGTCAGCAGACATTGCGGTAAGACATGAAAAATGATTCGTAGGTGATATTTTAGTAGTTAGCCCCCTGTTCTCTGGAAGACCTTCCAATCTACTTGTAATGTCTTCACTCGTGAAACAAAATAATTGAATTTGAGGTAATTTAGGCCTTTTTCTAGCTCTGACATTTTTTTCAAAAATTATTTATTTATGCATACAACAACTGGGGTACAGAGCAGAAGCTAGGGAGGGGGTGAGAGTTTGCACCAGAGTCAGAGTGGGGAGAAGAACAGGCAGATGGACTGAAATACACTGCTGGGGGGAGCAGTGGGCCGCCCAGGAGAGGTCTGCTGCGCCCTGTGGGTCACCTCCCTGGCCATGGATTGAACTCTTGCTGTGTTGGCTGCAGATAGCTTCACAGTGCTGTGCTTTAGCCAGTTGTGCCACCAGGGAGGGCCCTATGAACAGTTTTAAGGAAGGATTTTCTAAAAAATCTCAACTTCAGCATGTCTTCCAAAAAGTACATTAGGGCTTTACTTTCTAACTATGTCTACGTGTATAAGTCTACTGTTCCAGATGCAATTGTTGAGACTTTCTGGAGAACTGCAGAGAGGACTCTCTGACAGTTGAAGTTTTCTAAGATAAAAGGAGAGAGATTTAATATGTGTTAGGGACCACACGCACTCCAGCCTGGGGTATGTCATGGTCTCAACTTGAGTCCCTTTGCATATCTTTCAATGGTATCATATCTTTGTGAAACTGAATTTTCTCTGATTGCTATAAGAAAGAGCTAGTACAATTAGAAAGCTAGAAAATCAGTGAGGAATAGGAAATGAAGCTGGTGGTGTCTGGGGTGATTGCAAGATGGGGGTACAGATAGTTGTAAGTTATAATAGTTAAGTTGTTTGAAAGTGTTTAGTAAGTAAACTGAGCTCTTAGGTGGTATTTAGCCTAGGTGGGACATGAAAAAAAAAACAAAAAAAAAAAACACCGAGCTGTTTAAGGTACCATTTACTGAAAGGTTTGAAAACAACTGGAATAAATACTTTTGAATGGATTTCTCATTTTTTAAAAAAGATTTATTTATTTATGCATATAGGCCAGAGGTATGTGTGTGGGAGTAAAAGGATTCATCAGAGACATGGTGGGGAGCAGGACAGGCAGATGGACTGAAATCTACTGCTGTGGGGAGCAGGGGAAGACAGGAGGGGTCAGCTGCACCCTGTGGGTCACTCCCTAGCCAGGGATCGAACTCATGCTGCAGAGGCTTCGGATAGCTTCACAGTGCTGTGCTTTAACCCTTTGCGCCACCAGGGAGGCTCCAGATTTCTCAGTTCTCATATATAAAGTGAATACAGCGTTATTTATAATAGCTAGTCAAGCTTATACTCAACAGATAAAAATATTGATATTGAGAGAAGGTATTAGATTTCTGGTTTTAGGGAGCTAGTTAGTGGGAGCTTTACTCCGCCTATCTGCATTCGCTACACTGATGGTACAATGTTACACTAATTATTATTCTCAGCTCCTTTTACAAATACATATTTCTATGGAAAGGTTAAATAGAAAAGAAATAGCAGCTGCTCAACAATGTCTATGATTATGGAAATTAGGTGTGATCTCCATTCTCTTGGTGAATTGCCAGTGTGTCCAGCTGGTGGAGACAGTCGCCCCTGGCAGGGAGGGAGAGGGCACTGCTGATTGCTACAGCAGACCTGGAGATGGGGCTTTGCAGGCCCAGGGCATGGCCTGTCCATGTATTCTGTTGCTCATTTGCATTATTAAAATATCTACACACTGAAGCAAGATTAGAGAATACAGAAATGCTGAAAGTTGATTAAAAATAATGTTGTCATGGCCCTCCCTGGTGGCGCAGCAGGTTAAAGCACAGCACTAAGAAGCTTAAGCCACTTCCGCATGAGTTCGATCCCCGCCTGCCCTGGAGGTGACCACATGGCGCGGCAGACCTCTCCTGACCCTCCCGCTGCTCCCCTCAGCAGTGTACTTCGTTGATCTGCCTGTTCTGCTCCCTACTCTGTCCCTAGTGAATCCTCTCACCCTCCGCATCTCTGGCCTATACCCCAGTTCTGTATGAATAAATAAATAAATCTTTAAAAAAATAATAATGTTGTCACTCCTATATATTGTTAACATACTCGAGTATAGCATTTAATTCTTACTGCCTTTCTAGTAATAGTGCTTTAAACTGTTGTTGTAGTTCCATTAAATGTAGAATTGATTATTATAGCGTTACTCACCATAAACATTTTCTATATAATTATGCTATGCTTATTAAAAATTATTTTAACTATGAAGGTTTTTCTAGTAGGAAGATTATCATAAACTACTAAACTTATTGTTGACCATTAAGACTTTTTCAAAACTTTCACTGAGGTGACTAATGCTGGTATCCTGTTAAATACATTGGGTACATACACACATGTAGTTGACCCCCAGCATCCACACTAACTTGACAGGAAAAGTGAAAGTGGTACAGACTCAAAATAAATGACAGGTGAGGATGACACTGGAAAATAGATTTCTACAAAATTTTGAAAACTGTAAGTAAGATAAATGGATGACACATATGCTTATGCGATTGGAGAAGCCTGACTGTAGGCAGGGCCTGCACTCCAGGAGGGAAGCTTCAAAATGCCCCAAGTCAGAGAAAAACAGCAGAGATAAAAGGCAATGCAAGGAGAGGAGACTGTGCTTTATTATCATTAGAAAAGCCAAACGATGAATAATTGATAACAATATCTCCTCAGCAATTGATATGATATACAGAAAGAAAATCAATAAATATGCATGAGCTTTGAAAAGTGCTATTAACCAGCTTGACTAATTGAAGTCTGGAGAACACCCCATTGCCATCAGCTGAGCAGTTTCATTTTCAAACCAAAGCGAGGCAGAAGCAGTCATCAGCATGGTGGTGGCCTGGCTGGTGGGGGTGGGGGTTCCTAGTAGGCTGAAAATTGAGAATTCGGGAACTAATTCTGTCAGTAAAGTCTGGGTGAGGAAGGATGAGGGCCCTGGGGGGCCTGTGGAAATCTGGCATTAGGTAGGGAATGCGATGGCTTCATCTTCATTTTTCTTTTTTTTTTGTTAAGATACATTTATTCATGTATGCAGAACTGGGGTACAGGCCAAAGGTGTAGTGGGTGAGAGGATTCCCCAGAGACAGAGCGGGGAGCAGGACAGGCACATCAACTAAGTGCACTGCTGAGGGGAGCAGCTGGCGGGTCAGGAGAGGTCTGCCGCGCCCTGTGGGCCACCCCTGGGGCAGGGATCGAGCTCGCTCCGAGGTAGCTGAAGCTCGCTTGCAGTGCTGCGGCCTAACCCGGTGCGCCACCAGGGAGGGCCATTTTTATTTGTTTTCTTAACAAGGCAAATGGCAGGACGTCTGGGAGAAATGCGAGTAACTTCATGCATTTGATAGTGACGTGAGAGATGAGGAAGCTGTGTTTGATTTTCTTATATTTCTCAATACAATTAAAGACGTAAGAGGGTGGTTCTGGCTTGACAAGGATTAGCCTTCCGGAAGGTGCTCCCTACTGCAGAGCAGGGAAAGGACGAGGGAGCTGGGCAGTGCAGCCCTGACCCCACGGGGAGCGCCTGGAGGCCCGGAAGATGGTGCGAGCTTGAGTTGGTCGCAGCTGCTGCACTGTCTCCTGGGCCACTGACGCCAGCGGTCAGTGCCGGGTGCGCGGTGTCTAAAATGAATGTTAGAAACGCACCTAAGCATCGTAGGCAAAGCTTAAATAATTAAAAGTATTAAAAAATGTGAAATAAAGAAGTAAAATGACCGACCTGGTCTTTTAAGGGGCCAGTACCTCGGGGACACACCAAGGTCCCGTGGGCGCCCTGGGGAGTTGGGTCTGGACACGCACAGAGTAAACAGCGTCTCCGCGGAGGCCGCCGGGAACACAGCGGGAGAGGCAGCGAGGCGGAGAGGCCTGGGCCTCGGTCCCCTGCTTAGGCAGGGACTGTCCGGCCGCAAGGCCAGCCAGCCCACAGGGCAGAGCTTCTCTGCCTCAGTATGGCAGTCAGGCCCCCAGCGCAGGACTGGAGCTAAATGCCGACCCTCCGGTTTACCACGCAGCTGACCCTGAAGGGCACCCCCTCCCTCGGGACTGCCCCAGGACATGGGGAAAGGATGGGTGATGTCCTGGCAGGACAGCTCACAGGACAGGCTTCTCCTCCCTCACTGAGTGTATAGTAACAAGAAGAAATAGGGCTGGAAGTATTAGGGTAGATTATGACTGAGAAATTTCTAGAAAAAATACAGAAAAAATGCATATTCAGAACTTGGAGAGAGCTAATTCCTTGTATAATGAGGATTCCAGGGAGGTATACACATATATGCATATAGCTCCCCTCACATGTTACTTATGTATACATATACACACATATATGTGCATGAGCCTTGAAAAGTATATATATGTATATATAGACACACACCTATTGTAGATATAAGTAATATGTGAGGGGAGTTATAAACACAAAATAACAGAGATCTTCCAAACTGCCAGAGAGGACAGGTTCACACACACAAATAAAAGATAAAAGACGGGTGGACTGATCCAGTCCACCATAGCAGTGGAAGACAAAAAGTTGGAAGACAACGAAGTTGTAGGAAGGCAGAAGTAAACCCTTTGGAAAACTGCCCTCCACGCAGAGGCCACATTCACATAACCTGTCCCTGCACAAAGTACCGGTCGTTTGCTGTAAACTAGGTTTTGTAAAGGCACAAAGCTGGCGAGTGGTTCAGGTGCAGGGAGTTTGGAAAGACTCGCAGAAAAGGGCAGCATCTGTGACAGTCGCTAAGTCTTGCCTGGCGCTTAGGAAAGTGGACACTGGACGCAGCCAGAGGAATCGCCCAGGAGGAGCTGTTTTTTGAAAGTCCAGAGACCTTGCACGGGGTTTACTGAGACAGGAAGATGAGGCAGTAGCAAGTGGGGGCTGGCGGAGCTGTGGGTGGACAGGCGGGAGGGTTTCCACAGCTAGGCTGGAGACGTCTATGTTACTGTGATTTTTCTGTGGATGGGCAAATAAAAGAAATGAATGGGCACCCGTCAAATACTAAAGTTTTCCAAAACAGCAACAGAACTGAGGCTTTGGGTCTCTTTCTGATGGATCTTGCGCTGTGTCGCAGAAGGACGGCCAACTTCAGCCAGGAGTCAGAAAGACGGACTATAATTAACATTTCCAAGTGGGCACACTTAACTTTTTATAAACTGTGGTCTTCAGAGCTCGCATCCTTTATTCTGACTTTGGACACTTTGCAACCTCTACGGCTCGTCTTGAGCCGGACACGTTCCTGGGGTGTGAGACAGCCTATTGCTCTGCCTGATTTATGGAGGAAATAAGCAGAATGCAATTTGTTCTCTCCTCAAGAGTCCGGCAGTAGCCACCATAATGCGCAATTTAAGAGGAGGGAGATGTCAGAGACAGGACAATGGATGGTGAGCGCCAGCAACTTTCCCAGTGGCAGGAGGGAGACTGTAAAAGCACTTACTGCTCATTCACTGTGAAACCAGAAAAGCCCTTTCACTCTGCCTCTGATGTGCCGAGGGCCTTTTCAAAGACTGAATTACATGTCATCAGAATTATGTCGTGTGAGGTTTTTTTTTCCCTTAGATTATTTCTTACTTCTATAGCTGAGTTTCTACATTTAATGAATTCTGTGAAGTCAGTGTCTTAATTTCTGAGTTATTTTTCAAATCCGTGCTTGGGCTATGACATACTTTACAGAATGTAATTGACTAACGTTACATATACTAACTGGTAACTATTTTTTAGGCACTTTAAGCCAGTAAATGATTTTAACCACCTAATTGTCACAACAGTGCACCGAAACTCTTACTACTAATATAAATAGTCTGCAGTAAAGAACATCAACGATCCACAAGTTACCTAGGGAGATTCATTTGGCCAAGTTAGTAATGACTTTATAGGTTTTCTTTCTCTAGAGCTTGCGCCTTGGATTACAAAATTTTGCTGAGTTTTAAAGATACCTTTCAGAATAGCTAGTCAAACAAAAAGATTTCAGTGTTTGCAATTTTTAAATGATCATAAAAGTTAGTGGATAATCAAACAAGGCATAAAATCCTGATGCCTTAATCCTGAGTCAATGGCTCTTTATCCTAAATAATATTACCATTTCCTAAATAAGCATGTGCATTGTGGACACACACATACACACATACACACCCTTCGTTGCAGCTGTGTGGAGTTGCTTCATTGGCAGCAACATTGATTGCAGTTGTATCTTAGGAATGAAACAGCCATTTTTTTCCACAAGAGAAATAATTGAATTTTTTGTGCTAATCTACTGTTATAATTGGAAAACAAAGAGAAAACATGATAAATGAGATCTGGGAAAAATAGCATGGCTCGAGGAGTCAACTTAACTTAGATACCTGTTGATGGAGCTTCTCAGAGCACACACACAGACAGAGAGAGAAAACTCAGCACCCATATCAATACTCACACAAATATGTGTGCTTGTATGTAGACATTATTTAATTGTTATATGTCTTTGCTTTGGAATGTGGAAAATGTGTATATATGCTTGTGTAGATGTCTACAGAGGTGGCGGTAGTTTGCCGAGGAAGATATTCTTTCTCAACAGTGTTTTTTTTTTTTTTTTTTATACACTTAAGTGACGCACCGTAAGGCAGGAAAGAAGAGAGGTTTTTGCACTCAGAAGAATGTAAATATGCCTGGTTATGATGTCATCTTAGGAAAGTCATCTCACCACTAAGTCTGTTTTCCTTATTTGTAAAATACGAAGTGAGTCCCTCCATCACTAACTTGGGTTTCATTGGAAACTTAGAAATTTTACAGGGAGCTACATGCTGTGAAATGTGTGTGTGTGTCTGTGTGTGGGTGTGTAGAGAGAAAACAAATCTAAAAAGGCACGTTACAGGCAACCCCAATGTGAAATGGGGTGACCTGACTGTGGGTCCTCACACTTAAAGGAACTTGTAATGAGACTGAACCACAGATGCACACAACAAAGGTTGATAAAGGTTTATTTACAAAAGGGGGAAGTGAAGAAATGAATGACTCAGGAAGAAACAGATAAATTGATGAATGCGGCCTACCAGTTCTGCTGAGCTGGAACCCCAGTAACACACTCAAGGCTGGCAAAAAATCAAGGGCCCCCGAAGCCCACATGTGGTCACACACCAAGTCTGGCTACTTACCTCCACTCTCCTCCGTTCCCAGCATCCGCCCTTCCGTGGTGGTGGCATCACAGAATTTGTAGTCCTTGGTGTCTTGCATGTCTTTGGTCTGAGGTGGAGGTTAGATCCATAAAACCTACTTGTGGAATTTGTTCAGAGCATCCTTCCTCCCCCTCAGGTGTTTATCAAGTAGAAGACATAGTCAGGTAATGGAAAGCTTAACCCAGTGACCCCCCCCAGGAGAAGTTGTGTTCTGCTCCCTGGTGGCTCATTGCTGACTTTTAACTGCTAACCACCAATTCACTAATGTTTGTCTACCTTTTAGAGTTGTATTTCCTTATTTCTTCGTTTTCAATATATTATGAATAAGTGATAATAGAAAGAAGGCTCCCACACCTTGGTATTTTTGATACGTGAGGGTGTTGTGTGAGCTTGAGGGGAGCAGAGGGGGGCAGCCCTCACACTGTAGAAAAACAAGGACATGGAGGTTCAGCAAATCATTCTCAAGGGAGTGTCCAGGCAGCTCAGCCTTGGCCAGTGTGATGGTCGACTGGCTTCTCTGCTGCACTGGCCAGGGAACCCCAGAGGCGGTGAGTGAATGAGAACAGTGAATTTATTGTGGTGGCCAGTTGGGATCTATTCTGTCATGATCATTTGCTCATCCTAATTTCATTATCTATTTTTCTATCCGGACATAATATATATTTTCTGCCAAAACATTATTTATTTAAAATATTTTACTTGTTGTTGTATTATCCTATTCTAACTTACGTACTTCTCTATTAACCTATCCTAATTCAAATATACAGATAAAAGAAATGGAGGTTATACCTACACAAATATAACTTCCATTAATTTTGCATTAGTAAACATTGACTATATATTTCAGATCTTTAAAATACATATTTTGATTAACTATTCTCAGGTTTGTATATATAGCCATGTAGAAGAATTTTGAGCTGGTGTTTTGGGAGCTGTAAATCCTGAAAAGCCTCAGCAAGTTCACTGAAATGTGACTATAGTATATGTGTGCATATGTAAATATCCATTTTGATTCATTTGTACTGTGATGTGTAGAAACTTCTGATGGAATACAGCATTGAAAAGTAATAAACTCCTTATTTAAACAAGGGTGGATCTCAGAGAAAGTTAAAAACAAAATCAGGCTGCTGAAGAGTAGATACAGAACACTCTTTTTTTGTCTAAATTTTAAAATCGTTCAAAAATTCGCAATGCAAATGCCTGTGTGCCAGTGATAGAGCATGTGCGTCATCACTTAATATGTTCAAAAAATGCCTACATGTCCAGGCTGTGGGATCACGGGCACCGCTGAGAAGCTGGATGGCAGAGTGGCAGAGAGATCTGAGCGGTTGAAATGATGTAGTTTATTTTTAAAATAGCATATGAGGTACATGAACATGTTTCCTGGCACTTATATTGAACATATTTTATTTATCTTTATATTTCTAAAATCGTCCTTAACGATGAGCTGATTTTACATACGAACCTATGCAATGAGGCAATCCCACAGCGTCTGGTACATAGGAATTCCCAGTCAAGGTTATTTCTTCTGTGAGTTATGTTCTTGAGAAACAAAAGATGATGTATCCAGGAACAGTGAATGCATGAAATACTTTATTAGACAGGGCTGAGTTCTGTTAGAGACCAGCCTCAATGGGGTACATTTCTGGGCCCAGGACTTCCAACTTTCTTCTGTAACAGCATGTGGCATTGTGTGACATATGTCCTGATGTGGCTCAAGTTCTGTTCACCTCTGTGTCTCCTTGGGGACAGGAAGTCCATGGAGTGTACTTAGTAAATGCTTGTTGAATGAATTCACAATCTAGTAAGTGCATAAGGTTCTTATTCTGTTTTGTTTTCTGGCTAGTTCTGTTAACCAGACACACCCTGTCTGGCATTACTCTCTTCGTCTCTAAAATGAGTAAATCTATCCATGGTCTCCAGGATAATGCTGACATTGCGATTCAGCCTATTGATAACTTCCCAAGAATTCTCCAAAGGAAATAAAAGTCTCTTCCCTGCCAGAAACATTTGAAACACTCTTTTCAAAAGTACTGGATTTTAAAAATTGTCCTGAAAGTAGAATCTTTCTTGACTGAGAGCATTAATTGCAATACACTGCCTATTTTTTGTCTCATACTAGAGAAAAGGTCTTGTGTTCATGACCAGATCCCAAAGCAGGGAATTTGCAGCTGGCTTCAGAGAAAATCTCAGCAGATCTCACAATGCATTTTAATTCAATAGCCGTTTCATGAATGTTACAGGAGAAGTATAGTAAGGGATAGAGTAGAGAGATGATGAGAATCTGTGCAGCAAATGTGAATTCACAGAGCTGCACAGCGTCTTTCAAGATCATATAGCCAGGGTTCATTTTCCACGAAAATGTTAAGTGGTGTCAGCAGGGCTTACTGGCTGTCTGGCGTCAGCTAGCTGCTTGCTTTGTGACTGTGGACCAGGCAGCATTTCTGTTAGGCTAATTCTTTATAAATTAAAGTGAAAGGACTGCTTTTTCCCTCTCATTTTCCTTTATGGGAAGTTGCAGGTTTACTCTCTGCAAAATGGAAAAAAAAACAATATGTTCCCCACACTAATTGTGGGAGTGAGGCAAGCGGATCTTGTGGAAGGTATCTGTTATGTTGTCTTGCGCTAGTTAGTAGGGTTGCAATGATTGTTGAGGTGGTGTTGGTTGGAGTCATTGTTTTGTGACAGTCTGAGAGCATCCTTTCCCTTGCACCAGTTGGGGTGAAAGCAAGATGGGGGATAACGTGTAAGAGCCTTACTACCAGGCAGGGTGTACCCCAAATCCTTTGCATGTGTAGGTCCATCTCTGTAGGCATGTCACGGAAAATAATAATCATTTGTCCCAAAGATTTCACATAACATATTTGTTAACTCCCCAGCATTCTTGGTGGGTGATTCTCCATATTATCCCCAAGGCCAAACATGACTTACTATCCCCCACCTTGATTTAGTTCATTAGATTAAGCATTAGAAATACCTGTGATGGCATTGAAGAGAAAGCAATCTTGCTATGTCTGTATAAGTGTCTGTATACCTCAGGGGTCATATCTTGAAATCCAGTTTCCCAATATGATGGCGGTAGAACCTTTGGAAGGTGATTCGGTCATGAGGGTGGAAGCCTCATGAATAGGGTGAATTTCTTTGTAAGTAGAGTCTGAAGAGTAAGAGCCTAGCAGTTCACTCCCTTCTGCCATGAGAAGATACAATGAAAAGTCCCCATCACAGCCTGGATGAGGGACCTACCAGAATTCAACCATGCTGGCCTGAGGGCCTTGGCCTTTTGGCATCCAGAACAATGAGAAATCCATTTCCATTGCTGGTAAGGCACCCAGGTTATGGCAATTTGCTGTAACAGTCTGAAATGGGGCAATGTGTATACCAGAATGCACACAAATAGTTTCTTGCATCCATAACAGAAGGCTGTGGTGGGTCCCTGGCACATTTCATGAGTGATTATGAGCCACCTCTCTAGAGGAACTTCTCTGAATCTAGAGTAACACCTTATTATGTCACTGGGTCCCACTTAAAGCATTCATCAATTATCCAGTTGACAAAGCAATTAAAAATTAGAACCTTGAAAAATTTGTCATGCTAAAAAATACTAACAGACTGACTTGGTCAAATATAACTTCCCATATCTATTTCACTGAACATTTATTAATGAATAAGTATTCATTATTTCCTTTGATCCACACTCTTACTAATCTTACAAAGCAAAAGTCCCTCCACAGTAGCGCAGACAATAGGAATCTGCTGTACTGCCCGTGTGTGCCGGGAATAAAGATCAGAGGGATTGCTTAAGAAGAAAACTTGCATTAGTGAGAGGATGAATATTATGGAGCTCGACTATGGTAGGGTGAGTGAAGGCCACGTGACCTTCATGCATTACAACTAAAATCAGTGTGATCACCATTCAGGAGTTTCCCTTCTATTAATTTTGCTTTTTCGAATTCGTCTTTCACACAACTCTGTGTTCTAGGTAAGAATTGCTCTTGGCACAGACTGTGGTACTTGAATATAGAAAAAATAACAGTCCTCAAAGTTGATCACAGAAGTTGATCATGTAAGAATTATAACTGTTATAAAAGATGAATGAATGGGAGCTAGAGATAGACATGGAGAGAGATGTAAACAGACGTTTGAAAGTGATAAATAGAAGATAAACAGTTACACACACAATTCAGAAGAGGTAGCAACTAAATACATTTTGTTTTAAGGGTCATAGAGCAATTTATTAAACTCTTTCTTGTTGCTTGACTTAAAATAACATAATTCGCATGATCTGTTCAGTGTTACAGAGTAGTTCCAGCTCCATTATGTTAGAGGGAAACTATCATTTTCCTTTTGATTTTGCATCTCTTCCTTCTTTGCTTTTATTGCATGGCCATTTTTGTTTAGTGGTAGTGAGTATTCCAAAAGATGATTTGATTTATTTTTTAAATTCTGCAGGACCTAACTGCAAGACTAGAGTTGACCAGGGCCCTTCTAGCTAAGAAAGCTTGCTTTAGTGGTATTCTCTAGGCCCACTGCTGATTCCTGTCGTGGGCTCCTTCTCAGTGATATCTGATTCAGTTTTCCTTGTCCCCACATATATGTCAACAGAGTTTCCATGGACTTAGTAGAGGATAGAATAGACACTGTGAGAGGTGTATCAAGTCAACTTTACAGAAGACCCTTGCTCTTTTCCTTGATGAGAGGAAACTGTACAGATTGCTTTGTCAGAGTTATGTTTGTCCTTAAATCAACTTTAAAATAATTGCAGATAAATGGATGGTGCTAGGTGCTGTTTTCAGTATGAGTTGAGTAAATCACAATAATAGTACTTACACCTGCATCTGAGTTCCCAAATTTGCATATTGATGATGAAGTTTGCGGCGCAAGCAACAGAGTTCAAGGACTTGGCTAAAGTCATGCATTTATACTTTGTGCACTCCAGAAATAATATTCCTGTAATTGTTTCCCTTACAGAATTATTGGTTTGGTCATAGGGTTTGAATCTATAGATGTGGATCAGTGTTTTCCTTCTGGAACTTACTAGTTGTATAAATTATGGAATGTAATCTGACTTCTAAAAGTTGCAATTACCTCTATGATGAAATAAGAATAAAATATTTACTTGGGAAGATAAATTGTCGGATGAAGGATGATTCATGCAAAATATGGATCTCAGTTCCTGGTTCAAACAGTATTTTTAGTGATATTAATACTGTTAATTAAACCTGATGGTTGGGAAAGAGAAGTACTGAAATATATCTACCACCAGTCCAAATATTACTTCAAAATGGGACAGTACCATATTTACAAAGAGGATGGCCAGTCCACCTCAAAAAAATATATCTGCAACAGGCTTTGAAAGAGCAACGGAGTTCAACACGTAGAATTAAAACGGAGGACTTTCCAAGAAACGGAATAGCGTGTCACTGGGAGGGGTAAAAAAGAAACTAGGATCATGTTTTGGAAACAAGTAGCAATTCATTATGTCTGAAGATAAAATCTATATGCTTGAAGATAAATAAAAGTAGTGCAAGTTTTCCATTTACGGCACTAACAGTAAACTTGAAGATGTGGGAGAAGGTTCCTACTTCAAACATTTGAAGTAGTATCTTTTCAATGCACTGACAAACTTAAAAAATAAATTCAACTGAACAAGAAGTAATGGGAGGCCAAAAAATGCAGTATGAGCCCAGTGGCTACCTCAGACCTCCACCAGAAACCACTGCATGTGGAGAGTAGCATGTAGGGAGAGCCCTCTGCCAGGTGTCTGGCTGGGGTCAGATTCCGGGACACATGCATGAAGCCACCGCCTTCCGAAGGCTACAAGCTCAGTGAGAACATGATGTACCTGTGCTAATCTCACTTTTGGTAAATGCAACAATATCAGTCCTTCACAGTGGCATTTGCTTTGCATACCATCTATTAGTTGATTTAAAGAAGTATCTTTACTTTTTTAAGATAAGTATCCTTTCTTGTGCTTCATAATTCAAATTCTTTGTGGGTTGGGCCACATGAAAGATCCCACTTAGTGCTGATGATTTAAATTCTGAGTGTTCTCGTCAGATCAGCATTAACTTCAGGACAGCAGGCTGTTGTCAGGCCCTGACAAAATAACTGATCACTCACTGTAACTCAGGTACCAGTTGTCAATAAATCAAGTGTGGTTATCATAACAAATGGTACTTAGAAATAACTGCCTGCAAATGAAAGATCCTAAATTCAATTCAGACTAGAATCAATAATGAAAGAGAATTTATATTGAATGAAGAATCCATATTAATTTCCCAGACACCTGCTGCATGCTGTTGTCACCTGGCCAAGTTGGTGGCATCGCTCAGTACAGCATGCACAGGGACATTTATCTGTCTTAATCAAGAGGTAGGAGACCTCCCAAATGGTAATGGGACTTATCTAGCTTATATCATTAAGATAAATAAATATCTGATCCTGTATGTCTCAGCTAAAAATAGAAATAAGGGCCCTCCCTGGTGGTGTAGTGGGTTAAAAGCGCAGCACTAAGTGGCTAAAACCACTTCAGCATGAGTTCGATCCCCGCCCTGGAGGTGACCACATAGCGCGGCAGACCTCTCCTGACCCGCCCGCTGCTCCCCTCAGCAGTGTACTTTGTCAGTCGGCCTGTTCTGCTCCCTATTCTCTCAGGTGAAACCTCTCATCACCCCCACACCTCTGGACTGTACCCCATTTCTGTTTGCATAAATGAATAAATCTTTAAAAAAGGAGAAGAAATAATATTCTTCCCACAGGGATTTTATGAGACTGTTAAAGGGGAGGAAATACACAAAATAACTAGCTCAGTGCTTGTCTTAAAAGCAGTCAGTTAAATAAGTGTTAATCACATTCAGTATTACCACTGCCATTGTTAGTATGAATGCCATTGGAAAAAAAAATCAGAATAGGAAAGCTATCTCTTGTTTGTCTATAAAAAAGTGTCTCTTCAAGTAATATCTAAAACTAACAAGCAAAAAGTATTTAAAAGTGTTACATAGAAGTATGGGCAATTGTTCCAATAAATAGCTGATTGCCGTGAAGCTGTTGCTCTCAAGGAACAGGAATTGTCAGTAGGAAGAGGCGGATCAAGTCATTGCTGTTCTTCAGGATCAGTCTTGTAGTTCAGTTTGTATCCCATTGCATGTATTCACATCGATAACAATGAAAGATCACATTTAAAAGGAGGGACACTTTAAATGGGAAAATGGGACAGTCATCAGTTTCATGCACTTGGGTAGTTGTTTAGAGCCAGAAACTGCCCAGTTAAAGGAGCCTGGTCACAGAAGAGTGCTGCAGGGTTTGAAAAAAAAACACAAACAGAATAATCAGTGTTTGACTTCCATCTTTGTATCATTTATATCTTTGTATCATATATATCTTTAGACAACTTCTCTCCCCTCTATCCAGTCCCTCCCAGATTTAACCATCCATCAGAAGTTCAGCAGGTACAGCGCCCCCTGCTGGCAACACTCTCATACCTGTGCCTGCATATGCCCTCAACTGTTGCGTGGGTTCAAGCTTATCTACCACCTTTATATGTTAAGTTTTTGAAATGTATCCAGATGGAGAACAGTAGATCCAGTTCCGGAACTAAAACAATGACTGCTGTGGCAGTGATACAAATTTTGGGTAAATGCCATCATTATTCAGCTTTCACAATAGGCACGGCCCTTAGTATGTCTTTATCCCCTTGTGATGGAAGCTCTAGAAACAGTGCAGCCATGATAAGGAAAGTGAAGAAACCTGGAAGTCAGGCATCAGGTCATGGAAGGTCACTGAGAGAAGACACCATGGCACCACATGCTTTCTTTTTAGCATGGGGGAGATAATTGGCATCTCACTAGCCAAACTGTATGAAGAGCCATCCTGTGTGTGGAAAAGAACCAGGTCAGTAGTCTGTGGGCACCAGCTAAATCTCCTCACATGGAGGGCTCACACTTCCAGAATCATTCATTAGAAGCCTGGCCAAGTCAGCATCATTCATTAACTGTCTCCTTACTGAATAGAGATAATGAATGGGGTCCTCTAAGCAGACATTTATAAATTGCAACCATTTGGGGAAGTATTCAGATGTAAAATGTTGAGGTTTATCATTGAAATAAATGTGATGACTTGAATTAGTTCTGGCTCATTTAAAGACTTAATTTCCATGGGACTTGCTCCCTGATGGCACTCCCCGGAGCACTACAGCCCACAGGGTAAGTAAGCAGGATGCCCTGGGGCCGAGGTGAAGTGTCATGAAATGCGAAAGCAAAGGAGAAGCACTGTTGGGAGGAGCTCAAAGAGGTACTTTTCAAGCTTCTAAAATGAATCTTTTAACTTTTTTAAAGTAAAGGTTAACGAAAGTCTAGGCCCCTCTACAAACCCCATTCACCTCATTTTACTGGTGGAAAATGGAATAGGAGGTTAGCGCGACTCTCCCTTACGGCCAGTCTTAGTCCACAAGAAGCTTTCTGTTTTCTCAAGTCCCCTTGCAGGACTGAAACATGCTTTTTATTCTCAAAATAAATGGGTAGAGAGGAAGGAAATTCTGTTTCCATCACTTTGTATTTCTGTCCATAGTGAGGGGCAGATATGTGCGATAAAGACTGGACACGCATATTTTGCAAAGAAGACTCTTGAGGTGGGCTTGGAAAGACCAGAGCTCATCATGTGAACATGTGTTGGTTTTGTTTCTGTCTGTTTCCTTCCAGTAAGACTGTGAACTTTAGGAAAGAGATTGGCTTTTCTTGTGGGTAGTGCCTCAGTGATGTCTGGAGCAGAGTGCATGCAGATACGGTCGGCATACTTCAGCTCCTGTTGAATTTGAGTGTCCATATTAAAAAGTTGAACATGACTTAAAAAAAAATACTACATGTTGCTAGTAGTTAGAAGTTCTTATTTCTAATTTAAAATGCAGCACAAAGAGAAAGGACGTGTTTCCTTAGAATTTTAAGCAACTACACTGGCTGATTGAAAATTGAAATTAAACTGGCATTTCTTTTCCGGAAAGTGAAGTATAGTGGCGATTGACTCAAAGTGCCTGAACATCTCTGAGCTTGGTGTGGAGGGCCCCAGGATCCGATCAGCCGATGCATCCACATCACCACCCGTTGCTCCCTGGCCAACACCTGGTTCTTCTTTTTCTCAAGAGTTACCAGAATTTTTGTTCCATTAGCCAGCATAATCTCGTGTGCTCCTCCTGTTCCAGTGCCCACTAATACCTCTGATACAATTACATTTTGTGTAGATGACTGCTCATTAAGATGGGTACAAAATAGTAAAACATTCAGTACCAAATTCTCTCACTAAGCACACACATAAACAAGCCCATTCTCCCATGTAATAAACCAGTTATCAAAATTAAGTCTCCCCTACCCATAAATATATCTTGTTTATCATGTGTCCTTTGCAGAATGAAAAAAAAAAACTACTTTTATTAAAACCATAATTGAGAAAAATTTCAATGCAGCGCTTTTTAAGAAAGTGACTTTTTTGTACTGTATCATTGACTTCCTTTATATTTATCTTCTTGGCTAACACTGGTTTATGACACCTGTGACCCAGGGGCACAGGGTCACTCCCCTTCAGAGTATGTCACCACACAACCTGCTCCGTCATAGCCACTGGGCCCTTCACAGTTGGCCCTTTTTTCCTTTTTTGCACTTAATTTTTGAATACTTTATTGAATTATACAAATTTTAACTTTTTTAACATACAGAAAATGTTAGAATTTTAAAAAAAAAATATTTCACCACTGTTAGCTTACCTTGATAGGAAACAGGATAATTAAAAATAATAATTGTAGCTATTACTTCTCAAGAATTAGGTGTCAAACATTGCCCTTAAGAGCTTCAAAGGCATTTTCATTTGTCACTTGTGTACCTTTAGTTTAAAGTTATTTTTATTTACATTTTACAGATCAAAACTATGGGATGTAAGCATCAAGTGACATGGTTTTTGTGATGTTTTATTCCAAACAAAGTATTCCTTATCTCCAAATCATCTTTGTGTTCTAGCATCTCATCTATGACACATATATTATAATTCAATTATAATTATATAACAGTAATTATATGTTACAACCTTTTATGCTATAATTAAGCATGTAACTTGGACAGTTTTATTTAGTAGTCTCTGGAAGGCTTGTACATCTGGAAATTCTGATTTGGATAACTATGATTTTATAAAGTTATACAATTTTAAATGTCATATAAACACTATGGAGTATAACCCATAAAATTTTATAATAAGTCATGTTAACTGTAGAACTTAGAATGCAAATCATATGCACACTGAAAGGTCACGAAGGATGAGTAAGTTTTTAGTTGGCTGAATTCTAATAAAGACTCAGTGTAATGGAGAAACCCTAGAGTAAGAAAGAAAAGACTCTAGCAACACTTACTGGCTTCCTTTATGGGCAGGCGGGAGTATAAGATTGCTAGCTGGATGGTGAGGTGTGAGAGGGTAGTAAAAGGCTGAACGCATTTAACACAATGCGAAGGTTTTGCATTTTTATCAGTAGGCAGGGGGCGGCCACTTACATGTCTGTGATAGGGTTATGATAATTAAGATGAGCCGACCACCTTATGTAGCAGGAGTTATAACTGCAGATATCCACAGGTCTCCAGAGGTATCCCACATTTAAAAAGCAGTCTGAAGAATATAATAAGCCTGTGTGTGAGGATGATGGATTCGCCTGGCTCATGGGGAGATCCTTGTATCAAACTGGGTCACGTGCTGTCTCTGCTTTATAGAAATGCAGATCCGACGATGCTAGACTGTCTTCTTACCCCAGAGATTCGCAACTGTGTGACAATGTGCAGCTTTCTGGTTTTGAAATATTATAATACGCTCACAGGTAAAGCTCAAGTGCACAGATCTGCTGGCAGTAACAGTGCATTAAGATACAAAATGAAAAAAAATGAATAAAAATCTTTTAGCATGTGTACATGTATATACATGCGTCTATCCCTGTGTGATTTTGAATTCATGTTATGAGCAGTTGATTAGACACAGGTCTTTGAGGTGCTGAATATGGAGCTTTGGGGCAACAGTCTACATTTTATTTATTTTTTAAAGATGTCTATATTTATTTATGCATACAGGAGCAGGAGTGTAGACCAGAGATACAGGTGCATGGAAGGACTCACCAGAGACAGAGTGGGGACTGAACAGGCGACGGACTGCAATCCACTGTTGAGGGAAGCAGTGGCGGGGGGGGGGTATGCTGTGCCATGTGGGTCACTCCCTGGCCAGGGACCCAGGTCATGCCTCTGTGGTTGGTGATAGCTTGATGGTGCTGAGATTTTAACACCTTGCACCACCAGCGAGAACTAGCAGTCCGCATTTTTCATTCTGTGATCTGTAGCAAATTACTTCAGTTTTCTATACCTCAGTCTCTTCTGCTGTTGAATATGATTAACAATTATACTCACTCATCTAGTTTCTTTGAGGATTAATTTAGTTAATGCCAAATCTCATCAAATACAGGACACCATCAATTGTAAGATAAACCACTGTAATTTGTGCAACTAAGAATGAAAATTAATGTGCTGCCAATATTTATGAAAAGATGTATTCAATTTCAGGAGAGAGCAGATCACAGTGATGTTCAGATGTGGGAAAATAAATGTATCTTAGAATTGATGATATCCATTATATAAAAAAGCAATAGGATAGTACAAGAATGATTTGCTATTATTAGGTCAAATGTTTTTGCCCTTTGACAAATGAGAAAACTTCAATATGAGGGAGTAAAATAATTTGTTTAAGGCCAAAAAGCCAATCTGATTTAGGAATATAATTAACGGATCCTGATTGCTACATTGGTGTAATTTCAGAATTACCATGCTCCAGAATATGAATTACTTGTAGTAGAAAAAACAAGTTGAAGAACATGTTTCCCATTTGATACCAGATATGCTAATTTTAATAGGAAAACACATTTCATTTGTAGACTATATTCTAAATTAGTTTTATTTTGTTTTACGAATAAGGCTTATTTGATATATTGGGATCAGTCTTTTCCACAATAAAAGTAAAGTTCCATAATTAGACTTCCTTAAACTTATTGTATTCAGTTTGTTAGTTACCATACATCCAAATAATATTACACTTAAATTAATTGCAGTAAAATTGGAAATAGAGAATTCAAAATATATACACAAAAGGAATGCCCTAACTTATGCATCAGTATTTTGCTGTTGAGGAAATGCTGACAGAGAAGTTACACCAGTAGCTGTTACTCAAACTTTCAGGCTGACTTGATTTTCCGTGTGGGTATGGTGAATGAAACATCGTTACTGTCCCTGCATGGTGTCTGTGATTAGCTTTCCCTGTTCCACTCACCCCTCAGGAACCAAACAGGTTTTGTGAAGCGTCTCTCTAGATATGTTTCCTGGTCCTCAAAATATTAAAATCAAATGCTCTCTGGCTTTCAACCAACTCAGTTTTTATGAGTGCATAATTTTACTAGAAATGTTATGCAGCTGCTTCCAGGGGCGGGAACTCCCAGATTCCTGCGGGCACTCGTGGCCGGCCTGGCTGCAGACCCAACAGCTCTGTGAGGATAATGACCTGGTGAGGCGAGCTACTAAACTGGATTCTGCCGCCCATGAAGAATAGTGAAAAGCTTTTATTTAGTTTAATGTTTGTGGCCACTTCCAGTTGCCGAGACAACCGGATAAATACTGATTAGACACTTTCAGACCAGACATCATGGTCGGTCTGAGGTGTCATGAGAGAAAGATGAAGGTGCCACATCTGTGTGATTCCAGGCACACCTGTGTCAGGTGACTTCTGCTAGAGCTAAGGTCTTCACCACTTTGAGATTCATGTTCCCAGTTAAACACACTCCTGGCCCCAGATAAAAAATTATATGTCGAAGCTCACAGTGGATGGTGGAAGCAAACGAGGGATTCCAGAATCTCATATGAATTTGTCTTATTACTGTATAGTTGCTTTATTAAAGACATATTTTTAAAGAATTTTAAAGAAATAGTATCTATTATTAAGGTTGTCACCAGATTTTATACTAAGGGTCAGATAAAATGACTGTGCGCATGTGTATATGTGTAAGTGTATATATTTACATATAAATATAGTTTATAAATACATATTTATTTGTATATAAAATTTATATAAATTTATAGGTATAAATTGTGTGTGTGTGTATGTGTGTGAGTGTGCATGCATATGTCCTGAAGATTCTAAATACCTACTGGAGGATATAGTTCAACTCACAGTACAGTCTACCCAGGGAACTGAGTGGAAGCACAAGACAGGATTTCGTCTGCTACACACCATAGTCTCCAAATAAGGACCTTAGAAATCAGAATATTCCTGAAGATCTCAGAAATATTTGCTCTTCTGGGGGCCACCCTGGTGGTGTTGGGGTTAAAGTCATAGTGCTACCAAGCAGTCCCCAACCACTGTAGCATGAATGTGAACCCCGGCCAGGGAGTGACCCACAGGGCACACCAGACCTTTCCTGTCTCCCTGCTGCTCCCCTCAGCAGTATGGTTCAGTTGGACCGCCTGTTCTCTTCCCTGCTCTGTCTCTAGTGGATCCTCTCGCCCTCAACCCCCACACCGTAGGCTTGTACCTCAATTCTAGTATGCATAAATGAACAACAGGAAATTTTTTAAAAAAGAAATATTTGCTCTGCTAAGGTAAGGCTTGAAATGTTAAGTATCCAAATTGTTGATTGATTTCTGACTATCTCTTACATCCATTGACTTCCAAACCTATCACCAGATATTAGGAGGCTACACAAGGTGTGGTATTTTATAATGTGCCATCTATAAGCTTGCTTGTCTGTACTGAGCTCATGCCAGTACAGCACAAGTCAGCAATAGAAAGATCCATAGGGAAGGGTAATTTCACCATTATATACCTGGTGGGCTGTGAAAAACACACAACTTTTATTTATGTCTGTGTAGCTCAAAGAACCCAGGAGCATTGCGAATCCCCTGCTACAGTCCAGAAGGTTCTGAGTGAGGCAAGGAAGTTTATGTCATTTTGTTATGGTAGATACACTTCCAGAATGTCTGTCTCTGCCATTCCAATTCAGTTTTATTTTCATCTAAATTGACATTTTTTAGATATAGATAATACTCAAGACCACAGTGAGTTAAGCCTCCTGAGATACTTAATTATGTGATCACCGATAGCAGGTAGATCTATCTCATGACCAAATTAGTATAATCTTCTCTGTTCTTAAAAAATAAACTGTAAGTGGTTTTCCTATGTGGAAAGCAAAAAAGATAAATAACATTTTGATTTATAGAAGCTTTGTTTTAGATATTGGTAATATTTTTCACTCTATAACTTGAATTGTAAGTTTGATTAATATATACAAAGTTAGAGCTTCAACAGTATGTATTATAGAAAAGGGTAATTAAGCTCAAGAAGTAAATTGGGAAAACTAAATATATATCCTGTACTTTATTTTTGACTCAAGCTGTATCTTTTTACAGTAGTATCAGGATCATAAATCATTTTGAAATGTTATAAAACATTCCAGGTTTATAGTTGAAGGGCTTTTGAGGGACTATTTGAAACTTGGTACTTTCTTTATTCAAAGACCCACTTGCAGGAGAATCTGAACCTCCTTGGGAAAAAAAAAAAAAAAAAAACAGAAATGAAATGGCATTTTGGAAATGAAACTTCCTTCGGAAATCTTCTTGAATGGTGAACTAGGCAAGGTATACTTCAAGTCAAAATTTCTTTTCAAGGGCAACCAATGCCTTATGTCAAGTCTCACATGTATTTTACTACTAAGTTTATTCTTTCAATTTTGCTGTACTTCCAATACATAAAGGAGTATCCACAGATACAGGATCAAATAATGCATTGTGGGAATTTAATATATGTTAGCAGTCTGAAAGATAATAAGCAGAGAGTACTAATAGGCTCTTACAGAAAATGTCAGGTGCTGTTAGGTGGAAAAAGAACTATTGCAATGTAGGAACAACAATGGCCACATACACACCAAAAACATTTTAAAACATTAAAAGTGGGCAGAAAAAATAAATAATCACTTTTCCATACAAAAAAAAAAAAAAAAGGATGGCCAATGGGCACATGAAAAAGAGTTCCTCCCCACTAATCCTCAGGGAAATGCAAGTGAAAACCATAATGAGATGCACCTCACACCAGTCATAACAGCCTTTATGAAAAAAAAAAAAATAGAAAAATACAAGTGTCAGTGAGGAAATGGAGCCTCAGAGCCTCACCCACTGTTAGGGTGAGGCTCAGCCCTGTGGAAGAGAGTCTGTCTGGTTTTAAAGTATTAAAACCAGAATGTCACAGCGGGTTAAAGCCCAGCACTAAGCAGCTAAAGCCACTTCAGCATGAGTTTGATCCCTGCCCCGGAGGTGACCCACATGGCGCGGCAGACCTCTCCTGACTACCAGCTGCTTCCTGCAGCAGTGTGCTTCGTCAGTCTGCCTGCTCTGCTCCCCACCCTGTCTCTGGTGAACCTCTCACCATCCCTGCACCTCTGGCCTGTACCCCAGTTCTATATGCACAGATAAATCATTTAAAAATATATTAAAACTTGGGGCCCTCCCTGGTGGCGCAGCGCGTTAAAGCACAGCACTGAGAATCTAAAGCCGCCTCTGCATGAGTTCCATTCCCGCCTGCCCCGGAGGTGACCACATGGCGCGGCAGACCTCTCCTGACCCGCCCGCTGCTCCCCTCAGCAGTGTACTTCGTCCATCTGCCTGTTCTGTTCCCCACTCTGTCTCTGGTGAAGCCTCTCACCGCCCCTGAGCCTCTGGCCTGTACCCCAGTTCTGTATGCACAAATAAATAAATCTTTTAAAAATATATATATTAAAACTAGATTTACCGTAACATCTAGCAATTCTCTTCCTTGGTATCTACCAAGGGATGCAAAAACTCGAATTTGAAGGGCTGTATGCACTTCTGTGGAATTAGAGGGAAAAGAGTATATTTTTCAGTTGAAAATCTCAATCAGAACCAGGTATTTATATAAACTAAACGTTTATTTGAACTATGCAAATATTTATATAAACTAAAGAAATCGAAATGGCCTACACAGTGTAGAAGTCAGGTGTGAGCCGGCCTGTGACTTACACGGTGTCATGCGTTTGCAGTGCCATACTGAGAAAAGGTCTGTATCCTAGTAACGGAGACTCAAGTACCAGGTACAAGTAGATTGATTAAGCAGAGGAGTAAACAGGATTTTTTTTTTTTTTTAAAGCGTATAATGAAGCAAAAACATGCCATGGGCAGTGAGTAATCTCAAGTGTCCTGGAAAATGCTGTGTTCAGTGGGGACAAATCATGCAGGTCGTCACTGTGATGGCAGAATTGTGGGTTCTGCACTGCAGCTGTCCAGGAGACATGGTGTGTTTAGCCGCCACACAGCAATACTGCAGTTTTAATTACACTCGGGAAACAGCAGATCAGTTCAGCAATCCCTCTCATTTAATTGATAGTCTTTCAAAAATCAGGCTACTTATTTTATGCATGGACCGTTGCTTACCGCCTGCAGGAGTCACCTGGGTGGCTGACTATTCAGTTTTACCTGTAGAACTATATTAGGCTACATATGTATGGCATCTGTTGGAAGTGCATTTTTTAAAAGATTTATTTATCTATGCATACAGAACTGGGGCACAGGCCAGAGGGGCTGGGGTGGTGAGAGGATTCACCAGAGACAGAGCGGGGAGCAGAACAGGCAGATGGACGAAGTCCACTGCTGAGGGGAGCAGTGGGCGGGTCAGGAGAGGTCTGCGGCACCCTGTGGGTCAGCTCTGGGACGGGGATCGAACTCACACTGAGCGCTGCAGCCAGCTTGCAGTGTTGTACCTTAACCCACTGCACCACCAGAGAGGGCCCGACCCAAGACACATACTTTAAAACAAAAAGACACTTTTAAAAAGAATTGATTTTGTTCAATAAAAACTGAGGTCATTGCTATTTCCAAGTATAAGTCATGACCCCCGTGTTTCCTCTGGGCAGAGAAGTACCTTTGGGGCAGCGTACCTGCTTTTGTTGTTTTCCTGGTGTTGGCATCGGCACTGCCTCTTGACCGGGCTTTCTCCTCGCTTTCACGTTATACAGAATGTTGCTTTGTCCCTAAAGGGTCTTATGTTCTCCTACGAACCATGACCACGGAAGGGTAGGCCCCGCTGTCCGTCAGGGTGTCAGACAGTCCATGGATCCGAGATCCCTCTGATCAGCTGCAGAACACGGCACCCTGAACACAAATTATTCCTGCAACGGGAATAATAGTGACAGAATACAGCTCAGGTGATTCTCCTTGGCCTAGTTTCACTCTGCACAGCCACAGGGAAGGTTGCTGCATCAATCAGGCCTCCAAATAAAAAGGTAATTATTTCTTGATTTCTCTGGAGCAGTTGCGAGGAGAACAAGGTTGCTTCTGCTGAGACTTCCTCCTGCGCTGGCGGCGGCAGCTGCCTTAGAAGACAGAAGTAATTACTCGCAAGGTGTTCTGGCTTTTTAGGCAGGGTGGGAGCTAGTCATTGAGATTCACCTGGAACTTCTCCACTACCTGGGGCGGGGCATCCGCCCGGATATTCTCACGGACATTTAGTGATCTCATTGAAACTTCAGATACGTGGGCGCACACCCAGGCCTGAGCGATGCAAAGAGGTTTTGTCCCCAGACAGAAGAGGGGTCGGGTTCCCTGAGCAAGGGACATGGATGTCACAGACCCCCAGCTTGTCAGTGGCTCGGTGTTGTTAGCATCAGAAGCGTAGCCACTGTCTGCCCTGCTTCCTTCTGAGAGTGGCCTGGTGCCTGGCCGCAGTCAGAAGTGCTCACGAGCGCCTGTCGCGGCTTTCTCAATGCTGAGACCATGGGAAATGGAGCCGTGAGCTACATTTTGCATCACCTTTCTTGATTGCACCTGAGAAAATAGGCAGTGTGTGCTTGCTCTGGTCCTTTATCTATGGACTGTTTTGTCAAAGAATTATTTAGCTTTGCAGAAATTTAAAAAACTAATAAGACCGAAGATTATCAATGTCACAAGAGAAAACCAATATATACAAGTATACATTAAACATATACAATAGATGTGTGTGTAAAATTTGAGTTCAAAGCAATGAATTCTTGACCCTCTCTGGTGGCACAATGGGTTAGGATGCAGCCCCAAAAGCCAGCCACAGCCATTTCAGTATGAGTTTGATCCCTGGCCCCAGAGCCGACCCACATGGCACAGCGAACCTCTCCTGTCTCCCCACTGCCCCCCCTCAATAGTGTACTTCATCAGTCAGCCTGTTCTGCTCCCCACTCTGTCTTTGGTGAATCCTCTCACTGCCCCTGCACCTCTGGCTTGTACCCTGTTATGTATGCACACATAAATATTCCTTTAAAAAGGATTGAACTTTTCCTTATTTAAAGAAAAATCGTCTTGGATTGTTAGTATTATAATCAATACGCTAATTAAAAATGAGCACCCACAGATTCTCAACCAGGGTTTCTCAGTCTCAGAAATAATACTTTACATAGTGTGATTCGTTACGTGTTGTGAGCTATTTGGAAGCATCCTTGTCCTCTTAAGAAGATGCCCCCAAGAAGGTGTTCCCACTGCCCAGATGGGAAAGCCGACTCCCTCCCTGGTGTGTGTTTGTTGGGGTGGGCGGGGGGTGTGGAAATCGGTGGCAGGTAGCCTCTGGCACAAAGGTGTCAGAGCCATTGTTAGAACTTTCAGTGCTGTATGTGCCGTGGAAGTGAGTGGAGAAAGGATGCGCTGGTGATGATGTGACGGGTTAAATAGTAGGTATGAGGAGAGTGAAATTAAGTGGCTTAGCTAAGCTCGTTATATGCTTTGGACAAGCTAAAACAAATACAACAGATTCATCTGGAATTAAATGTAAGCATGAGTGGAAGTGTATATATTGACAGCATAAAGGTCTCACTTCAGTGAGAGAAGAGAGTAAGAGAGAGTAAGGTCGCCATAAAAATCATACAACTGCAACCGGGTTTATATATATATAAGTAGGTCTATTGTGCCAACATTGGAGTTCAGGTGCCAAATGAGACTGTTTCATGGCATGAGAACATCTGGATTAGTGCATCTGAAAATACCCAGTGTTCCCCCTGGCTCCTCCCCTGTGCCCCTGCAGGGCGGGCAGCGCACCCCCGCTGAGGGGTAACACTTACTGGCCCCTTGGCATCAAGATGGCATAGCCCTCTCCCCCACATGGCAAGATCCCACCTTGGTTGTCTGCTTCACACCTTGTTGCGGGTAGGGCGGGAGGGCAGTCGTGAGACTGGATGACAAGAAGGGGTGTGGCCGGTGGAGGGCTTCTGTTGCAGCAGGCACGTAAGGTTAGACATGGTCAGTTTTGCAGTGTTATTGAAGATTAGGTCGCCTAGCAAATATGCAAACAGAGTTAGCGCATTCTGTGGTTCCACGGAGAACCTTGTAAACCACATTCAGTGGAGTAGAAATGCCAGACTTGTCAGCATAGCTTATGCAAAACAGGATTAAATGGTTTAAAGAAGTGGGTGAGCTAGCATGAATGCAATATGTGAACTGAAAAAAAAAAAAAAATAGACACACCAATTATTCCCTTCCATTGTAGTGCTCTGATGAGTGTGCTTTCAGCGTGGAAGCTACGGTGCCGAGTTCAGTGGGAGCTCTGTGCTGTTGTTGACGCCTGATTAAGTGACTCGCCGTTATAGAGCCAAAAGAAACCAGTGGTGGAGTTAACCATCAGGGCCCAGGAAGATGCAGCTCTTGTACTGAAAGTCAGGCCCGGAGAGGTAACCAAGGAGTCTGATTTGCTGAGTGGATGGGAAGCTTGGGTGTGGCTTCCTTAGATGTGAATGTAAGGGGTTGCCTGTAAGGCTGTGTTACTGTGTGAAGCCACTTGCCATGGATGAATGATTAGAAAGTTATGAGTAACTGTTACAATAAAATATAGCATCTTTTTCTCAGTTTCTGTACCTGAGTCAGTTTCAGAAACATACTGGCTTGGCCTGGAGGCACCAGGGTCCTGAATACACAACAGATCGAGCCTATTCACAATTTGTGAAGAAGGCTTTGTTCTCTCTTGCTTGCTAGATCAGATCAGGGATCTCTCAAAAGCTTACAATATGATCACAAGGACTGGCTCTGTCTATATGAATCTGTGTGGTGTATATAAGATCCTGGGCGTTAGTGGATGTTCTCGTTAGGTTTTTAGTGGTTGTTCCCGTTATGTTTTTTTTTTTATTATTATTATTTATTTTTGTGTAGAACTGGGGTGTAGAAGAACTGGGGTGTAGTTCAGAACTTGCCAGAGACAGAGTGGGGAGCAGAACAGACAGATCTACTGAAATGCACTGCTGAGGGGAGCAGTGGGGAGACAGGAGAGGTTGGCTGTGCCATATAAGGGTCACTCCCTGGGAGGGGATTGAACTCAGGCCTTAGCAGTGATAACACGAGTTAATGGAAGGGCTGTCCTTTACGTGCTCATTCTGACTTCCAATTGGATGGAGGCTGGCTCGGAACTGGACTGGGCTGATTTTGGGCAAGACCATTGTTTCCAGGGGGTGCTAACAGCTGAACACTGTCAGCTGGGGAACTCTCCATGTCTCATGTTGCTTTCCATAGATGACCACTGAAAAGTAACCTCAATAAATCTTTTGAAAGGATAAAGCTATTCCCTGAATAAGCTTCCTAGAGAATTCAGTCCGCCAGATACCTCATATGACATCTCTCTACGAACTCAGGGTATATATTAAATTAAACTAAGTTTTTGAAATTCATTTGAATTTAAACATAATAAATGCTAGAAACCTTTCAGATCTAAGGCACATGTTGTTTGCACAACAGCACTTTGCACTAATAGCTACTAACACAACAGTTCTCGTTAGCCTGACACACACTGTTCTTCAGAACAATAATGCATTGCAACTTTTGTTAATTTGTTCAAGAAACATCACCGAGCACTGAAATGGACACTATAAAGAACTACTAAGGTGGTGTTCCCAAAACAGTTTGTCCTGTAGCTTAAGAAACTAAAACTGCTGAACACAACACATTGAATGAAGGCTAGTAAAGGCTAGTGTTAAAGGAACCCAGAAAAAACAATTCTGCTCAAACAGCTTTGTTGTGAAGCTTTCACAGAGAAAGAGATAGTTGCTGTAGATGTCACAGGGTATGTAATTATCAGATAACAACGAATAACGGTATCCTTCACAAAAACAAAATAAACTAAATAAAAGAGGCATTCAAGATAGGACATATTTAATGAACAAGCAATTGAATTAGAAAAACGTGCAGGTTTAAAGAGCAGCTTGGGTAGAAGGTAGAGGTTTCCTTTCTAAAGGAAGGTTTGGTTTTTTTTTTTAAGATTTATTTATTCATACAGAACTGGGGTACAGGCCAGAGATGTGGTGGGTGAGAGGCTTCACCAGAGACAGAGTGGGGAGCAGAACAGGCAGATCGACGAAGTCCACTGCTGAGGGGAGCAGCGGGCGGGTCAGGAGGGGTCTGCCACGCCATGTGGTCACCTCCGGGCAGCTGGGAATCGAACTCATGCGGAAGCGGCTTTAGCTTCTTAGTGCTGTGTTTTAACCCGCTGCGCCACCAGGGAGGCCCTCTAAAGGAGGGTTTTACTAACATGTATCACACCTGGGAATTATGTTATCCAATGTGTTTATTAAATCATGACAGGAGGATCTATAGAGCTATTAAAAGTTTGACTCTTGAGATTCATTATCTGTCCAAGTAGCTTAAGGAAAAAGTGACAAATGTCAGGGTTTCTGAAACATGTGAGTTCTGGATGTCATGAGTATCTGGCCACGAAACCTGGGAGTTGCCTGAAGGCTGGCTGACTGGTGAGCGTGGGCAGTGAAGAAGGAACAGATCTAAAGAAGTGTGAAGAATTTGAACTGGGGCAGGTTAGACTTCAGTTGCCTGCCAATATGCCCATATAGCAGGCAATGTACAAACACAGACACACTGTTTTGTGTGGAGATTAAGTGTGTGGGGTTTTCTGCCATAGGGAAATACATAAAATTTGGTAAGAACTCATACTGCACAAAAGTCCTATACCATGTAAATGTAATGGAACGCTGAGGGCAAATAGAAACAAATGGACCTACGATGATATTTAAATTACATTTGTTGGAAGAAAAATTGCACAGAAAAGTGATGGTTTATAAAATGTTACAAACAATGTAAATAAACTTAATGTAAATAATCAAACTCTAAAATTAGTCTTCTTAACTTCTAAATCAACAGAAGAAAAATTGGTCTGTTCAGTGACCATTAGGAAAGGAGGCTGAGTGGAATAAATGGAAACAGTATGATCATGTGGAATCTGAATACAGTTGTACTTGCAGTAAATATAAATAAGTTGATCCTACCGATTAATGCTCAAACTGAGAAAGAATATTCAATAACATGCAGGCTACAGATATGTCATGGAAATAGTGTACTTTATTACCTTGGAAAGGAAATCAGTATTTAAAAAAAAAAAGTCCTAACAGTATGATTAAGCCAAAATTTTTCACCTGTTATGAGAACAGCATGTAAAATAGAATGGGAGGGAAGAGTGAGAAAGGGGAGGGGACATGAGGTTAGTGACAAGGAGGAGAAGGAAAGAAAGGGAGTAGGGAGAGGAATAAACCAGTCGAGGGTGAGAACAGTCAATGAGGTAGGAGAAAAACCAGAACTTAGCACACTGGAATTAGTAAGGAAACTTGGAAAGAAATGAATGCAACATGAAAAGCTGTTAAGAGATCATATGACTGAATAATGCCAGTGTCAAAGAGAGAATTCTCAGTGAAGTGTGAGAGCCAACTCAGACTGCAAGAGCCGGACAGGGATTGGAAGCAAAGGAGATGTAACTGGATGAGGGGCGCTTGGCCAGAGCTGACGACCCTGATCTAGCCATCACCAGCCCTGCCACCAAGCTGCGGGAAACCTACACTGAACATGGGCTAAAAATCCCCCAGGAATCAGTCAGCAGCCGAGAGTGGAACACAGCACACACCCCTGGGTTTCAAGAAAGAGGAAAGCTTAGAAAAATAGAGCGGTATACATTTTAAAAAAAATATTACACCCTTGTTTTGTTTCTACTACTAAGGGCCAAAGAAAGAATCAGAAAAGTATTTTCTCTAAGTAAAAGGGCTACCCCTCTTTACCACCAACCCCTTTGCATGCTTTTGGGGTTCTCAGCTTTCAGTGGAACAATTTTGTGGAATGATCTTGGAATAATTCTATGGGATAATTTTGTGTTACAGTGACAAAGTAACTGGAAATTGAGAAAACATGATCTACTGTTTGGTTACATGAATATTATTCTAGTCTTGTCCAGCGTCAAAAGAGAATATCTTTTTAAAGAAAATCTTTTTCGAGAGGTCCCTGCAAGCATTTTCCATGTTCCAAGTCTTTTAGCAAATCAACATATCGACATGCTAAGGAAGCCAATGAAAAAGGAGAGGATTAAGATTCAGAATTCTCTATGAATGTGGATTTGGAAAAGGAAATAAAAAAAAATAAGGATGGAATTTGGAAACAGCTAGAAAAGCAAAAGGAAATCTCTTCAAAATATGCCAGAATTAAAAAGGGTGAAAACACTGTAAGAAAAGGGCTTGATGTCAGTTCGTCTTTATTTTTCTAAGTACATGAAAAGGGTGTGTGGATGTATGGGAATGTGTCAAGAAAATCTTTAGTCATTCAATCACTTTGTCCTCCTAGTATACTCACTCCTTTTCTGCTATTTTTTTTTTTTTTTTTTTTTTTTGTCTCTATATCAGCACAGAATCCAACCGAGCAGAGACAACATTTCCTGTGAGGCCATAGATCTTCAAAGCAGTGAAATTGTAAGTAGAATATATTATTGAGCTACTTTGCATTTTTCTTATGGAAACTTCATAACTGAGCTTCATCAAGTACATTAAGCCCCAGCATGGTCAAACTAAAGTACATGGGAAGGGAAACGCCCTTGACTAGGGGTTGAAAGTCCCCTTGAGTCAAGTGTTATTTGGTTGCATTTTGAGAAATGGTGATCACCACTGTAATTCTGCATGGAGAAGCATCAATTTGTATGCAATCTAATCTTCTGAATTGGATTTCAGCCTCACTAGTGCAGCCACAGTCAGGAGAGCGAGAAGAAGTGCCAGTGATCCACAAAATAAGTACAAATAAATATGTATTTGGCATGTCCTCGATGTTTCTCATGCAGCCAGGATACAAATGATTCTCTGGTCTACTTAGGCATGGGACATAGGAAAGGAACATGATGCGTCCAAGTGTGTAACGTGGGCAATTACCACTCATCAGTATCCTTGAGGTGGCTGTGCCCAGATTGTTTCCCCATGAAATATTAGACATGGTTGAATCGCCTTGATTTGTGCAAAGAGACAATGCAAGTAAGTGTGATGATTTTACAAGGTTCAAGTATCAAACTATTGTCAAGCTTTATTTAGATATATCTATACCACTTGTCATTAGCCATTTTTGTTGAATGCCATAGTACATGTAATCTTGGTGCCAACTGATTTATTTACTTGGGATGCTCTCTGTGCAGGTAATAGAGGTCCATTTCAAAATACATTAAGTAGTAAAGAAATTAATTTTTAGACATCACGATCGGTGGTAGAGATAACATGTATTCAGGTGACTTCCTTTGATTTCAGGGTCTGCATTTCTTCTTCCTTGTCATTCTTTGACTCTGCTTTCTGTGGAGTGACTTCAGGCTCAGGGAGGTAGCCATTCCAGGCCTCCCTATCCAGGAACAGCAGTGGTCACAGGGATCAGAGTGGGATGGGGGGCAGGTGAGCAGAGAGTAGAGGGGATCCAGTAGACCGTGGTGGAGGATTATGGGTGCATTGGGTGCTCAGTGTGACATGGCATACATATGAGGCGTCACATACATATAACCCTAAATGACATAGTGTTGCAAAGCAACATTACCTCAGTAGATATGATGCAATTAAAAATAAGTACTGGGCTCCCTGGTGACTCAGGAATTGGTGTCTCATTTATGTCAAGCTATCGGCAGCCACTACAGTGTGAGTTTGAGCCCTGGCTGGGGAGTTGACCCACATGGCACAGCAGACCTCTACTGTCTCACCCGCTGCTCCCCTCAGCAGCGTAATTTCAGTGGACCCATCTGTTCTGCTTCCCACTCTGTCTCTGGTGAATCCTTTCACCCCCTGACCTCTTCCCTACACCCCAGCTATTGTATGCACAAATAAATACAAATATAAAAAGAACTAAAATTAAGTATCTGAATTGTAATATACGTTTTTAATTTCTTTTCATATGTACATTATGAGATATAATAATATATTTCACATGTGTTGATTATAAAACTGAAATACTCCATGGCCTCCCATCAAAACCCAGAACCTACTTGGTAACGCTTTTCTTCATTGGATTTTGAACCTGCTTTAGCTACAAGGTAAGATAGTGGCGGTTCCCATTCATGATTTTATAATGCCAAGAGGCTCTGGCTTCTCATGCTCTTAGGGCCTAACCATCTGGTGCTAGAAATAGTCGACTTATCATTGTGTGCTCACTCAAGCGCTCACCAGCAATATATCATTCAATCCTTGAAAACGTGATTTAAGATAGGTGCCGTTAGCAGCAAATTTGAATAATGAGAAGCCTGAGATGTAAAAAAATTTGGTAATGCACACTTTCTATTTGGATAGATACTTTATTTGCATTAAACCACCCCCATCTAACTACAAAGACTGTGCCACCTCTGACTGGCCAGTTCTGCTTTCTACTAATCTTTCCCATTAGAGAGAATCAGACAAATTGGAATATTTGAAACACAGCACGTGATCAGCTCGTGTATTGAGGGAGCCTGTCGAGGAACTTCATTTTTCACACTAAAGACAGGTAGCTACTTTTATTCAGCTTCTATGAAAAAATTCAAATCTTGTTCCAAAAATGAAATGCGGTTTTCTATCCACAACAGCTGTTCTTGAGATAGAACTAGAAGGGGATTATTCTCAGTGAGACAAGTCAAAGGAGACAGAATACCAGTGGGCTTCACTTACGTATGGAGGCAGAAAACTAAACAAAGGGCCAGACAAAGACAAACCATAAGACTGACCTTTGAAAGATGACCATAGATCTGAGGCATCACGTCGGGGAGGGAGGGCAGGATGGACTGTCCAGGAACACTGGGGTGCTTTGGTGGTAGGAAGACTAGAGTGACCACACCTATGTTGTGAAGAAACAAACAAGGTCGTGAAATCATGGTATGTCATAAATAAAAAATAAGAATGCTTCTGTTCTCAATCTGATTCAGTCTGATGTGATTCTGGTGCTTTTGAAAGAGATGCCAAGTATCCCATACAACTACCAGTGTAATTTCAACCAAATTATCTCTGTCCATTTGCACTTTTACTGTGAAGCTCAGATTTAACTTGGGAAATCAAATTTCTCAAACTGCAGTGTTCTTTCTTCCTTCAAAAAGGTAAAATGCATTTAGCTTTTATTTTAAATATATGAACTAGAGTGGGCCATTTCATTCGACTTTGAATCAGAAATGACTATAATTTGAATGCTGAAATCATGTAGAGAAATGTATCAACCAAGCAACATACCATAAGCAAAATAATGGACCGAGAAAGTTAAAATGTAAGCTATTATCTAACGTCTGCCTTTCTAAAGTGGGGGTGGCAAAAGATAAAAAGGATAAGGGGGGCCCTCCCTGGTGGCGCAGCGGGCTAAAGCACAGCACTGAGAAGCTAAAGCCACTTCCGCATGAGTTCAATTCCCGCCTGCCCCGGAGGTGACCACATGGCGCGGCAGACCTCTCCTGACCCGCCCGCTACTCCCCTCAGCAGTGGACTTCGTGGATCTGCCTGTTTTGCTCCCCACTCTGTCTCTGGTGAATCTTATCACCCTCCCCATCTCTGGCCTGTACCCCAGTTCTGTATGAATAAATAAATAAATCTTAAAAAAAAAAAAAAGAAAGAAAGGATAAGGGACAGAGCAAACCACAATTTTGGGGGAAGTGAGGAGCGACAGATGCTTACTGCTTCCAGATCACCCTGGGATGCATGTTCAAATCCACAACTTCTATAATACAAGATTCTTATTAATGCCCGTCCTCCCTAGCCCTCTGTCCCACCCACACAAACCCTGTTAGCAACATGAAGATTGTGTGACCCTTAAAACTCGTTGTGTGTGTGTCAGTGTGTGCCTGCCTCTGGGATACTTCACATGTGGCCTCCTTTCTATTAAATTTTCTTAAGCTGCATCACCAATTTTTTTTTTTTTAATTTTCTGATGTCCAACCCTAATGGACCTCACTGATCACTCCAGAGCTTAAAATAATCACTAAATCACTAATAAGCTCACAAAACATTGTTTTCTGTTATATTAGAATCTAATTTTTTTTCTTTATTTTCATCAGAACTAAAGGTCTTTTTTTTTTTTAGTATAGATTTGGTTGTTATTTGATAACTGCTTATCGACAGTTTCTCCACGCAGCATTATTTTAGGTTCTGAGTGCAGAGTAGAGAAACAAAACTGTTGCCGTTATGGAATTTGCATTCAGAAATTGCAAATTACAAATGTTTACCCTTGTTAAGACAATTTGGGAAGTTCAGAAAAGAAGCCAGGTTATGACTTAAAGAAACTGTAAGGTCAGCGGGTAGCTCTCCCTGAGGAAATTTCTGGAACCAACCACTATTACTATTTAGGAGTCTAGTTTCTACATTTTCTCTTTGTGAATTGTATTTTTGAGTGCCTGTAGATAACCACCCACACAATTCAGAAACTTCATGTCTTTAATCTTCATTTCAAGACAGTGATCTCTGAATCACTGGAACAACATTTGACTTACACTTTGTCAGTTGATGGGTTGGGGGCATGGTTAGGTTGCCGTAGCCTCAAAGATGGGAGAAATTTTAAAACAAAAGTGTTGAGAGGCAGAGAGGTCTGAGATCTCGTCACCTTGGAAGGTCTTACGGGTTCAGTTTCCTGGTCTACTCTGGCTTCTTCTGGCCTGGTAAGCAGCTATAAACTGTTTCCCCTACAAATACTAACTCCACTCTGCATTTTCGTGGGTACTCAAATTAAAGGCAATTTATAGCTATTTGTTTCATTTTGGGAAGTAATTCTGTAAGATTTAAAGCTATGAAAGAAGACAGACAAATTGGTTTAAGGACAATTGCCATTGAACCTGTCTCTATAAGCAATATAGTAACAATCTATGAACTGTGTGTTCACATACTAGAAATAGCTATACACTTGTTGAGTTTCCATTTAGTTAACTATAAAACATCAACACACATTACACTTTTATTTGGCACTTTCTGAGTGAAATAGTCCAGGAACCAAGACCATTTGTTTTTCTGCTTTGACAGTATTTTTGTGAGGATTGATCAGAACAAAAGAAATAAAATGATGAAACTAGTTTTTAAAGTACCTGAAAATGGAAGTGACCACTGTTACGCCGCATAATACTTTCAAGCATGTGTATGTCTACAATTTGTCAAGCTTTTTAGGAGATTGCTTAAAAGATCCTAGCAATATCAACTAACCATCTTTGGAGTTTAAAGGACTTAGAAGGTAGAGCCCCTTTTTCCTCAAGTATTTGGCTTGTGCACATGGTTTACCCTGTAGATCTTGAGTCACATTGTCCCCCACAAAGCTTGTACGTGTCATGGCACTGCCATCACCACCAGCTCCCCAACAGCTCTTCTGTAGGGAAAGGCTGGGCCAGGAGCCTAGGTGTTGAAAGTTTGCCCACCCACGTAGGAGGTAGCAGGAATCTGCTGCTGTTTTGAAGCCACTTTCTTACCTGCTGAGTTCATGCTGAAAAAAAATATTTGCCCTAACTTTGTAGTTCTTAGCCCAAACAAGTAATATCTATGTATTTTTGGCAAGCAATATACAGCACACCACCCTTAAGGATATATTTTTTTTTAATCTGAGAATCTGATATTTTAAATCAAATGATATCAAAACAGTTTGATTGAACATGATAACTTGACCTTCTGGAGTGGGAAACCCTGAAGTTGCTTTAAAGCTGGATGCCAGGGCTAATGCTGTGTGGCATTGCACACAGTAATTAGGGTGTGAATGAATTAATAACCAGTGGAAGGGGAAGACTTCCCAGGAACCACCCACTGCCCTCCATTCCACTTTATTTCCTGCTGACCCATCCACTATATTTAAGACTCAAGCCAGAGGCCACACCCTGACTTCCACTCTCTGAGGCGCCACTCTCCACCTCACAGTCTTTAGCAAAGGCTGCAGTTCTTGGCACATGGAGGCACCTTACAAATATTACTAAATGAATGAATGGGGTTCACAGTGCTGTGGGCAGAATACGGCTCCCCTTCCCCCCGAAGGGTGTTCACAGCCTGATCCCAGACCCAGGGAATGAATGAGGGGAATAATGTTGCAGAAGGAATGGAGGTTTCTCACCAGCTGACCTGGAGAGGGAGAGGATTGACCCTTGATTGTCCTGAGACCTGATGTCATCCCAAAGTTTTTATATGTAGAAAGTGGGGTGACGAGTCAGTGTCAGAATGAAGCAGGATGAGAAAGTCTTAACTGACTGTTGCCAGCTTTGAAAATGGAAGAGGCACAGCTAAAGTAGCTAAGAAATGTGCCTCAACAGTGTGGGAAAAGCAGGAGTAGGGTTTTCTCCCCTCGGCCTGCAGAAGGCATATTGTCTTCCCGACACCTTGATTTATCCCAGTAGAACCCACTTCAGACTTGTGCCTAGCTGTTAATAAATGGTGTTTTAAGCCTCCTTTTGCCGTGACCTGCTACGTAGCAATAGGACTGATAGAGAAGACATAATACCTGGTAAGTTCTTGGGCTTGTTCCTTCTCCTGTGTCTGAGTGGCTGGGTTTTCTTCCTCCAACAATGTTGAAGTCATGTGCAGAGTCTCCCAGAATCAGAGGACATGGGATGCAATGAAAATATGTCGAGTGTAGATATTAGATGGCTTGGTACACTAACCCAACACAGGTCGTCCATGACCTGGGCAAATCCCTAACCTACTATGTTTGTATAATGGGGTAATGATATATAATTCACAAGGATATTATAAAGATTGAAATTAATAGGTGTTATCTATGCTATGGATCATAGTGTATTATAGTCAGTCATATAAATGTAGCACAATGGAGCTGAATCGTGCCGCTTTGCTGTTAATGCAGTAAACATGAGCACAGATGAGTGGTGAGGGATCCGGTGGGGTTTCTGGAAAATGCTAGAAATGACCTTGGCCTTGCATGAAGGAAAGGTTTGCACTTGGTGCGCACAGAGGGGAAGACCCTGCCCTCGCCAGAGCTGTGTTCAGGAGTGGCACTGAGCCTTGCAGTGCCTCGTGGTGGTGTAGGCGTGGGCTCAAGTCAGACTGCCCTGGTTTGAATCTTGGTTTCACACTTTCCCATGCTGGCTGCTTAGGACTGCTATTTAAATCTTTCTACCTCTCTTTACATGGCTGCAAAAGGAAAGGTAGCTGCATGGACCTCTGTGTAAATATGCCTAAAGCATGTGGAGCGGACCATTAATATATGCTCAATAAAATATGAGCTCCTGTCGTGGCCCCTCAGGGAGGACGTGGGGCTGTGCATGTGCAAAGGAAGTTAAGGTGCTTTGTGGCCGAGCGAACTGAAGCTGACGCCTCCTCAAACCCTCAGACAAATGTCCCCCATGGAGGAATGTCATGTCCTCTTGCAGGATGGGGCAAGAGATCAATTAGATTCCGAGCTCAGTGAGGATAGGAATTGTGTTTTGCTATTGTTGTAGCATGCAGTTTATACCAGCCCTAACACAGTGCGCGCCATGGGGTGTCTCTGTAAACGTCTGCTGACTGGATGTCCCTGTCTGACATCAGCCGGTGGCCGACAGTGGTTTATCAGCCCTACTTCTGTTAACCTAGTACTCAGACCAGCCCGGACACGTCCCTTGAGGTTCATCAGATGAAGCTGGAGAAAGCAAAGTCTCAATGGCCAGGGCCTGGAGGCCACACTGTGCAGGCGCTGCCTGCGTGGCGGTGACTCATTCGAGCTCACGGGGTTCTCGGGCTGTCCTCAAGAAGTGACAGTCGGCATTCTCTTTTAGTCTGTTCTTTGCTTTTGTAAAATGCTGCTAATAACTTAATCCTGACATTATAAACTCCAGGTCCAAGTTTATCCACGCATCTTATTATCTACGTGATCTTCCCATTCTATTTCACGGGGCGGTAACGAACCTCGTTGACCTATCAGCTGATTCTGGACACAGGAGTGGCCAGTAGCCGCTTGTTTCTCAGTCTCAGCAACACGGCTATGCTTCCTTCCAAGCTCCAGGTCTCAGGTGGGAGACGCCTGTTGGACAGAAGTGGAAGATGTTTTCTGTTTTCTTGGATCTCTGCGGTGGCTGATGGCTTCGGCATGGCTTTTATTTCAATGGAATTACCTTGTTTTTCACATTGACATTTTACAGATAAACGCTGTCATTTTAGTGCACACGGAGTGTTGTATCACAGGTAATTCATCATTTTTCATGGGAAATATTATCAGTATCAAGGTGCCTGGTAAGAAAATATAAATCGTTCTTCCAATGGGCTCAGTAAGAATTAAAAAAAGAGTAATGATTCTGCAAGTTTGCAGCACAAGAAAAATGAGGCTGGATATTTAGGCAGTGTTGATTAGAAAGTAGAAAACAATCATTTGCTATAGTTACTGATTTATGATCCCCTCTTTGTGCATACATTGGGGTTATTTGCTCCAGAAGGAAAATGTAGATGAATTCATAATTCATAATATTTCGCAATATGCATACAATGAAACAGCAGTGGTAACAGGGGTATAATAGAACAAATATGCCAAGATTTTCTCAATTGTTTTCAGGAATTTTATGGTGCTATTTTTATCATTAGTAATTTTAAACTTATTAATATGTCTCTTTCATAATAATTGTTGGATCAGATACTATAGACATAAAAATAATTTAAAAAATCGAGTTGGAGCCAAGTTGTTTCACTTCTGGCAATAGAATCCATTCCTCTTATTCCATGAACTTTTCTCATCAATAACACTTTGATAGAATTAATGTTATATGCAAAAGCTCTTAACCCAAAAATGTGCCATTATTATAACCCATAGTGCATGTTGGTTGAATATTTCTATAGCTTAGTCCTTCTCAATACATGAGAAAATATAGATCTCTGCTGTGACTTTTGGAGAGTGAGATCTTTTTCAGCACTAACTGGTCATGAACACAGCTGACCGGGCAGTTGGGTGTTTCTTTGGTTGGTCGATTTGTTTGTTGTCAGCTTTCCTGAAATTCTGTCTCACACTACCTACTGTCTGGAGCAGAGATTCATTTCAGTCTAACATAACTTTAGGTTTCAAAGGTTTCTTCTGCAAAAGTTTTTAAACCAATTACCTAAAATTTGTTTAAGAAAAAAGAAAAGTAAGCGCTGATGTTGTCAAATTAGGGAACTAGACATAAATGTAGATAGTTTTACATAACTCGTGCATGATCACAGAAAGAGTTGTCTCTTTAGCACCTCGTGTCATTATAAGTCAGTTGGTTTTCTTCTCAAATGGTTATTTAGATTTGCTTTAATGCCTCAATAGACCATTTCCCTAAAAGTCCATAGAACTTTAAACCTCAATCTGTTCGGCTGTATCTATTCGGAATGACTATGAGATGTATTCCAGTGTTCCCCAACATTTCACTGTGAATGGGGTAAAGGAAGGTGCCCTTGAAGCACGCCTCCCTGATACTGGAAGTTACTGCCTCCATCTTCCATTCAGATGCTGTGGTGATGGTCTCTGGGCTGAAGAGTCAGAACATGTATTGAACATGTAAAGATGCACGTTGACAAGCTTTTTTAAATCTTGTCTTCCTTGGGGTGCCAAGCATCTGGGGATTACTCATCTAACTATGTTTCAGTTTTTGAGCTTTTAAAAGAAAATGATCACTTGGTTCTTCCAGTTAGAACGTGGGTTATTGTTTCTCTTAAGCACTGCCTGTCATCAATTTACTTGTTATCTCTTTTAGGTATATAATTTTAATTTTTACATATTAAAATATGTGTTCATGATAAAAATTTCCCTGCTGCATGATAAATCTAACCAAACAGTTTGATACTAACTTTTATTACCTGTTTTTAGATTATGTAATTTTGTTTTACATTCTCCTTTAGTCAAAGTATTGTAAAGTAGATTTAAAAAATTGGTCGTTAATTTCTAATGTTATGCCAGTGTGATTAGACTTTTATTTATTTTCTTAGAGAGTTTTTTTCCCCCTATAGCCCATATATTACTAATTATTTTTAATCTAAGCACATTATTAATTTTTATTCAATTTGTCAGTCATGGATTGATATTTTTTTCATTTTTAGTGTCCTCTCTAAAGCATTTTTTTTTTTTTTTTTGTTTTGGTTTTCTTTGCATCTCTTGGACTTTGAATTTTCTCCTTGTGAGTGTCTCATTGTGTTATTCTCAGGAGAGTAACTAATGACTTAAGTGTTTCCATCGTGGACTAAAGTGGTTCACATTACAAAGTGAACTTTCTGGATCCCTCTTGATTTCCTTCCAAATATAACCCTGGTAAATGCTAGTCGATGTTCCTGTTTATTGTACTCATGTTAACCTTGCATGCCATTCACTACTCTTATTTTAACCTGTTTGCATCACTTTGCTTTAGCTTTGTCTCTAGAGTTCAACAGTGAATTAAGCTTTATTTTTTTTTCAAGATTTGTTTATTTATGTATACAGAGCTGGGGTGCAGGCCAGAAGTGCAGGGCTGGTGAGAGGACTCACCAGAGACAGAGTGGGGAGCAGAACAGGCCGACTGACGAAGCACTCTGCTGAGGGGAGCAGCGGGCGGGTCAGGAGAGGTCTGCCGCGCCATGTGGTCACCTCCGGGGCAGGCGGGGATCGAACTCATGCTGAAGTGTCTTTAGCTTCTCAGTGCTGTGCTTTAACCCACTGCGCCACCAGGGAGGGCTCTAACCTTTATTTTTTAATGTCATCAAATAGTCTGCTTCATTCTTCCTGTGGGGCTGTTTTCATGTGTTTTTTTTCTACTCCATGTGTTCTTTTCTGTTTTTGTATTCAAGCTTCATGTTTTTGTTTGAATGTGCCCACTTCTAGGCTTATCTTTTCTATAATGATCCTGCCACCCCTCCGGATGTAGAAGTTGCACATCTGCGCCTTAGCCCATGCTGTTTGGCCCTCACTGCACCCTCTCCATGGCCTTCTTTCCCCTTCTTCCACTATTTAATGTGAAGTGGAAACCTTTCATACCCAGAGTGTTATAGTTTGACCCCGTCTGCATACATGTGCAAGTGAAATGAATTACATTTTCCTGGATTAACAGAGTGCTATAGGGCCGAGGCGTTATTCTTCCCTATCATCTTCATGTTCCGAAATCTTAATCTAAATACAAGTCAGCAGCCATACTTAGCAGAACTTTGCTGCCCTTAAAGGAAGTGAGAAACATTTAAGCAGAATCCGATGGCGGTGTCAGGGGCAAAGGAGAGGGGTGGGAGTGCGGAGAAACATGGGGCTGGGGATGGATCGTGGAGCATGACCGTGCAGCTGAGCATGCTGAAGTGGCACACCTCTCAGGAAGTGTGTTCTCGAAATCACATGTGGTATCATAAACCAGTTATCTCTATCTCTAAGTCATATGTGGTGTCATAAACCATGTTATGTCTGTCTGTAAATCATGTGTGGTGCCATAAACCAGTGTTATCTCAATAAAAACAATAAAGTTTTAAAAGTCTGAAGTAGGGGATCCTTTAGACTTTCACCTTTCAAAAGCCTGCAGAGTCTAGAATGCCATCACACAGTTAGTGTGGGTCCATACATTTTGTCCTTCCAGCACTGGTGATGATGATGAATCATTTTAATCATCTGTCACCCTGTCTCACAGTCATTGAGGAATAAATCTACCTCCTTTATAAGTCCAAGAAACAACATTAATAAGATCCACATGAAACACTGGAAGTAATAATCCTGAGGTGAGGTATGGTGTGTTTACTGCAATAAGTTGCTCATAAATTTGTCTCCATGGAATAATAAAAGCTATTAAAGAGACAATAGGAGGTGTACAAAAGACCCTTAACAGTCTCTTTGCTTCAAAGCCAGTCCCTTTTGAGTAGCAAATGTCAATAAATAACCTCCCATTTGAAAACAAGAGTTAGTTAAGTGAGTCTCTTTTCTTTCTAGTGTCCAAACTATTTTGTCAATTTATCTTATAGTGCTTTCCAATTTAACAGCTATTATGCTGAGCTCCTTTCTTGCCCCAGAAAAATTGTTTCCAAACATAAATACCTCTTAATATGCAAATCACCCTCTCTACTATTTCCTTCAGAAGCTGACTTCTCAAAGGAGCCATCTACATTTATTACTGTCATCTTCCTAAAATCTCATTCACTCTTCTAACAATTACCATTTGATAGCCATTGTCACTACTGTTTTCTGAAAGTGGTCAGCAGTTCACTTATTCATTCCACCTGATAATCCTTTGAATCTCCTTCCACTCCTTTTGATTTTTTCCAGTGATCTCAGCCAAATACTTTTTGTAGCTTTCCCCATCACACATTTTATCAACCAAGGAACGTCATTCAGACATCAGTTCAGCAATTTATTTGATGTGTCATCAGGAGTAAACAAAACTGTATTATGTAGCAAGGAATCATTTACTTACAAGATTTTTTTTTTTTCTAAGTTGTCCCAAACGATCCATCTGGTCATCTCTTTTTACCTTAAACATCACAGACCTGTGGCTAAGCAGTTACTTTCCTTTCCTCAGATGACCTCAAATATTAGGAAAATGACCACAGAGACTTGGTAAGTCAGGATGCAGAATAATTCCTGAAGCATCAGGACGATTTTGGTAAAATGAGAGATGCGCTATATGACAAGAACTGTCAGAGCAAACCCAGCTGACACAGCTCTCAGGGAGAGCAAGTCCTTGAGCTGAGATGAGATGGAGTTAGTGGATCGTGCTCACAAAGGCCTCCTGACATCTTCACCACATAGCATCCATGGTAGATAGGGCCAGATTTGTAATCAACATTAAGTTTTCTCCCTGTGTTATGAAATTATATAAATTACTTTTTTTCTTACCTTGTCTATAATTACCAATTTTTTCTGCTTACTAAATTTCTAAGTGTCTGTTTCATATTGTTGATACATTATTGTAAAATGTATTCCCCTTATCATCATCATAACTCTATACTACATGACATGCAGTATACACATCACATTACTTATCACAGAGTATGAAATATTTAAGACTCTTTGGAAGTATAGATTATTTTTTATAATAAGTCACTATGTTAAAGTTTTTTATTATATATACAATTTCTCATTGAGATTTTTATAGTGTTACTATTTATATTACATTTTTATACTTTTAGTAGGATGTTTAATGGACAAAATAAAAATATTGTGATTTATGATTATTAATGACAGAAGAAAATTTTTTATTAAGTGAGTGACTTCACCATAGTTTATACAATCATTCCCCCTCTAGTTGGAAATTTATAGTCTATAACCTCCACTTTTACAAAATGTATATCAAATGGAGATTTTGTATACACTGTTATATGGGATTTCCTTAAATTTGACACCTACAAGTGAAATTTTAGCCAAAAAGAAAGTCTTGAAGACTCTTCAGATTACTATGCCAGTTAACCCTGTTTGGTTTCCATCAGGCAGCAAAACAACACGACAAACACACAAGCTTATTAGTAAGTCACTTTCTCAAATCAGCCACTCCCAGTGACTGTCATCCTCCAAAGAGTTTAGCTGAATAAAACGTGTACATACACAAGGTCTTGGTAAAGATGCTGAAACACTTCTGGATAGGATCCATATGTAAAAACATCTGTAAAAGGTCGTAGAACAAAGTGAATCCAGCCCCTTTATCCAGAGGATAAACTGGAAGACCTGTCTGTGGTGAAGCATACTAGGTTGTAACTAAAAAACTGGGTGTTCATCAAGGACCTTGTACCCGTACGTGGCCTGAGTTGTTATGTCTCTCAGCCTGCCCTGAATTTTAGTGATTTACTACTCACTTCATAATTCCATTTTCCCCCGTCAGCATATTTTGAAATAAACCTTATGTAGTCAAATCTAACATTAGGAAGAAATCTGGCAGCAAATCACATAACTGTCGGTTGTCAATGCAATCACTTCTGTCTCTCTTGATGTAACATTTAAATAAACGAAACATAATTATGCCCACCTACAATGTATATTTTGTTTTTAGTTATTTTATGTAAACTTGTACTGGCATATAACATAAATATGGAAAAATTTACAGCTGTGCTAGAAACACAGAATGTTTTCACACCCTAGAACTATCCACCCATGATCCTTTCAAAGACTTAGTCCTATTCCAAAAATACCCAAATCCTTACTTAAAACCATAGATCGATGTAACCTGTCTTTGACAATGCATTACAATATTGGAATAAAAATATATATTTTTGCCTCTAACTTTTTCACTCAACTTCATGTTTGTAAGTTTTGGTTTTGTAAAAAAAAAAAAAATCATGTTGATTGCAGTAGAGTATACTTATACTGTATTTCATATATATATTTTTTTTCTGTTGGCTACACATTTCTTTGATGATTTTAGAAAAAAGTATTTTAGTGGAGATATATACTAAGTTATTGTTATAAATGTAAATATGAAGTCATAGTTTAGGAAAACATTTGATGATGCCTCTAAGTAGTGTTCGAAACTCATCTTACCAATGGAGACTCACATTTCACCCCAAGTAGCACCCATTCAAACTTCATTCTTTTCAGCTTGTAAGGAATCTCCATAACAAAGTTTGCAGAGAGGTGTCACTGTTCTAACATCCCTCTTGCTGTTGAGCACAGAGATTTTGTTCCCTCAGCAAAGCGAGGCCGGTGGCAGCTGGGCTTAGCTGGAGGCTCAGCGGTCAAGCCCAGCGCTGGCTTCGCGGCCGTGCCTTGGGGAGAAGTAATCTACTGGGCTGGAGTGAAGAGAGGCAAGTAGTGGCCAGCAAGTGGCCTCAACCTACCTGGTGGTGTCCTCTCCTGTTATTGTTACAGACATGTTAATGGCAACTCAGCGAAGTTTCTGCAGAATCAGGTGAGGGCTACCGTTGTTCAAGAAGCTCATCAGCAGTTTATGAAGAGCAGCAAAGCTCATTCCCCTAATCAGTCTGGCTGTCACTGAAAGAGTGGTGAAAAGTGCCCTGACCACATGCAGATCTGTTCTTTCCTCTCAAAAGGACAAAAGAAAAAAATTAACAAAAAGAAGAATACCTCGCCAATAAGGTGTGTGCAATGCCCAGTCAGGGGATGTGGTGTTCTGAACTGGGCTACTTTGCTCATTTGCCCGCTGCTGTCGGGCTCATGTAGACTTCATCAGCCTACGCTGTCTATTAGCAAGCAGCAGGGGCTCTGACTCAGAATTTCATCAAATCAATAACGGGATCTTTTGAGAACAACGGACTCCACACTCTGGAATGAGAGACACTTGGGCTTTGCTATCCTCAGATTCTGCCAGTAAGTTGAATATTGGCCGGAGTGGGCGCTGATCCTGGTTCTTATGTCCTAAGGAAAGCGAGTGGAGTTGCTACCTGAGCAGCTGAGGGTGAGGTCTCCGCTGGCGAGGAGGTTTTTCTGTGTTCTTTGTCAGGGTTTTGCAGGCTTACCTCGTGTCCTGGGAAATTTAGGTCTTCACTGTCGCAACCTCTTTATTTATTTATTTATTTATTTATTTTTTTTTTTCATGCTCATGTATTTGGCCACAGTTGATCTGATATTTTTTGCCTTGCAATCTGTTTAATCAACTAACCCCCGCAGCGGTTTCTGATTATACTAGGAGCCACATCGCTGTGCTTTCTTTCTTGCAGTCGCCGCTGTTCTGAGCTCTATTTCTTAGTAAATGGACTAATAGATCCCCAAAGGAGACAGGAGCTGGCTGGCACACCTGGTAGCAACTAAGCCAATTAATTTCATCTTCATAAAGAAGTAACTGCACATTTTAAAAAATGTCATGAGTCTGTATTAAAATGGCTACTATTGTATGGAATAATATTAAAAGGCATATTAAGAAAGGATAAGTAGATATGTGCAAAATATTGACTGAAATGAAATATTCACTCCTTTATCCACTGAGGTACTTCCATTAAGATACAACAGTCATAATACCAAAACAGCACACCTCTCAACAGCTTACATTTTGAAAATCTTTTAGAGTCTTAGTTTTTTTTGTTTTTTTTTTTTAAAGATTTACTTGTGCATACAGAACTGGCGTGCAGGCCAGAGGCTCAGGGGCGGTAAAAGGCTCCACCAGAGACAGAGTGGGGAGCAGAACAGGCAGATCGACGAAGTAGACTGCTGAGGGGAGCAGTGGGCGGGTCAGGAGAGGTCTGCTGCGCCATGTGGGTCACCTCCCGGGCAGGAGGGAATCGAACTTATGCTGAAGCGGCTTTAGATTCTCAGTGCTGTGCTTTAACGTGCTGCACCACCAGGGAGGGCCTAGATTCTTAGTTTTAAAGTAAAAATAACTGCTTACGTCTTAAAGTAAAAATAACTGCTTACGTCTTTATTTGCTTGTAACAGGTAGACGATTTAGTATCATTTTGTTTGTATCTTTGTCTCTTGAAAATTCATGTACTTGAACCCAAAGTGCAGCTGTATCCACATTTTAATACCTCACGTGGTCATGTATTTTGACTTAGTCTAGAGATGGTCAGATGCTAAGCGCTTTTGTGTCTTTGATGGCCCAAGAAGTTTGTGTAGCTACTTCTCCACTTTCTAGAGATTGAAAGTGAAGTAACTGTGCTGGTCCCGTTGGGTTACTATAACAAAATGCCACAAACAGGCTCAGAAATGTGTTTCTTACATTGCCGGGGGCTAGGAGTCCAGACCAGAGGCCAGGTCAGCTGAAGGCTCTTCTGCTCACAGACTTCTAACATCCTCACAGGGAGAAAAAGGTCAGGGGCCACCTGGGTCTCTTAAAAGAGCTCATTCCATTCAGGAGAGTTCCACCTCATGCCCTCATCCCCTCCCATGGTACTTACTGATGCTCCTGTGTGGCAGTTAGGAATGGAGCTTACCAACTTGCGAGTGGAAACACGAACACCCAGACTGTGTAACAATACCATACCTCTGTCGGGACATTCAGGAATGTGCTGTCAAAATAAAAATAATACGCAGACTAGAGTCAAGGAATTCCCCAAAACCTTTACCCCAGACTTTAGAGATCATTTTTTAAAACTGATAAAATATATTTTACCCTTGGATCTCTAGACTGCAATTTTAAGTCATTAAACAGTTTTGAGAAATAGCAAGGCCATGTAGAAAAGTATTTTGTAAAGTTCTGTGGGAATCTCACATTTTTCGGTGAGCTGCTGGAGCGAGAGGAACCTTCTCACACAAAAGTCTCAGTCATGTTTTACCAATTCGTTGAAGTCATTTGAGTTGTGGCTTCTCTCTCTCTCTTTTTTTTTTTCCCTGATTTTGACAGTTTTTTCCCATGTCAAACACTCTAAAGCATGTTTTCTTGTGTAGTTCACTACTGGCAGGTGACTTTCTTTGTCACCTGCCTTTCTCTTACTAAATTTGGAAAACAGTGATTTCAGAGCAAAATGATGTTCCTTCTCAGGTTATTTGTGCTTTACTATGCAAGAATTCGATCATGTCATAAAACCATGTGATAAACAGACATCTGCAAAGCATGCATTTTATTTTTTAAAGATTTATTTATTTATGCATATAAGAATGGGGATACAGGCCAGACATGCGTGAGAGGATTCACCAGAGACAGAGTGGGAAGCAGAACAGACAGATGGATTGGAATACACTGCTGAGGGGAGCAGCAGGGAGACAGGAGAGGTCTGCTGCACCGTGTGGGTCAGCTCCCTGGCCGGGGATCAAGCTCGTGCCCCAGTGGCTGCTGACAACTTCATAGTGCTGTGTTTTAACCCATTGTGCCACCAGGGAAGGCCCAAGTATACATCGTAAAGAGGGGCGTGGGCATAAGACGGTTCCCATCTCTATAGCTCATCACACCCACTGCTGGAATAAAACACTGTATTCACCAACTGCTGAGCATAGTCTGTGTGCCGTGGTGATAGTCTGAGGGGTCAACCTATAGGTGAAGGCTGAAGAGCCTCTTCCTTTGACTCGGGGACACATGAGGTCAAGCCAGTGTGTTCACAAACCTGAATAGAAAGATTGTTATGGTCTGGGCTAATTGCTCGCATTTTTCGTCTCGTTTTAATTTTGATGTGGCTTGACTATCTTTCATCATTCAGTGAGCTTTTAAAGCAAAGCTCGTGGGTGTTTTATTCCACTCCATTTGCAAGAACACATGACTGGTTTCAGAGTTCTGGGGTCACATTTCTTTCTGTCAGAATTTTGTAGTCACTGCCTCATTGCCTTTTGGCAGCGAACGTTGCTGTGGAGAGTTCTCCATCCCAGAGGCATCGATTTTGATTGATTTTAGCTGTTGCTTCCAAGATTCTACACTAGATCTCCAACCCTTCTTTCAATATTTTACTTTAGCCATTGTATTGCTTGATTTTCAAAACCTCTTGCTTTTTATGTTTTTTTCTTTATCTAGCTCCTTCTGCCTTTGCACAGGTGTATAGATTTTCTTCCTGTGAACATAACTACTTATCCTTTTTTTGAAGTTTTCATGTGGTCCTTACATCACATCAACCTATAGTGATGACTCATGAAGGGAGGGATGGGAATATCCCCTTTGCTTCCGCTACCACCTGTTGAAGTTTGTCCTTCATTAGCCTGTTGACTGTGTCCTTTACCTCATCACCATTACCCTAGTCACAGCTCTTCCTGACCTATCCTCTTGAGCCCCAGCATTTCACCTGACTTCATGCTTTTTTGCCTGTTTTTAAATGGCTTACCCTAATTGGACAGTGTCTGAAGACAGTCTGGTGAGTTGGCAATATCCGGATGTTTGATTCAGTGGTTGTGGGTTCATTAACCTGTTCATTTTGTTTTGTTAAACCATCTTGCCAAGTCTGATTTATTCTTTTGTATGAATGTATATATTTAGGAAGCCATGAACAAATACTTGTTATTTTTAGCGATAGCCGCATAATTTAAATCCTAGCTATATAGACTTGTATGACACATTTATATAACCGCAATGGGAAATCATCTTCCCAAATAGCTAAGCTAATGTAATTATGGTAGGGACCAGCAATTGTAGTCCAAGAAATGTAAACCCACTTCATATGCATGAAACCACAGACAGGAGAAGAATTTAGAATGCAGATTGGATCAAAGGGTTCAGATAAATAGTACCAACATGATTTCCCAGGTACCCACTATAAAAATGGCTTCTTTTCAACTACTTGTGATAAGATGTAATGATAATTTTTCTTCAAAAAATACTATGGTACTTTAAAAGTTGTTTAAAATAATAGTATTCTGGGAGAGTGAGCATGTCCTTAGCAGCATTTTCAAATGATTTATAGATGTACTTATATAAAATATAGTCAGTGGCTATTTTATGTTGCATTAGCTAAAATGTAATTACTTCCACACTAGATTAAACACTAAGGTTTAGTCCATTTAATAGCCTGAAATAAACATTTATTTCACAACTTATGTTTCAAGGATAGTATTATTTTGGCCGGCATATACAAAGGAAATAAATTCTTGTTTCTGCCTAAAATGCACATAATCCTCAAGGTCAAGGTAATAGACTCACATGTTCTATAGAGTTAGTTCACTCATTCTCTTACTTAATCCTTCTATCTACTGTGTGCATGTTGCTGTCTGTGCTTCTGGTTTATACCAGGTCTACAACTGTGTATGTTTATTACATCTTCTTTTTTAAGCACCATTCAGCCCTTCCTTAATAATCATAGAAGGATTCTTTGTGCTATTAATCTTTGATGTCTTACCACTGTTACCCACATTTTGCCAGTGCTTCCTCGTAAGGCTGCTGTGTTATGCCTGATCATCTTTCTGAAGCACATCTATCATATTCAATGTACTATTTATCCAGTAGCCATAGCTCAATAGTTACCTCTCCATGACTGATCATACTTACACTCTTACGACATCTGGCTGGGAATAATAACTTCTTCCAAATGCTCAGTATTTTTTGTCTCTGAAAGTTTGCCTTGTGTTAGAGTGTATTGTGAATCATTTCCTCACGTTAACCGGTTGGGCTTTGTAGAGTGGGGCTTTTTCCCGACCTTCTTGTGTATTTCTGGAATTGGGAACAGTTTATGGCTGATCATGGAACCCATTACATTTTTTTTGTGGATTTTGCATCTCTCTTACTGTCAGTTTTATGCTTTCCAATGTTGACCCACACACTGTATAATTACTTGTATACTTAATAACAACAAACTGAAAATGTATCTTTCTGAGTATTCTAAAAGTTGTAACTTGGTTTCTGTCAAAAAGAAAATGTTTGACAAGCAGCTAGACTTATCAAATGTGACATTTATAAACCACAAAAATAAAGTATAATGGGAATGCTCAGTCATTATGTTTAAACTGCTCACCACAATAATAATTATTGTAAACAGAATGCATTAAGCAAACTTAAAATTCAGACTAATATTCTCTATCTGCATAATTTAATTGGATGGGAAAAGGTTACTTTCAAAGCACAGTTGTAGACTCTTAGATTTGAAATATACCCTGGAGATCGATCTAAATAGTCCATGTTTTCTCGTAGTAGAGAAAAGAGCAGCTTGGGGAGTTAGGCAGTGGAATAAAGTGTCAGCTCAAGTAATGAATATCTTTGAGGACCCGGTGAGCACTGAGTTCGGTTTACTGTTAGTACTAAAATATCATGATGGCACATAAACTTGGGATATTTCATGCCAATCTAGACAGGCTAGACATTCCCAGTCATACTGAGACGTCTCCTTTTTTAAAAAAAGAGATACCAGATGAACTTAAAATTTATATTGAAATATACAATGTTGAGAATAGTTAATGTAATGGAATTTTAAAAGCAAATGTAATCATGTATGATTGATCTTGTACTATTCATGCAGGATTTAAACATAACATATGTCTGCATACTTTCTTATCCCAGGAAGTACAAAGCAAAAGCTATTTATTTTCATAATTAAACACATATTTTATGAATTGATATTTTTTTATATTATGACACTGTCTTACAAACTGAAATTTCCCACTAGAAATATGATTATGATTACATAATTACCGGGCGGGGGGTCAGCCCAATTATAGTTTCCTCTAGTTCAGGCTTTCTATTTGAAAAAATTCATACAAAACTTTACAGTTGGGAACTGAATTTGCTAATAGTCATGAAATTTTGATAAAATATATTTTCTTCAGAATCTTCAGTGCAAATGCCTCCAATTTCTTTCTGATTTAATTTATCACATAGAAATATTTAAAAATTCTAAACATGTAATTTGATAAAATATTTAAAGTTGAAAATTCAAAATTTATCTTCAAATTGTTATTATTAAAAGTCTCATTTTTCTTTCTAGATAAGTTTTATGTCACACAAATTTTATCAGTTGCTTAATTAATGCAAGGTTACTTACTGTTTGGGGACCTTATCATAAAAATTCACAAAGCCTTTTAAATAATTTGATGCCTTTTCATTTTCATCTGCATTATATTCTGATACAAATTTTACTGTGTAGAAAATTTGCCCCTTGATTTCTGATATCTCTTCTGATGTTTTTCTCTGAAAAGTTTGCACATCATTCTTTAAACATATGAATATATAGTAACATTTTGTTTTTTTGCCACCATCTTCTTGAAACAAGCCAACAGGAAAAGCACAAATGAAAAATCATGACAGCACATCATCCTGATTTTAGAGCAATGAACCGGGTAATGGGGTTTGTTTGATAAGTAAGATCTCTTTATGCACAGAGCATTGTTACAGAGATATAACATTTGAAGAAATAGACACAACCCTCTAGCTTAAAAAAATTCTGTCATCCTTAAAAAAATTACATGTTTCGGGCCCTCCCTGGTGGTGCAGCGGGTTAAAGCACGGCACTAAGAAGCTTAAGCCACTTCTGCATGAGTTCAATTCCCGCCTGCCCTGGAGGAGACCACATGGCGCGGCAGACCTCTCCTGACCCGCCTGCTGCTCCCTTCAGCAGTGTACTTCGTCGATCTGCCTGTTCTGCTCCCTGCTCTGTCTCTGGTGAATCCTCTCACCCGCTGCATCTCTGGCCCATACCCCAGTTATATACGAATAAATAATAATAATAAAAATTACATGTTTCAATAATATCTAGGTTGTATGTTTAAAATACTACCTAAAAATGTAATTATTTTAGTATTCCACTAAATATGAATCATTTGGTTTCTATTTTCAAGGTCAAGGTGAGTCCTTCAGAAGTGGAAAAAAGAGGCTACGTAAAAATAAAAACAAAATTCAGAGTTCAAGTCCCATTTCTGAATTACGTTATAGTAGCATTATATTCAAATTTAACTAAAGGGATTTCAAATATCTAGTTTGTGACATAGAAGTTGTAATAAGTGTACCTTTCTTAATTCTTAGGGCAACATTTTGCTGTTTATAACTAGAAAAATTAATATGAATCTAGTAAACATGCTATTTTAATGCATTTCTCTCTTTATTGTTTTTAACTATGTCAGTTAGTACTTTAATCCTCTAAAGTATTTAGAGGATTTTTGTATTTTCTTCAGTGAGCTTTGACACCTGGAAGTGTGTAGGAAGAGATAATTTGAGGTATCATACACAAGTATCTTTATGCAACTTTTTAGCATACAATAAATAAGGGGAATCTCTAGGGACAAAGAATAATTAATTTGAACATGGAGTGAAAAATAGGCTTAAGTGAATTCAGGGAATTGAATAGCAGTGAGTTGCCAGCATTCTAATCTGGAAGTTGAGCCCTCGGTGATCTGTAAATCTGGGTAGCACCATCCAAAATGCTCAGATATTTCCAGAACAGTAGGCAGAAGTGTGTTAGTTTTCTTGTGACCGCTCTTTAACCACTGTAGTCAGTTTGAGTTCCCACATGTTAAAAAGGGAGAGAGACGAAGGTCTTTTATCTGAATTTATATTAAGGCACCTTTAAATAGCCAGTGCTTTTCAGAGAAGTCTAAGCAAAACTAAGACAAGTAAATAAATTACAATTACAGAAAGTGAAGGACATCAGTGTTTGGATTAATTAGAAACTGATTAAAATAAAGAAATACTTAAATAAAATATGAAGACAGAACTGAATTCAAGACAGCGCTTGTAAATAACAAACGTGGGTGGCATGGGGCTCTGGGTTCACCTTCTGTGGTAGATGAGTAGATTCCTTGATTATAGTTACAACTTCTTACCCGCCCAGCAGTACCCAATTAGTTCTTTCCATGTCTCCGTTCCTCTGACAAGACTGAGGCCTTCCCTTGGAGTGAGGCTATTTTGCATTTCTCTACTTACTGAAAAAATATATGCTCAGAATAAAAATAGCAGAAAAGCAAAAGAGGAAGAATGGAACAAATCAGGCGAGATGGTGGCAGAGTGAAGGCCTGGACACACTGGGCTGGCCTCCTCCAAGTTTCAAAGCTGAAGTCATGGACCAAAGTCAGCTGAAGTCATGGACCAAAGTCAGGGCTTCCGGAACCACATACATGTGGGTCCACATTGTGATTGAAAGAGGATGGGCCTGATGGCCTTCTCTGCTTTTGGTCCCAGAGACTGAATCAGGCAGACATAGAAAACAGAACAGACCAATTACAAGCAAGCAAGTGCAAACCGTAATCAAAGGGCTCCCCAAAACCCAAAGCCCAAAACCCAGGGGTTTCACTAGTGAGTCTGCCAGACTTCACAGATCACATGACCTATGCTTCTCACTGCTCGCTGAAGCTTGGGGAGGAGGAACTGCTTCGAGCACATTCTATGAAGTCAACCGTTGTGTGTATTTTAAAGATTTTGTAATTTGTATCTTAGTTTCATTGTTCGCATATCAGTTGTTTAGAAATTTGATTTAAGTACTTCAGGTATAAAAATCGGATGTTTTTGCATCTTTGTTCCCAGCCAGTGACCTCCCGGGTAGCACTGTGGAGATACTCTGTGACGTTTGGGCAGGTGTCCCAGGGCTGTGGTGCCCTGGGCACCTACTTGTGGGTATCTATGCTGTTCATTAACTTACATTCATAATAATACTTTAGTCTTGGGCAAATCCAACATAGGATCAGTATATCGAAAGGAAAAAAAATGAGGGATCTTGGCCAAGTCTGTAGAAGTGGACTTTTGTTGCCGTCATCCAGTTACATGACAACCCGAAGGCTGTAAAATCCTTGGAACACAAAGATGTCTCTGTAGAGACAGACATAGCAATATAAGTTGCCCAAATCTGGCATCTGCTTTCCTGGCCAATTTTTCATCCTTTGTGAACAATCTTTTTGCTTGATGTTTGCAGATTCTTTTTTTAGTTGATGCCAAAACATTCTTCATGCTTTTCATAAGTGTAAGTTTATTTCCGTTTTACAAAAAAATACCTATGCATTATTGCCTCACGCTTGAAGTCGCAGTAAATAGAGCATGTTCATATTTCCAAAATAAGCTTTTTGACATTTTTCCTACTTTATATTAAATTGTAAGAAAATAAAAACAGAAATGTTTCTCAGATATCAATTATGTACTAGTGACATTGCCAGGATAAATGGACTCAGTTTATGCTATCTCTACTCTGCCTCTCCTTACATTTTCATGGCATAAATACTGTCACTGCAAATTACCCTACTTTACCGATTTTTGATCTGCTGTCTTTTATCACAAGCATTTTTTCCTTTAGCTGTGCTACTGAAATCAGCATAAGCTCATGGTTTGAGATTTCTTTCTTGATTAGCTTTATCAAATGTTCCCTAGGTTCTTAGTATAATAAGGACAGGTTTGTAGAAGCCCAGTATTACGGATGCAGTCCATAATCAGATTTTGATTTGTCGGATTAGTGACGGCTTTTAAGCTGAAAGGGTGATTACCTGATGTGGAGTTCATGTAATTGTAGATGATTCCTGACACAGGAAAACCATCATTGCTCAGATCGCATGTCAACCACCCCCCCCCATAAAGTAATGAGGTGTCAGCTGCAAGCAGGGCTGGGCTGTGGCCCAGCAGGGACCATGCGTGTGAGAGCCACAGACTCACCCTTGCACACTGATGGGTACCAGCTGTACGTGTACACAGGGGGCTCTGAGGCACCCTGAGAGAATGATGGGAAGAGCTAAATGCAGTCTATTTTCTGCGGCCATGCAGCTTAGGCTGCAACTCTGGGTTCTTGGTGAAATAAACTGGGTTCTAATTCTAACTTGGAGTTAGATTTAGTTAGACGCTGGGCGACCAGCATCTGGGCTCACCCATGTTTTGGCCTGAGTGGTCTCATTCCGTCAGGTTTTCAGTCAAAGTCACCCTACTTGTCTCGGCATGGTAAGACGCAGCAGTAAGGAACATCACAGCTTGTCCTCACCTCCACAGGGTCATCTTCAGTCTACCAGCCAGGACATTTGTTTCCCATCTTCTGCACATCAGCTCCTGCGCCATCCCCTCACCAGCACCATGAGAACAGTGGAGCCCTGTGCATTGTCTGCGTTACACCAGATGCTACTGTCTTACCATGCCTGGAAGCGGAAGCCTAACAGCCTCCCAGTGTGTGGACATTTTCAAGATTCTTCCATTTACCTTAAGTTATAACCTTCCTAAAATTTATTTTTTGCTAACGATGTAAGGCAGGGATCTAATATGAATTTTCCATGTGAATAAGCAACTATCAGAGCATATTTATTAAATATTCCACTCTCATTATTGCTCTGGCACCTGATATTTTATAGCTAATTTAAAAACCACAATACCCATTCATATATATTATTGCATTCTATCCTTTAAGTGCAGTTAAGTGAGGTGTTGTGCTAGTGAGTTTATCTTCTCCATAAAATAGCTGAGGAAATTAAGATCATCACAGTTAAAGTTACTTGCTTAGGATTATACTGAATTAAGTGACTAAATGGAAGTATAACTCATATAAAAGAGCTCTGGCTGAAACGTTTGTCACCCCATTAATTTCTAGATCCAATTCCCCTAATCTGTTTGATGAAGTGGTTTCTCTCTTAATACAAAAGTGCTTGAAAGTGTGTTCAGCCCTAAAAAAAAGCAGGAAATTCTTCTCCTTTGACCAAGAGTTTGAGTTCTAAGCTGTAACATCCTCGCTAGATCCCGTCATCTTTTCTCCTCATCACTTGGCTTACTTGGGATATGGGTTCCTTCACTGAGCGGTGGACAACTCTCTGATAGTTGCATAGTTAGTCATTTGTCTTCTTGATCGGGTTATGACTTTTGCTTTCAAGTAGTGATTTTAATTGTAATGAGTAGTGAGTTACTATATTCCGCAATTTATTCCTGAAGCAAAGTCCCTTTAGCCACTGTTTGGAGTTATCTTCAAAATCATGATTTTCAGACTTCCGTTGTATTTCTGTGTGTGCTGTTTGTTGCTGTCACCTGTGTCTGAGTGCATCCACACTTGTATACAGCCTTAGTCTGCGCCGTTTTTCATGGTGACACGTGTCCACATCAACCTGGTCTGTGCATTCCAATCCTGTTGGGCAAGTGCTGTTTTTCTACTTTGCATATGTGGAGTTTGGAAAGGCTGATGGACTTGGTTGTTTCCTGGTTGCCCAAAGTTGCTGTTGTAGAGATTGAGTTTTACTTGACTTTGCAACTCAAGCTGTTCTCATTTCACCACTCCAAGATCATAGATTTCTGTTATTACATCTCAGTAAGATGCGTTTAGAGTACCAGTAGGTATCAAAGCTGACAGTAAGGGCCGTGGTGACCCGGTGCACTGAGGTCTACATTTATACTTTAGGTTAGAGCTCAGCAAACTAGCTCTACTTGAAGACAGCATCCTCTTTTCAACAGCTGTTAGAATTTTATTATTTCTTTTGCCTTTCTATGTTGCAGTGTAATAAATGAGTCAGATTAGAAAGATGAGTCCATTTGGAGGAAAGCATACAGCATTGCTTCTGACATTATCTCCCAAGAACAAATGTTTCCACGTTTCCTCACACTATCAAAACAAATACATTAACAAAAAGAGCATGCATGATCATGAATATCTGTCCTGGTGACTAAATCTTAGACATGAGTGAGTGGAGAAAGACTAGGAAAACAGACATACAGAAAAAATACCAGAGATGATGGTGTGATTGAGAAACCCACGTTCAGGTAGAATCTCAGGATGTACTGGGGCATCTGGGTGTATTATCAACTCGGGGTGGCATTAGATACAATTCCAGATCTCTGAATGGCTCTCATGTCGATAAGAAAATACCACACGCCTGTCACATCATCCCTCACTGGGATGAGCTAGCGGAAGCAGGGGTTGATGTAATATTGGCATCTCCTGCCTTGGAGATGAGCTTGCGGAGACTGACAAGCCCAGTTGTGTAGCCAAGATGCTGATAAGTTTTAAAGGGCTGCGTTTATATGGCTTTAGTTCCTTTTTACCTTTGTTATTGTGTTATGTTAAAAATACTTTTCCATTTTTCATTTTCTTCCATCTTCATCCCCAAATTGCAAGGTAAGATTTTCTGCCATTTTGAGAGTCAGATGGGCTACCTTTAAAGTGAAGTCCTGACAGTGCCCTAAGCTTTTGAAACATTCGAAACAGTTGCATCTTCGCCTCTGGAAATTGCCTCTACTATTCCAGGCATGCATAGGGCAAATTGCTACATCAGCTGTTGGCAAATGTAATGCAAAGGTGTGTGGAGAGAAAAGAAACACGGTTTTGTGACATAATCTACCCTCTCCGTTGGCTAGAATGCAATACCCAGTTTGTGGCTTTAGAGATGATCATTTTCTGGCATCCTTTCTTGGAAGCTCACCGTTTGTGCCAGTGTCTGCTTTCTTTAGAATACTCTCATCACATTCTTGTTGTGCAGATACTAGAACTTGGATTCTAGAAAATGTTCTTTCTACTGGTTGACTATTATCAATCTCCAGGAACAGAATTTACATCCTCTTCCTTAATCGTTCTTTTTTTTTTTTTTATTTGATTGAAAAAGTAACAGGACAATATGGAGTCCCTTATGCTAGGTGCCATAAAAACTTTAAAACTTAATCCCATTGTAGTTTCAGCTTCTCCCAGAGTGCAGTTTTAACCCTATGAGTCTGGGATTCCCAGGTCAGCACTAATGAGCTCACCTGCATGCTTTGAAACCTACAGTATTTCCGAATGGCTGCTGCTTTGTCCGAAATAATCATTCTTTGCCAGTAGCGTTGCCCCGTGCCCTTACCTTGCCTTCAGAACTTTCCCCATTGTGTGCAACTTCCTGCCTTCCTGCCTTGCCAGAGGAATACGGCCCAATTCCTGAACAGCTCACTAAAACCAATTAGATCTCTCAATTTATGTGGCTGAATGGAGAATTTTAGTACTGGTTATGTTAGGGAAGATTTCACCCTACAGAATTCTACTTACTGGGGTTCCTGTCTGGGGTGCACTTCCTTTTGCAGGGCACTGTGTGATAAGGACAAGATGATAGGCATCAATTAAAGGCAGGGTGAAATAAAGCTCACTGGATTGTGGATTAGTTATCTGTTGTGTCTACTCCAGCAGATCTTAAATCCCTGAATATAGTGTAGGCTTATTTTTATTCATTTATTTATTTATTTTATTCTTAATACATTGGCTTGAGTCCTTCCAGGAGAATTTCAAAGTTCTGACAATCATTTCATTCCCCGAGAGAAGAATCTTTGTTAGGCTTCAAAGGAAAAAATGAAACCAAAAAGAAAATCCACTGAGTATGTGGTCTAAAGGGATAAGTTCTTGGAAGCATTACAGAGGGCAGAGAGAAACTTACTGTATGTTTTCTAAATTGGCTTTCTTATAGAAGCCAAAGAAAACGGTGGTTTGTCCATCCACCCATTTTCCTACCCTTCTTTTTCCTCCTCTTCCCTTCCGTCTCTTGGCTATTTATCATTTCTCTTTATGTATGTTAGTCTCTCTTCTCCTTCTCTCTGTCCTTCCCTCCCTTCCTTAATGGAATGTTAAAAATTAGACAGCTGGTCTGCATCCTGAAGAGTATGGGAGAAATGAAGAACAGGATTTTCTGTTTTGTCACCAAGTTGAATATAACCCAAGAGGAACTTTGAAATGCTGTGTGCATCTCAGTGTAAATAAACAGTGGTGGGGACTGGACGGACACTGGGGTTGAGGGTCTGGATGGCAATGAAAGGAAGTATTGGTCTCACCTGTAGAACTAGTAGTGATCTATGTATTTAAGATATTTGAACACCCATGAGGGGACTAGTTCCTGCTGTGTGACTTGTTACCCAGTTGGTGTTCAACTCATTTGATTGCACTCGTGCTAGCCCTGAAGAGAAAAGAAAAAGCAAAGAAAGGCAGGCGTAATCACAAGTGTCAGAGGTGGGATGGACTCTGGGTTTGAAACAGGAGCGTCTCTGTAAGAGTATTCCTGACAGAAGGAGTATCCAGGCGAGGGTTCTGGCAGAAGATGCTGTGCTGAGAACAGACTGTAGGGAGGGAGAGCAGATGCGGCAAGGTCAGGAGGCAGGTTTTGGCAGCAACACAGTTGAAAGGCAGAGATCAGGTGAAGGTGTGGGCATTGGTCTATTTTGAACTTAGAGACTACAGTTCTGACCAGTTTACAATCTGTTCAATGAAATACTGTAATTTACATTTCTTGTTTATTTTTGTCTTGTTTTTCTTGTTTAATGTCTACAAGGCATGCATAGCACAACTACAGACTGAATTTTTGTTGAGCTAGCTTGGCAAATCTCCCACAGACTTGTGTTCTCACTGGGCTCAGCTTGTGCTTTCTTTCCTGATGCCCTAAATCCTGGCCCATCCTTTAAGTCTGGTGTCCGTCAGGGAGATGTTCCTTGGAAACCCAGCGCAGAGGAGGGGCTCACCAGCCCCCTGCTCCCCTCACTCCCCCAGTCCCCTCATTATTGCAAAGCCTCATCACCTGATTTGCGCTATGCTCATTCGTGCCGGGGAGGAACAACTCTTGCTGGAATTGTTCAGATTTACAGACTGTTCATAAGATTCTCTTTAGATGATCCATTGGATGTTCCTCCAAACACCTCCGGAGTCTTTGTTTTGAATTCCTTTTACTTGAACATGGATATTGGGAGGAAAGGAAGTTCTCAATTTCCTCCATGGTCATCATATTTACCAGGAGTGCAGTGGTACCTGCCACACTAAGTTGAAGGTACTGTAACTATAGTCTCCTTTGGCCTTTTCCCCCAAGGCGATGGGATAGAGGCAAGGAGGCCAGTGGAGGACTCTGCAGAAGGAACACTTGCTAAGGAAATCTCTCCTGGTAAATGCCTGTAAGCTTTTCGTACAGGGTGACAGCACGTGGAGCCACAGTTAAAGAATGAAGGGATTTGGGAATCTAGATAAAGTTTCAGAATTTTCAAGCACTATTTTGGATGGGTAGGAACACAGTAATGTACAAATAAATGCGAGTCTAGGCTGGCCCATTCTCTCTCCCACTATGTTCAGAGAAACAGTTCTCATATTCAGAATATGTACTGAGACCATGGGATGAAGACACAGAGACACTGAGACCTTATTCCTTTAGCTCCTAAGATTTGTGATTCAAAAAGCAGTTTACCTTGTTCAGCCTGGTTTCTTTCAAAATACACTACTACTCAGCTCATTGAGTTGTAAGGTGAGATGGATGGATGGGTGGATGGGTGTGTGGATAGGTGGGTGGATGGGTGGATAGGTAGCTTGTTGATAGACAGGGAGATAGATAGAAAATAGGTAGATAATAACCGTGTCTCTAAAATGTCAGGGCTCTTTCAGGATCTGGTTTTGCAGGAGCACTAAAGACTATAAACAGGTATAGAGGTAACAGGTACACTTGCAACCTGGAGCAAACTGCCTGACTACTTGTCCTGATATACATGGAGCCTGACTTGTAGAAAATACTCAACAGGTTTTCTACCTTTGCTTGCCTTTTTATAAAAAGGGATGTATTTGACTTACTATTTCTTCTTCCCATCATTGGCTTTATCTTGAAAACAAAGGGGGATATAAGACTCTGTAAGTACTATTGTGACTACTTCTTACATTTGGATCTGCTGTTTTAATTTAAGCCGCATCAAGTCAGAAAATGTCAGTGTTCAAAAAAGAGACCTGTGAGTACTCAGGTTTCATCCAATTTGGTGTTTTGCCAGTGAACAGTTTAGTGTCTTGTCATGAGTCATAAAATTGCTGGAAATTTCGAAATAAAGAACATGGATGCTATAAATTGGACTACATAAAAACTCACAAAGTCAGTGAGTTGTAACTGCCCTTCTTGGAAAATTTCTGCAATTAAGTGGAACTGTAAGGCATGAGGCATTCACCAATTAAAACATCTTTAAATGTTGACATTGAAATAGATTTTACAGAATCAGTAGTGCAGTTAATCGCTGTTATTCTCACAATGTCCGTTTGAATGCTGCAACAGTATACAAAAGGAACTATAGACTTTGAATCCAGAACAATATATTTGACACTTGGTGCTATGATGTGCCAGGTATTTGACTTGGAAAAAGCTTTCTCCCTTTTGATTTATAATCTTATCCATGGAGTGGAGAAAATAAAAGCTAATTTTATGGCTATTGTGAAGATTATTAACACATGATTATATTAAACTTTGGCACAATGATGGGGGTTGGTTTTCATCATTGATCATGAAAGCTATGACTTAGGTGGTAGTTGATTAACAAATCCTTAATTATACATAATGCTTTATACTGCCCAAAGCTCTTTATGTATAAAATATCTATCTTACAAAGGATGTGCAGGTGACATGATAGCAATACCAGGTTACTCTGCTTGACTGGTAGCTACTAGATCGACACCGTGCAAGCCAGTTTACACAGGGCATTTCATTGTATTCAACACTCTTTGGAAGAACTATAATTATTATCAACCCAGCTTAAAAGATAAGGAAACTAAGGTTTAGAGGTTGCATAAATAGCTAAAGCTCAAACCAGATCCAGCGTCTCATTTCTAAAACCAAAGTCTGTGTTTCTAAGCAGTGAACAGAATTGTCTGCTGAAAAAATCTGACTCAATTCAACCATATAATGGGTCTTATGGAGATGACAGTGAGTCTGGATGCTGTGAGTGATAATTCAGTTATATCTTCCTGTGTAATGGGGAGATTTTGAAAGACTTCAAGTATTTTTATAGTGTGCAATGACCTTTTGGAATTTGGGAGCAGGAAAAGATTGATCATCTTGTCCAATCAATTTTTAACATCACATTCCAATCTAGGAAGGCATGGAGGTTGATAAATATAGCTTTACTATGACTATATGTAGCCTGAGAGGTATAACCAAAAGAAATAGCTGAATATAACTTCAATAATATGAGGAAATATAATACACTTGAAATGTTAGGATAAACAATACTCTAAGAATTTATTAAGTTGTTCTTTCTCAATTTTTTTTTTCAGTGTGATATATGGCTATGAATAAAGGCACTTAATTTGAATTTCAGTGTTTAAGCTATGATTCACTGAATTACAATTCACTGACTTTGCAGTTTCAAGTACAAAGTTCAGTTTCATAAAAAAAAGATGATTGTATAAATAATTCTGTTCTACAGTACATATTTAAGAGTGATTATAATGACATTTCTGTGGTATTTTGATGACCTGGTCAGTACATACATTGTATGTATATATGTATATATATATATATATATATATATAGTTATCATTGCTGCTGTTATTGTAGTGTTTTTGCACAGTTTTCTGATATGTGTGCAATCAAGAGAGCTCCTTTGACTCAAAATCATTCAATTTTAAAAGTACACTTATTGACTTAATACCTGTGGTTGGGCTACCTGGGGAACAAACTATGGGATGGAGTTTATGTGCAGAGTTAGCTAGAAGATCCACGTCTCTACTCTAGTGACCAACACCTGCGGTAGGGAGAAAAGGGGGTTAGTGGCGAATGAAGGAACACTTGATAGAAAGAGGGGACCATGAAGGATTCTGGAAGTCCCCCAGGGGCTGCCTGGCAGAATCATGCTGAATTAGGGCACTATGACTGGTTCATTCTAACCCCTCTGTAGAAGCCTACTCATAATCACACTTCGGGCAAGACCATGAGGACTGACTACATCAGATGATTACCTGCATTTTAAAAATAAGTTTTGGCCTGATAGCTGGTTCTTCTGGAGTGAGAGGCTGGCTGGATGCAGGTGTTTGAGCTCCCACTTACCAGTGTCACCAAGTATGCAGCTGCCTGGAGCAAAGTCAGTCCCGGTATGGCATTACGTGTCAAGGAGCCCAGAGAGCATCCAGTGAGAAGTCACTCACATAGGACAGGTTAGCAGAACCAGCACTCACATGTTCTGGACATAGCTTCACTTTCCTGCCCTTGGGGCCACAAGGGACACTGGCAGCTGAAGCAGTAGAGGGATTTGTCCCATGCTGTGTGCCCATAGGGTAGCACATGGGTCCCAAGGAGAAATTTCCACAGATGTGGGCGAGTGGACCCTCGCTCGAGTCCTCTGGTTCTGTGCAATGCAGAATCTGCTAGGCTGATGCAGAGTTGAGAAGACTGAGGGGAGTCAAGTGAAGCACTGGTTTGCAGATGTCCATATGTAAAAAACATTTTAGATATTGGCCACTCGCTATCACAACTGTAACATTTGGATGTGCAACTTTGCATCTCCATGTGAGTATGGCCCTCGTATACTTCCAAGCACTGGTTTATAAGTAGTGCTTTATGAGAATGGACCATTTTTCCAAGCTGTTGTATACTGTTATTTGAGTTTTTGTGAACAAAGCTGAGAAGTGAAAATCTATATATTTAAGCTGCACAATGGAATGTTCTAATATAGTATGCACCACGAAGTGATAACCAAAGTTAATGGTTATCATTAACCACACACACACACACACACACACACACACACACACACACACACACACACACACATACCTCACATAGCTAACTTGTGTGTTTGGTCGGGGTGTTAGATCTTGCCATCTGCACTCTGTGAGTCAGTCTCCAGTATATAGCATTTAGGTAAGCATCACTATTACTGATATGCACATTATTAAAAATAGAAAGGAAAACTGTTCCTATAGACAGCTAATACCCATTAGTGTAGCTTAGGAGCTATATCTCTAGGCATCTTTAAGAGAATCTTAATAACCTCTGATATTAAACTAAATGCATATTCACGCCATAGATTGCTTTGATAAAGACACAGCTGAGGGAGAACTTGGAAATCTTATTAAGGATTATATTTTGGGAAGGAGTTTATTTCAGGAAGGCATTCTGTGGCTTCAGAGCTGTCAGTCAGTGGACTTTGCCCTTGTGTGGGCAAAGCCAGTATGTTCCCTCATGAGACACAAGACTCCGAGAAACCACACACAGATGACTTCCTCCTTCCAGAGCATCGCCCTCTTCCCTTATCTTTCTCTCTCCACAAGAAGGTTCACAATGAGCAGCTGCTGAAATTGTTTTTCTTGAAGCAGAGTTTGGCCCCAATCAATCAAGATTTCTGAGTTGTTCTGTGATTGCATTTTTTTCTTCTTTTACTATTGATTTGAAGGGAAAAACCATTGCACTCAGCTGCTACCTCAAATAGCAATATCTTATCTTATTCAACTTCTTGGCTTTCTAAATACTTCATCAATAGTTAATATCCTTTTCAGATTGCCCCATAAAACACACAGGGTTTTATAAGAAAAACTGTTCAATACATGTCCGAAGCCATGATGGCCTCGTGCTTTGTTTCTGTCCTGCTGGGTGTGGTCCATGTAAACATCTTCTCCATGTGAAGATGCTTTGCTGTAGTAATCACCGCCCATTGTTCCACTTTGGAGACTGTTCAGATCCTGCCCTCCTGTCTTTCCACTGATGCCCCCTCTATAAACCTGCACCTTATGGTATGAGCGGCTCTCAACTACCAAGAATAAAGGGCCTCTGCAATGTGAGCAAGATCAATTTACATCAAATCTTTGCAAGACACGATGTGTGATGTCAGTGAATTTATTGGAATTTCATGAAAATCATGGGAGGATTTCAACAGTGAAAGAAAATTTTATAGATGAGAAAGCATCAAGTCAAAGCATTTAGGAAAATTACAGAGAGATAGTAAATATGGTTGTTTGATTGTGTCGAGAGAAAATACTCATTCCTTTATTTGTTAAATACGCATTTATGGAATCCTTACAATGAATTAACCTGCTAGTTACTGTCCAAGGAATGTGTCAATAAGACATGCCTATCCCTGCCCTAAGGGAAACTGTATTCTCTGGAGATGGACTCTCTTTATTGTTATTTTATGGAGATGTACATGAAATGTAACATTGGATTCATTTCAGATGTAGCATATGGTTTGATAAATGCCGAGTTGTGAAATGATCACCACAATTGACATCCTTCATCACACACAGCTATGGACTTTTTCCTGTGAAGACATCATTCAAAGTGCATATCCTTTGCAACTACTTAGGGAGATTCATAATTCAATCATTGTCTGCTCTGAAAGAGAAGAAAGGCAGAGAAAAATGAAATGAATCTGAGAAATTTTAACAGTATGTAGAATAAACATTAAGGTAGAATAGTCAGAAGGAAAGACCTCGAGAGGGACTTCATGGGAGGCGAGGTGAGGCTTGTAATGAGGATGGTGAGCAGGAGGAGAGATGTCCCTGAGGTAAAATATGACGGGCATCTGAATTTGAGGCAGTTAGTGGGGGGGGGGGGTTGGATAGGATAATTCCACCAGCAATTGTAGGATGCATGAAGAGAGTGTTGAAAAGTGGAGTGGCACGTGAATGGATTTGTTGTGGGTGGGTTGTGTGGTAGGATAGAAAAGGCAGATTTATGTATGTCTCCCGGAAGCACCAGTGAGACACAGAAGAGAGAGGGCAGAGGGTGAGGGGATGGACATGGAGAGTCAGTAGAGACCGAGCTCCCCTGGGACGGAGGAAGCAAGTGGGCTTCACCTGCCTGGTGTGGGAGAATCAGTGGAGAGGCCACTTGGTGAAGGAGAGAGAGACGGCACTAGGACATGTGTAGAGATTTCAGAGTTGAAAGAAGCCGATTAAGAGAAAAGGTCAAACTTGCTGGAAAAGAAAAAGACTTCAACTGTGAGGCCGCGAGCTCAGCGTTTCAGTAAGACCACTGATTTTTAATGACTACCCTTTATGGGGTTACCTATTTTTTCTGGAGTATGCCTAGTACACAGCAGATATATATTTTAAAAGTCTGGGCAGAAGATGAAACAAAACTTGCAAAGGGGAAAAGAAATTTAAGACATGGGCAATCTAGTGACTAAAATACTGAACTTAGATGAAAAACCATTCTGGAGCTACGTGAAAAGCAGCTGATTTGTGCAGCTGGGACTTGGGACTGATCTGTGCAGCTGGGACTTGAAAAGAAGGGTCCTTAGTTTTGAGTAAGGAGACTCGTAATATAATTTTTTAAGTGCAAGTTATTTGTTCGGGACTCAGAATTAGACTATTTTGCGCACCTTTGTAATCGGAGCACACTGGAAATAAAAGTGAAGCAACAGAAAGTTGAAGAAATTATAGAACAAAAGTTTTTCATCAGGTTATGGAGATTAATAAATGGATGGATGGCTGTTTTGAGGATGGCGACATGGGAGTCTTCAGAGTTTGAATAGTGCAGATGATGGCAAGGCTCAGACTGAACCCAGGAAAGAAGGTGGAGAGGTAGGTTAAGGTCCCTGCTGAGCAGCTGAAGACATGAGTGTGGAGGAGGAGAATAAGTTACGTTTTGCTACTGTGTCTTCCTCTCAACTCTACAGTCCTGTGCTTTATAAATGCTGAAAACTTTGTTACTTAGAGTGGACTCAGTGAATTGGTCTGAATTACTTTTTAAGCATAGACTTTTTCATTAATCTTTTATGAGAAAATTGAGTCCTATAGTGGTTAAATGATTTGCAAAAGCCAAGTATCTAGTGAAGTTGGAACCGAAGTTGAATACTCTTGAATAAGTTTCTGTTTTTCCTCGATGATTGCTTCTTTTCCCTTACTACTTTATACATGACTGTTATCATCCTGAAAAATAAAATTAAAATATCCTTATCTTGTTGGAAAAAATCAAGTTATTTGAGCTATTCAAATTCTCATCCTGAGCAAGGCAGGACGGAGCACAAAGGATTAAGATGTGGGCCCAGGTGTTTTGCAGAAGGGTGCTTCGTGGCAGCATCACTTTGGGGGGGCAGGCAGAGGGCTGGGCTCCCCAAAGACAAACAGCCATATACCTGATAATGTTTTCACATTACCTGAGTGAAAACAATTTTTTTTAAAAGATTTATTTATTTGTGCATACAGAACTGGGGTACAGGCCAGAGGCTCAGGGGCAGGGAGCAGAACAGGCAGATCGACGAAGTCCACTGCTGAGGGGAGCAGGCGGCGGGTCAGGAGAGGTCTGCCGCGCCATGTGGTCACCTCCGGGGCAGGCGGGGATCGAACTCCTGCGGAAGTGGCTTTAGCTTCTCAGTGCTGTGCTTTAACCCGCTGCACCACCCGGGAGGGCTGTGAAAACAATTTTATCTGCAGCATCTTCGTGAATAAAATGTGGGTTTTAATTATAGCTAAGATTTACTTCAGCTTTAAACATAGTATGCAACTTAAAGTGCAAGTTTTATTGATATCTGTGCATGTAAAAATATTTCAAAATTACCCAATCCTTGGACTTCTTAGACTAAAAAATGAATACTTCCATGTGTCAGTGGTGTTACCTAGATGTGTTACATTGGCATAAAGAGAAAATTAGATGTCAGAAAGGGGAAAAACAATGAATTTTAGCATATGTATGTTTATATTTCTAAGTTAGGTGGCACTTAATAATGTCTAGTTATTTTTACTACCTCAATCATAGAAATTCCAGCCATATTTCTATTTCTATTTTTTTTCCTACATATACTCTATAAGTCTTCAGGGTAAAGTTTAGGCAATTAATCTGAAATGCCTCAGTAACAGCAGCAGAATGATTCATGAATGGTGAGAAGTTGGAAAGAGACCAACTAAGTCCATATTTACAAGAAACTGGGAAGTAGTTATATCAACTGTCAGAGCTAAAAATTCAGTTTTTTATCATCTTATCAAATTACAATTATTGAAAATAAAGCTTGAGAACAAGAAAACATTAAAAATTTTTCTCTAAAAAAGTAAGAATGTGTCAACTCAATTTAATTCATTGAGTGAAATTACAAAGTACGATTTCAAAGTGGAAAACTCAGTTTGGAATTTTTTACTTGCATTTTGAAATATATTGACTTTTAGGAAAAAATCTTCACTTTTTTTCATTGAGATCACGTTAGTTTACAACATTATATGATTCAGAAGCACAGCATCCAGTCCTTTAAGCGTGATTTCTTTCTCCCTTCCCACTTTGGTGGCTCAATTCCAAAGGCAGATTCGTAGGGTTTGTTATTAGTTTTTGTCTGACCCTTTGTTTTGTTTGTTTATGGTCCACATACAAATGACATCATTGGTTTTTGTCTTTCTCCTTATCTCACTTAACATAGCCCTCTCCAGTTCTAACCATGTTTGTCTTAAAAGTCAAGAATTTATCTTTTTTTTTTTTATTTTTTAATCAAGTAGTATCCTGATGTGTACAGGCACTAGCCTTCCAACCCACTCATCCGTCCTTGGGAACTTAGGTTGTTTCCATTGTTTGGCTGTTCACAGGAGCTGCCACAACTACAGGAATGCATGCATCCCTTCATATTTGTATTTTGGCATCTTTGGGTCGATACATTGGAGCGGAATTGCTATCTCACACTTTTGGTAATATTTTGAGAAATGTCTGCACTGTTTTCCATGAGGCTGTGTCAGTCTACATCCCCCCTAGCAGTATGGGAGGGTCCCTCCACCCACTGACGCTTGTTTCCAGGCCCTCCTCACAGGTATCACCTGGCATCACATAGTGGCTCTGATTGGCATTCCCTGATACGTGATGAGCATTTTTCAATGTTCAATTTATGTCCTCTATAGATGTGAAATTAACTTGAAAAAGTCAGTGATCAAATTTGGTAATTTTTTTTTTTTAAATCCTAAGTACTATGAATTGCTAAGCCTTTTTAAAATGTTTCCAAAGAAAGACACACTGAAAAAAAAACAAAAATATACAAACATATCCTTGGACATACAGGCAACTAGACATTTATTTACTGCAAACATAATAGAATTGAAGACATCTTTTAATCATTATGTTTGAACTAACCAATTATTTTCTCAACTAAAATAGCTATTTTCTCAATTAAAAATAGACTACAGAGAACAATGAGCTGAAGGAGGCAGCAATATAATTTTAAATGATTAAGCACAACCTTCAAGGACGTTATATCTTTTTTTTTAAGATATAGTTATTTATGCATTCCGAACTGGGGTACAGGCCAGAGGTGCAAGAGCAGTGAGATGATTCACTGGAGACAGAGTGGGGAGCGGAGCAGGCAGATCAATGAAGTGCACTGCTCAGGGGAGCAGCGTGCGGGTCAGGAGAGGTCTGCAGACTCTGGTGGGGGGGATCGAACTCACACTGAAGCAGCTGTGGCTAGTTTCACAGTGCTGCACTTTAACACACGGTGCCACCAGGGAGGGCCCAAGAAGGTTATAGCTTAACAAAAAATTGTTAAAATGCTAAAATTGTATGAAAAAAAGATATCATTTACTCTTTAGAATACCAGTAATACGAAGGCCATCATAACAGAAATAGCTAAGAAACAGAGGACAGTTTGCTGTTACTACTTTATTTTTGGTTAATTTGCTTTATTTATTGGTTAACGTGGTTTATTATGGATGTATTTCTATTTAGAATGAATTTGAAAGTACAATTTGAGAACTATTTTTCACTCATAACACCAACTGATTTATAAGTACATCTTTTAAAAATTGTGTTATAATCAAATATCTTATGGAAAATCTTAATGACTTTTTTTTTATTATCTTGCCATTCACTGATTATCTCAGTTTTGAGAATAAATTCTATTGTTACCCTTTTCCATGGCTCGGAGGAATTTAAAACAGACAAAGAGAAACATGAAATGTCCTGTCTGGGGCATTGCTTACTAGCGTTAGTGCTTGGGGAGGTAGCTGTCTCCCATGTATGTGAGAAAGGCAGAGAACTGAGTCAGATTGTTGAAGGGTTACACAGAGGAATGAAATACCTTAAGCTCATTTTCTTGAAAATATTAAAAGAACCTCCAAGGAGTTAAAAATAAATACATGATAAACCACAGCTAAAGAAACATTGTAATATATATTTTTTGCTCTGCAAATCTTTAGTGACACTTTTTCTTTTTAGGACTGAAAAACATCTCGATGTTTTTACTAGGTGCTATAAATAAATCATCTTTAGGCAAAAGAAAGCAAGCTAACTGTACTTTACTTTATTCTGAAGTTGGAAAGTGAGAGCATATTGAATTTTAATAAATCAATTTTAAATCAACTAGGGAATATCATTTTAAAGAAAGTAATATTTCTGTAAAGGACAGCAGCCTTTTTCTAGTGCAAATTAGAACTCATTTATTTTTCTAAACTCAGATTTCCAAAGTTTTTAAGTAGCAGAGTGCATGAATACTCAAAACTCAGGATCTTTCCAGAATCTGTTAAAACAAAAACATCATTCAGGCATCAAGGAAGTGAGAGGGAATGCAGAAACCTTACTTTACAGATCCTGGCCTGAGACCCCACTGCTTTAAGTGCTTGAAAAGAAAAACTGCTGGGCCTCCCTGGTGGGGTGGTGCTTGAGTCTCAGCACAGAGGCAGTCAGCAGCCACTGCAGCGAGAGTCTCCTTCTTAAGGTTGTCACGAGGTTTTATAGTAAGGGTCAGAGAGTAAGGCTGGGGCATGTGTGTATGTATATATGCAGAAATATAGTATATATGCAGAAATATAGTTAGATATCAATATGACTTTATAAATTGATATTTATTCAAATGTAAATTTCGTATAAATATGTAAGTATATAAATATAAATATGTAGCACATGCACACACATAACCCTTGCCAATACCCTGAGGATCCTCAATACCTAGTAAAGGATGCAGTTCAACTCACAGTGCAGTCTACCCAGGGAACTGAGTGGAATCACAAGACAGGATTTCTTCTGGTACGTACTGTATTCTCCAAATAAGGATCTTAAAAATCAGAATATTCCTGAAGACCTCAGAAATATTTGTTCTACTGGGGTTCTCCCCAGTGTTGCAGGGGTTAAAGTCATAGCGCTGTCAAGCTTTTGCCAACCACTGTGAGCTGAATTAGATCCCTGACCAGGGAGTGATCCACAAGGTGCACAAACCTCTCCTGTCTCTCTGCTGCTCCCCTCAGCAGTGGATTTCAGTCGAACTGCCTGTTCTGCTCCCCACTCTGCCTCTGATGAACCCTCTCACCTTCCACCCCTGCACCTCTGGCCTGTACCCTAGTTCTTGTATGCATAAATAAATAAATCTTTAAAAAAAATAGAATAACTGCTCATTTGGAGGAAGGGTAATGATTTCAATAGGATCCACTAGGATGAATGTGGTCAGGTAATTTATGTATATAAAGTCCAGTCATTAATATTCTTTGCAGTATATGTGGAAATACAGTTAAAGCAATCTTTATGCTTGGCACCAAGAAAGGTGCAAAGTAAAGCCTGAGCAAAGCCCCAAGACCTGTGGCAGGTAGGGAGCAGCGGCTTGTGGATGGACTAGTGAAACCTGCAGACTCCTTCCTCACAGCCTGTGCTACAGAATGCCAGCAATGCAAATCGAATGAAAATATGAAGCACCTGAGGTTATTAACTAATAACAAAACAGAATTACTTGCAACATAAGAAAATATTCATCAGTAGGAACCATGGTCGACTATTGGACTCGTGTAAATAGAATCAGGGTGCTTTGAAATAATTTAGCTTTCTTGCTATGTCTGGATTTACCTTTCAGGTCCTCAGGGAGGGCTCTTTTATTGTATAGGGTGTCTTTGCAGATGGCAGGGGACAGTTCTATTTTAGGGAAACGGTTTTAGACACAGGATCTCATTTGCCAAAAGAAAATCTCAGGGAAACATCTGTCAAGAGTAATGTGAGTTGGATATAAGCCCCTGTCACCGCCTGACTGCGCCCTCTACTGGACACCACCGCCTGCGCCACGGGGGGTCAGGGAGGGCTGGATCTAACCCCTCCACTGAGGTGCCCTTTGCCCTCCTTTGTTCCACAGAGGCAGATAGGCAGAGTTCCGACGGGAACAAGCCATCGTGGAGGAATTGCATTAACATACAGAAACGCCGGAGTGACACTAAAAGGTTCTCTCACACACACTGTGAGCCAGAGACACAATTGTGAATTGGCAGCAAAAGCAGTGAGTCGATTCTCATATGGTGATTTTCGAGTGACAAGAGAGAGAGAATTGTTGGGAATATAGACCAGCCAATATTGTAACCAAGCAAAGGTTACAATATTGAAGATGAGAGATGATTAGCACACTGAGGAACATTTTAGCAGTGGAGATAGAAAGAGGGGGTGAACACCCCATCTCTCCTCTTATTTTCTCATGATTGCTTTCTTGAAATCCTCTTAACCGGGAGCTAAGTGGACTGCAGCGGGGTCCCCTGCTGCTCACCGAGTAGTATCTTCGGCACAACATACTGTTGGAAACAAGGGCTATTTAGAATTCAGACTTGCAGATGAATGAGGAAAAAGATGACTGCTTGTGCAAAGCACTCAGGAAGCATTCAGAAAACAGTCACCATTCTGGGCTTACATACTTTGTTATTTTTTAAATTCATTAGTGGAGTTACTATGCAAATGTAAGCTAGAGTTACTGTACACTTTTTTTAAAGATTTATTTATTCATATAGAACTGGGGTACAGGCCAGAGATGTGGAGGGTGAGAGGATTCACCAGAGACAGAGTGGGGAGCAGAACAGGCAGAGCGACGAAGTACACTGCTGAGGGGAGCAGCGGCGGGTCAGGAGAGGTCTGCCCCGCCATGTGGTCACCTCCGGGGCAGGCGGGGGTCGAATTCATATGGAAGTGGCTTAAGCTTCTTAGTGCCGTGCTTTAACCCGCTGTGTCACCAGGGAGGACCCGTTACTGTACATTTTGAATGATTTTTTTGGGAGGTAGTTATTCCACAAAATTAAGGCTAGCCAAGCTCAACATTCATGACAAGGAAAACTTAATACTTAGTACTACCCTGAATGACAACTTCCTGATTGAAGGGTGCAGTTTCTTTTCTTACCTCTTGCCTTTAGTTCCATTTTCTGCCACCACTGTCTGTTGAAATCCTGTTCCCAGGAACAATCCATGGTTCAGTGGATAAAGTCAGTGAGCAGAGGAAGCCAGAGGGGGTTGGGGTTACCAGGCAGGTCTGAGGAAACCCTGGATGCTGCTGCGGGACTCCCATCTGTCCTCTCTGTGTCCTGCTGAGACATTCAGGAAGCACTAACCCCCCTTGATCCCTAAGCAAAAGTTTTACTGTGCCCCTTACCCCAGGGGACCACAGAAAAGAGAAGGGGGCTCCCCATTGTCAGTGACCTTTAGAAGAGGAATTTGATGAATGAGGACCTGAAATTGACAAAGATAAATCAGCCAACCCCTGACTTGATTAATAGTAGGTGTTAGTGGCTTAATAGCTCATAATCGCCCCTTGACAAGAATGAATAAAATAATGTTGGTAACATACAAAATTCGGACGTTCCTCCCTGAAAGGAACGGCTTTATAAAAATCGGTGACAAATTGATTTTAGAAAAAGAAAAGTCTAATGAGAACGGAGGCAAGTCTGTTACATTCAGTTCAGTCCAACCCCACAAATATTAATTGAATGCTTCAGGCTTTCAAGGTACTGTGGCTTCATAATTCAGGCATTTCTCCACAGACTTGGGGTTAAGAATCACTGATGTGAGAAACCATTATATTGGCAAATCAATTCTGAATTTCAATTGAGTTTAGTTTTACTCTTAGGATAAAGGTAGTCAACACACTGAAAATGAAAGTCCTCAATGCTTTATACTCTCCAAGCATAAGACTCGCCAAATTTTAGAGCAAAGACAAACTCACTTTTTTTTTTAAATTTTGTGTTTTTTAAATACTAAACAAAGTATGTTAAATAAGAGGCTGCTTGTACAATATGTAATTGTATGTTAGTGTATCTCTGAGATAGAGTTGTGGACACAAGGGCATCTTCCAGGGCAGCAAAAGCATCAGTTCGTAGATACCCATTTAATCATAGCTTGAAAGTTCTTCAGGGTCTTTGTTTAATAGAAAGCCTGTGTCTGAAAACCAGAAGCCGGACAATGACTGTTTCAGATTGAGGATTATTTGTGAAAGCTCGCTCCAGCACCTGATGACAAAGAAGTATAACTCACCCATTGTGACAGGCAGCGCTTCTCCCGGGAGAGCAAATGAATTTATGCATCTCGGTGTGTACTGACTTAAACCATCCATGTAACCCGTGCCTGTCTCTGGAAGGACACTGGGGAGAATTGGTAGAATAAGACAAGTCTCTTGTCTTCAAGAGCACTGACTCGCTTTAGGGAGGGAAAGGGGGCACCGTGATTGGTGATCACTGTGCTAACACAGGAGCACACTAGGCTGCCGGGGAAATGTGAGGGGCCACGTCTAAATGAGACTTGGTGGGGCACCCAGGAAACAATGTGAGTCGTAAAAGATGAACCAGTGATACCGGATGAAAGTAAGAGGGAGAGCAATTGAGAGCTGGCACAGCAGGCCAAGGCTTTATGAGCCCAGCAACCCTGCAGACCACGTTGGCAAGGCTCATCTCAAGCACAACCAGCCACACTATTCTGGTACAGGATTCAGCAACTAACTCTCCTTCTTCCAGAAACGTAATGCTCCACTACTGAGGCTGGAGAGTGGGAGGTAAGGTCAATTTCTGTAACCATTCATGCTGCTGTGATATTAACATATCTGCCTTAGCTCCCTAAAAGACACGTGTGAGGTAGTCTGTTCTGGGTTAGCTATTGTTGTAAGTTGAACCATGTTCCCCCAAAAGATACATTCAAGTGCCCACCCCAGTACCTCAGAACAGAGTCCTTGCATCTTTGTAGATGATCAAGTCATGGAGAAGTTTTCGGGCTGGGTTCTAATCCTCTGTAATGGTTGTCCTTCTAAGAGGAGGTAACATAACAGAACACAGGCATATACCCAAAGGACCAGGCAGAGTGCCAGGTAAAAATGGGCACGGTGATTTCAGGGATGGATGTGTCTGCTGACCAAGGGCGGCTGAGGACTGTCCACTGGTCCCAGAAGGTAGATGAGCCTGGAGGTCCTTCTACCACTACCAGAGGGAGTATGGCCTTCCAGCACCCTGATAGCCAACAGTAAATGTGAGTGTGCTTTTCCTCACCAGCTTCTGAGGCAGACAGAGAGACACGACTATTTCAAAGACAAGTGGGAACCTTAGAGACGTGCGTCTATAGAGTAACTCCGCAAGGCAAAAATCTAGCAGTGAGAATTTGTTCGACAATTTTAAATAAGAAAGGGCCTAATTAGAAAATCAGAATATTATAGTAATTAAGATTGTGGGTCCTTAACTTAATTCTGTGTTCAGATCCATGATAGATTAACTACCAGATATAATGCTAGGACAATCATTTAACTTGCTTGTGTCTCATTTAATTATCTTTAAAACAGGGATGATGCTATTACTCCTCAACCATATAGGGTAAGACTTCTTGGGGGTATAATGCTCATAATACAAGTATTTGCTGTTACCAGGAGTAGTCATGCATGTAGGTCTCAGCAGTTGCGGATATCTGTGAACATGAAACGAGTAGATGATCTGTGGTAAAACTGAAAAGCCATCCACCTGCCTGGCGGTTGTATTTCGTGGCCGTCTGTTGTCCAGCTCTTCCTACCATTTTCCTGAGGTGGTCACGTCAGACACAGGGGCCTCTTGATTTGCGGGATGCGAAGTAGAACCGTAGGCTGTGTCTCGCAGCGTCCAGCCCCGCCCTTCACAGGCTCACCTCTGTGCTCCCTCTCTGTGCCTCGGCGACCTTGAGCCTGGGCGGCACGAACGGTCCCCGCGTCACACACCAGGAGTCTGAAGTACCCAGACTCTCTGCTTGTTTCTGCCACTGCTGTGGCTGTGTGGGCGTGTTTCCCAGGGGAAGCCAGGTTGATCCAGTCGTGTCTTGCCTGTTTCAGCAAGTTTGCATGAAAGCAGAGTAAAATTGCTTTGAAAAATATACAACGAAATGCATTCTACATGAGTCTGAAGAAGCTAGTTAGTCATAAACACTGAAGAACACAGCTTTTCTGTAAACAAAACGATGTGTATAAAATGTGTGTGATTTGAGGGAAAGAGGATGATTTTGAAAATGCATCTTAAAGTATCTCTAGCACAATCTATGACACTCTTATAATTTTGTTAAAACTTACTTTTACCACATTGTTATTATGTTTGGGTAAGTCAGATAGAGACTAGGACAAGTGTTTTTGACTTTTTTTTTTTTTATGAGCATCAGCATGCATACAACCACTGGTGAAATCTTTAATAGTATATTCATCAAATAATGATCCAACCCCCAGGGTTCACTTCCTGCAGATGGCATGAGGGAACGAAATAGAGGAAAGGAAACATATTATGAGGGAAGAAATAGGCTGCAGGCAGAGAGCAACTTTCTTAGGTTCATCCTTAAAAGAACACTAAGGAACAGGTGCGTCTTCAATTTTACACTTAAAGGAGCAGGACCCAGCAAGCCCCGTCAGGATCTGCGGCCACAGAGCTAAGTCCAAGCAGGTTGGAACCACTGACACTCCACTCCGAAAAGGTGAATCCAGCACCTCTTTTTTTTTTTTAAGATTTATTTATTTGTGCATACAAGACATGGGGTACAGGCCGGAGGTGTGTGTTGGGGGGGGGCAAGAGAGTTCACCAGAGACAGAGTGGGGAGCAGAACAGGCAGACTGATGAAGTCCACTGCTGAGGGGAGCAGTGGGTAAGTCAGGAGAGGCCACTGGGTCACTCCCTGGGGGATCGAACTCATGCTGCAGTGGCTTTGGGCAGCTGCACAGCGCTGTGTTTTCACCTGTTGTGCCACCAGGGAGGGCCAGTGCCTGCTGTCCCATCATGTGGGGCTCCAGACTTTCATGACATTTTCCTTCTACTTGGAAGGGCTTGCTAGGTGATCAGTATAATGCATCTCGGTGGAGTGAGTGATAGCAATGGGATGATGCGTCTGAGTAACTGTAAGGGGTTTGTAAATGTTAAACAAAATGAGAAATGTCCGTCATGATATGGGACAGGAACACTGGTGCGGTGATTGACCACAGGCCCTGCGGGAGAGCCTGCATCGCGGCCGGGTTTGGGAGGCCACGTGGAAGTGTGTCCTGGCAAGTCGAGTAAGGGTGGAGTCCAGGAGCACTGGGGGTGCTCAGAGGCACTGGAGAGGGACAGATCCCAAGGTTTGAGGGGGCGACCCCATTCCTGGTGGGTTATTTGAGGTTTGATTGACGATGACGGCCAAAGCTAAGGCGCTAATTTTGTTTTTATAAGTTTTCCACTATTTAGCGATCTCCAGGGTGAGCTAAAATTAGATTGTATATGTGTTGTCAACATTTTGTTTTTAATCTAAAAATCTCTGTTCTTTAGCCTCAGTGGGTAAACACTTGGAGCCTGAAATGGAAAAGGGCCACTGATTTCTCATAAAACATGTTACAGGAGGCTCTGAATAGACCAGAAAAGCCAGCGGAGTTAGACAAGTTACCCACTCCAGGAGACCACTGGCTTTGAACTTGGAAAGTTGGATACAGGCTTGAACTGTAATAAACATACATCATGTTTGAACCTGCATAACACATTTAGTGTCTATATATTTTATGATTTAAAAATAATACTAATGATTTCATAGTTGTTCAACACACTCTTTATCGCAACAGTTGGCAAACTGAGGCTCAGAGGCTAACTCTAGCCCTTCACTTGTTTTTGCATATAAGATTTTCTGGCCACTTGGAAACAGTTATCTGCTGTTTTCCTTCTGACACAGCAAAACTGAGTTATTTGAGAGATGGCATCACCTGTAAAATCTAAAGTTTTGCTGTCTGTTTGGCTTTTCGTAGAAAATATTTGCCAACCTCTGATCTAACTTACATAACTGATTTATTCTTTACAACAAGATCAGGAGATTATTAATTTTCTTACCCAGATTTTACAAATGAGGAAACGGATACACAGAGATATCCAGTAACCAAGGTCACAATACTGAATCATGGACTTGGTGTTACCATGACAACATTGTAATTACTGGTGGAAGCTGCCCTGTGTGGGAAGACCCTGTATAGGGAAGCTTAGTGAGTCAGCCCTGAGAGGCAGTCTGCCCCTACAAATACTTACTCCAAGTTCTGGAGAAGTGGCTTCAAGTTCGACATCTCCACTTTGGTCTCTCACTTTGTGTCAACTGCTTAACCTCTGTGTAAATTGGGGTAATTATTTTCATCGTGTGTAAATTGGGTGTTGGAATTAAGGCAGATGACCCTGAGACATCTCCTAAACCACGGAGTCTCGTGGAGATCAGTAAGGAGCGATGTCCTGGACTGATAGTCTCTGTTTCTGTGGTACTGTGCCTTAACCCCATTACAACACTTAACACTTGTTTTGTTCCCTCGCCTAACTTCCTCTCTCCTCCACTAAACGCTGATCCTCCAAAGGGAAGGGACATTGCTGATTTGCCATTGTCCTCAGATTTTGCAGTTTAGCACAAAGAAGGAAGCCAGAGAGTTTCCATGGATTAGATGACCAATTTTAAGGCACAGAGGTAGTAGATCTTGTCAAATTCATTCCTTGCTAAGTCACATTAGAGAGAAAAATGCTCTTTTTCCATTCAGATTTTTTTTTTTTTTGGATATAAAGAATAGCCTTTCATTTTTTGGTTCTGCATTATGGCTAGACCTGGGATTTATTGCTGCATTGGGTAGCCGGTTATTATAGTCATTTTTATTCTTTCCTGGTAGAATCAATTAGGTAATCAAGATGAAACATGTGTCTATTACTGGATTCAGAAACATATGACATTATTTCTTCAAGGATACTTCTAAATCATCCAGGGGTGTACGACCAATCAGAATGTTTAATTTGCTGAACTCGGATTCTTTTTACTGGGGAAGAAAATGAACACATGCAAAAGGTTGTTAAATGGTGCATAATATTTCCCCTGTGAAAATTTCCTAGGATGGTTTCTCCTCTATTACATCAGTATCCTTAATTCTCTTAGTCTGACTACTCTGTCTTATACCCAGAGGCCTTAGGCTGGTATGTGGTGTTGCTACAAGTTTGTATATGTGTATCTTTAATGAAAAGATATTAATAGATCCTGTTGACTGATGAGATTTGGAAGTAATGAAAATAAAGCAATAAAATGATTTACTGATTTCTGAGTTCTGCAAATGCCCATATTCCTTACTAAGTTATGCCTTGTTTGCAAGTTCACTTATTTCCTCTCCCAGAATATTACCACTGTATTTAGCATCTATTAGTTGGTCACTAAATACTTGTTGAATGACTAACTGGTAACATTTAAAGATCTTGATATTGTAAAATGGAGGGTAGATGGATGGGAGTGATATGAGACTAACTTTGGAAATGTATGAATGGTATGTTACTTCAGCAAGTAATTCTACCCCAATTAAAATAAAACGCACAAACTCCTGGCATTATTAACCAGGAACATGGGATTATTAACATTTACGTGGGAGTTTAAGATACCAGTATAAAGAGGACCACTGAGAGAGATGTTGCTCTTTTTCTCTATTTCATTGTCAAACTTGGCCCACTGAATGGCTCTTTTCCCTCCTGGCTCTACATTATTTCTCCCTTTCTCTTTTACTCTTTAGCGGAGGAACACGTCGATCCAAGGTAGGCAGTTGTTTAAATGCTACTTTCTATCTAATTACTCTTTTAGATGATGGTTGACCTCTTCAAGGTCACCCTATAGAAATGATTCTCAAGGTGAGATTAAACCATCTTTCACATGTTCTTCATTTCAACTTTAGCACTAAAGACCTGTCCGTTTAAGGAATGAAATGAATCCCACCCTTTTTTTAAACTTTCTTCATTAATCTTCCCTCTTCTATTTTCATGTAAGACTATGAGAAGACACTTTCTTTAGGATTTAAGATGTGATTGTCTCTCATGAAATTTTTACATCATTAATAGATCTAATTATGGCCAAAGCTAATGCTCCCTGCAATCATTTCTGATATACTACTTATGGCTCAAAGTAATGAAAATTAATCACTTCTTGTAGTGATTTAAGAACACAATCATTGCTATTCATCATTTTGTCCAATGAATATTTAGTATTGCTGATAGTTTTGTAAGCAATGATAATTCTATTCTAACTAAACCAGTTAGACTGCCCCACCCGATTTCAATCCACATTTATTCATGGGACTCATCATTGTGAAATCAAGAAAAATTGTACTGAAATAATTAAAACAGAAATAAAATGTTTAGCATTTTCAAAGTACTTCACAAACATTTATTCATGAGCCTTAAAATAACATTGTGAGTATATGAAAAGATTATTTTCTGTTGGAGGTAACTTTGAGGAGATAGCGCTTCACCTGCACAATTCTTATACTTGGTAGCTGTTGGACCTTAAACTTGAAAAGACCCAAGTTTTCTATCTGTCCTTTTCATCCATCATGCAGTCTCGTAGTAGAGACAACGTGTCCACTGGAAATTCTTTCTAAGCATTATTAGCTAGAAATTCCATTTGGCTTCTTTGATAAATTTAATCACAAATTTAAATTCATGACTTATCTTTACTGTGTTGATATTCTTAAAACTTTTGATGAGTGTGTCTAACTTCATTGTGTTGATATACTTTGACATGAAGTACATATTGAAGTCCTAAAATCACCAAAGTGTAGCATTATTTCAGTGAGAAATTGAGAAAAGGTTGAGAGGAAATGTCATTAATGTATAATATTAGTTGGGTACAAAAAATAAGAGACCCTTTGGTCTAAGAAAAGAGAATTTCTCTTAGGAAAGAGAAAAAAATGTGTCCTTATTTAAAGGAAAATACAGAAAATCTTAGGAAAGATGGCTTGGGATTTCACTGCCTAATAACTTCACCTTTCATTCATAATCAATTAATATGATTCATTTCAAGTATAACTTCTGTCATGTCTGATTGAGGTACAAGGTTTGAGGTGGTTTTTGTTTGTTTGTTTTGTTTTGGTAAGAAAAACACCAGTTAAACTTGATTCTAAATAAATATAGTTGTACTATTTACTTTACACTTGGAATTATAAATTGTCACCTTTGCATTTGAAAGCTGTAGACTTTCAGATGTCACCTTAGCATCTGAAAGTTGTAGACACTACTAAAGGCTCAATGAATTGATATCCCGTGTTTTATAGGTTTGTGGAATCACAACTTTTCTGTTCTACTCTGTATATGCATTCACACTCAAACACAATGTTAAGTCAATGCACCGTGTACAAACTGATCTAAACTTTCATAACTTCAGGTAAGTAATCTCCAGCTTGAAAATGCCTGAGCGGAAGTGCAGAGAGAAAGTGGTAAATATCCATAAGCAAAGACAGGCTGACCCCCAAAACATGCTAACCCAGCAAAATATGCCTGGGAGGACAAAGGAAAACCCCCAAACAGATTTTGGTTCTTTTAATATTATAAAATATCCCATGTATTTTTCAAAAAGAGAATTCCTTGCAGATGGAGACTATTAATAATGAAACAATTCTGCTCTTAATGTAGTATACAGGAAATGAATGGCTACAAATGGATATTAGGGCAGAGGAGGAAAGCGAAAGTGAGATCAAGAACGAGTCGATGAAACACAGTGGAAATCTCCAAAGTGTTTGTAAGAATAGATTTCAGCTTTCTTTGACACATTTTTCTTATCTGCAGTGTATACTGTAGATCTATTTCTGATTTATTTTCTATGAACAGTGGTTTACTAGTCACTCTTATAGTTTACTGTTAATGTAGGGGTAGTTTGGAATTTCTAAGTAGCAAAGTCTGCACTGATAGAATAATTTCCATTATAAAATCTTTGATATGAAAGCCTATAAAAATGTTTAGCTTTTACCCAAGAATAGCTAACCTTTCTCTTTGACTTCTATACGGTCATTTTTGCTTGTCTGGGATGCTCAAAGATAGTAAGAGTCTAAAATAGTGCGGGGCTACCCATATGTTCTAGAGTCACCAACAATTTAGTTAACAGTGGATACTTGAGTAGTAAGGTTGTAGTTGATCTAGAAACTGTGATAAACCACAAGGACATTGATCAATCAGTCAATCATGCCTCCATAACAGAGTCCGGTAAAAATTCTGGAGTGAAGACAGTTTAGCCTCTTGGTTGACAGCAGTCTGAGTAATGTCACTCTTAACCCCAGATGAGTGACAGGAGAAGGCAACAGACGCCCTGTGCCTGGTGGCCCTGTTGTCCATGATCTCTCCCTCTGACGACTCTTAATCTGTGTCCTTTCCTGAATAAACAATCAGTGTGAACAGAACTGCTTTCTGTGTATCTTACCAGTCTTCCTAGTGAATTATGATCTCGAAAACTAATTTGGGGAACCCATGAACCCACAGTTGGTGCCAGCAAGCTAGTCTTGTGTGGTCTGCCGTGGGTGCTCCAGCTTTGTGTGGATGGTTCCCCTAGTCTGCCCAGAATGGCAGGACCCCAACAGAAACAGCTGTCTTTGAGTTCACACTTACTCAAATGGACAGTTTCCTAGGACCTCCCGCCTCGGAGGTGGTAAAATCTCTCGGATGTCATCATCTAGGGTAAGAGACAAACATGTCTGCAGTTTTTGATGGTTGAAATAGAAAAGCAGAGAAGAAAGCAGCCTTGATGGTGGGGAGCTGGTTTAAACACTGACAGCAAGACCTTGCTGTTGCTAGAATTGGCCTGGTTCTTTCAACTCAGCTACTGTTTTCTTCTGCTGTGCATGAATTGTGTCATAGGACTGCAACATCAGAGCAGACCATCCTGTGCCTTCATAGTGCAAGACAAAGCACAACCACTCTGTAATCATTTTTGAATAATGACAAAACCCACAATACTCAAAATTCCAAGGTGATCAGTCATCTTCATTCATGGCCTATGTGAGCAACTAAGGCTGCTTTAAAAATAAATAAATAAGTTAGACTCGTTTTGTTTCTTCCTGCCTTTTGGATAAGATTAATAAGTAAAGAGGCAGGACTAAAACAACTCCTGCTTCCAGAACCTACCCAGTGAAGAATAAAACTCTTCCTTCTTAACCTTTCCACCCAAATCGAACATTTCCCCAGACCCTTTTAGCATCCTTTACTGGGAAGCCGGCGCTCCCGGCCACATGCCCGCCCGGTCCGCAGCTGCCGGCAGACCCGCGCGTGCTTGGCCACAGCGACTCTCCCAGCCGCCGTGGGGGCGTCCGGAAGGCCGCGGACTGCGCATCGTTGCCAAGAAGGATGCCAGTCAGAGCGGCGGTTATCTCTGTGCCATTCCACAGCCGCCCCGGGGTGGTCCCTGGAGGAGGGGGCTGCTGAGAACAGCCCTGTGACAGCTGCAGCAGTTCTGATCGTCCTGTGCCTTCACTATGCAGTTAAGAACCAGATTGAATTCAGAACTGAAACAAATGCAGCTGAAAATGGTGACACTCAGGTATTTAATGTCATGAATGTGAAATAAACATGCCCTTAGGCATCTTGATTACAAAATAGATATTTGAGGGCCTCCCTGTGGCACAGTGGGCTAAAGCACAGCACTCAGAAGCCAAAACTACTTAGCATGAGTTCGATCCCCACCCATGAGGTGACCCACAGGGCGCGGCAGACCTCTCCTGACCTGCCCGCTGCTCCCCTCAGGAGTGTGCTTCATCAGTCAGCCTATTCTGCTCCCCACTCTGTCTCTGGTGAATCCTCTCACCCCCTGCACCTACCTGGCCTGTACCGCAGTTCTGTATGCATTAATAAATAAATCTTTAAAAAAAAATAGATATTTGGAACTAACGTTCCTTAGCCAGAATGACCAAGTTAAAAGGAAAGTTACATGAGCTTTAGTGGAGTCCTATTTCCAACTATGAGTTACGTTCTCATACCAATCCAGACCACAATTAAAAAATGTATATATATTTATATGTATGTATATTCATATATGTAAACATGTATGCTTATATAATAGGCACCCACATCTGCATATATGTTGAATATGCAGTTGAATATAGTTAGATGTACATGCATAATTATTCATACATATATCTAAAGTGTAAGATAGATTTTTACCTTTTTTATCTTAAGATATGTAAGTGTAAGATATATAAGATATATTTAAAGTGTAAGAGTAAGAATATCTTTCTGATGTTTAAGTTGACTGTACCCAAAATGAAGATAAATGCTTATAAAAGCTATTTTAAATACAAACACCACTATTTCTGAAAGGCACTTTATTAACATAGTAAATGAACAAAAGGAGATCGATATTAGGTATATTAAGGAAGTGCCAGGCCCTCAGACAGTTTCTCAGAGTCTTTCCTTCAGTATATGGATTGTGACTGTCGAGGACAACACGATTCTGCCTTCCCAGGAGCGGTGACCGCCTGCAGCCTCCTCCCTGTCCCTTTGCTGTCCACTCCCCACCACAAAGCTTGGCGTGGAACTAGCACTGTTCGGGACCAACTTGAAACGGCTGTTCCTTTGTGGCGGGTGTGTTTTTCTTTTCTGTTACTCTTCTTCCACAAACATTCCGTGACCGAGTGTGGTGTTAGGCTAAATGTGGAGAATGTGGGAAGGGGATGTAAACAGGGAGCCGCAGTGCTCCTCACCTGCAGGAACTCCTAAGTGGGACCAGCACGCGGAAACACAATTAAAACTGGACCATAGGCCCTCCCTGGTGGCGCAGCGGGTTAAAGCACAGCACTGAGAATCTGAAGCCACTTCCGCATGAGTTCGATTCCCGCCTGCCGCCTGCCCCGGAGGAGACCACATGGCGAGCCAGACCTCTCCTGACCCGCCCGCTGCTCCCCTCAGCAGTGTACTTCGTCGATCTGCCTGTTCTGCTCTCCACTCTGTCTCTGGTGAAGCCTCTCACCGCCCCTGAGCCTCTGGCCTGTACCCCAGTTCTGTATGAATAAATAAATAAATCTTTAAAAAAAAAAAAAAAAAAAAAACTGGACCATAAGCTCTCCGCTTACGCTGAGGGGAAACTGGCATTATTGGAAGAGAGGATACCTTCTGGTGGTTTTGGAAAAAGAAGAAGGGGCATGTGGAGAAAGGGCAGGGCCCAGTGTCAGATGATAGAGAGGCAGAGAAGGGTAAGAGAGAGTGCAAGCGGTGTGGCAGAATCCGCTCGTGAACAGTTCTGACCCTTTCTATTTGAAGATAAATAAAAAGCAGTGTCCCACAGGCACCACTTCCTTCATGGTGCCTTGCTTTATTGATCTTTGCAGAGATGGAGTGTTTATAAATCGAAGGTTCGAGACCACCGTGTGTCCGGCAAGTCTGCAGTGAGCGCTTTGTCGATGGCCCATGCCGACTTCATCTGTGTCTGTCCCATTCTCCTGTAGTAGTCCAGGCTTTTTACTCATTGCTGTGTGCTGTGGAGACACGCGATCGTATCTGTGGAGCATGGGGTGTTTCTCTGTCCTGGTCTTGGGGTTCGGTGAACGGCGCCCACGGTAGATGATGGGCTTATTTGGAAAGTGTGTGCTCCTGCCACATGGTTGTTCCCCAGCTTCTCGCCCTCTCTTCTGGGCCTCCCTTTTCCTGACATAGAACCAAATTTAATTTAGGTTAATTCATATTCCTGCTACAGTCACTTGAGTGTTCCAGTGAAGGGAGGTGTCACGTGCCTCTCACTTGGGCTCAAAAGCTAGAAATAAGATCCAGTTTTCTGAGGAAGGAATGTGGAAAGCCGAGGAAGAGAGCTCCACCTGGCACCAAACAGTTAACCAGTCCGTGAAGGCGAAGGGAAAGTTCTTGAAGGAAATTAAAAGTGCTACTCCAGTGAACACAGAATTTCTAAGAAAGTGAACATAGACTTAATGCTGATATAGTGAACAGTTAGTGGCCTGGAGAGAAGATCAAACCAGCCACAGCCTTCTCTTCAGTTCAACCTAATCCAGAACAAGGCCGCGACACTCTCTGATTCTATGACACTGAGAGAGGGGAGGAAGCAGCACAGGAAAAGTTTAAAGCTAACAGAGTTTGGTTGATGACATTTCAGAAAAGAAGCTTTCTTTGTAAAATAAAACTGCAAGGTGAAGCAGCAGGAGCTGTTTGGACGCTGCAGTAGTTCTCTAGAATTAATTTTAAAGATTAATTTTAAAAGTGCCTACGCTAAACAGCAGCCTTTCCGTGTAGACAGAAAACCCTCCTATTGAAAAAGAAGCCAGTCAGGGCTTGTGAGAGAAGTCAGTAACTGTTTTCAAAACTTCTACAGAGAGTCTGAATGGCTTGTTGGGGCCTCGGGTAGCTGGAGGCTTAAAGTTGAAGAGAATAGTGAGCAACCATTTGAAAAATCCTGTAACCCCAAAGAATTATGCGTACTCTGCATTGCCTTGTGCCCTGAAGACAGAACAACACAACCTTCACGACAGCATGTCTGTTATCAGCTTGTTTTTTGACTGTTTCAATCCCACTGCTGAGAACTACTCAGAGATAAAGATCCCTTCCTCTGTGTCCTAGCACCTGTTCCTTGCTGTGTCACTGCTCACTGACAAGGCCCTTGATGACCCAGGACCTCGCGTGGAGGCAGAGCACGAGACTAACATTGTTTTCATCCCTGCGGGCACGACATCCACTCTGAAGTTCCAGATCAAGGAGTCATTTCGGAGTTTGTCACTATTTAAGAAATGCATTTTGTAAGGCTAGCACGTCCACACAGAATGGGTCTTCTTATGTGGATAGGCAAAGTGAATTTAAAACTTTATGGAAAGGATTCACCATTCAAGATGTCTTTCAGACCATTTGCGGGGCCCTCCCTGGTGAATGCTGCAAGCAAGCAGCAGCCTCTTCAGTGCGAGGTCGATGCCCGGCCAGGGAGTGACCCACATGGCACGGCAGACCTCTCCTGCCTCGCCCGCTGCTCCCCTCAGCAGTGCATTTCAGTAGATCTGCCTGTTCTGCTCCCCGCTCTGTCTCTGGCGAATCCTCTCAGCCCTCCCACCCCTGCACCTCTGGCCTGTACCCCAGTTCTTTTATACATAAATAAACCCTTTAAAAAATGCTTGTTTCGGGTATGTTAATTTTGTTTGTTTCTGTTTGCAAAATTAGATATCTCAAGTCTTTTCAAACTTAAATTCCATAGTACTTAATAACAGGCATTTTGGGCCCATAAATCTGTGCTTTCTAGTAGTGAATCTGTAGCTTTTCTTACTATTAGTCTTTTTTTTTTTTATATTACAGTCTGAATAGAAATGCCCGAATGAGGGATATAAAGCAATCTGCTGATATTTCTGTAGAACTTTAAAAAGTCCACCGGTATGGCTTGATGGATAGAATGATTAGTGAATTAAATTAAAAAAGAATTGAGGGAGTTTTCATTAAAATCACATTAATATCTATGAATATTTGAATTCATTGCATAAATACTTATTAATATGCTATTCATTTAAAAGGGAAATGAATACAACTAAATTATATTAAATTGATAGTCCATATAAAAATAGTTTAATAGCTTTGAATTTTACAAAAGTAACATAGAGATATGAGAATACAGTATGTATAGGATATAAGAAGTTATGGGAAGAAATAAGAGCTTTCATGGGTAGCCAAAGCAAAAATCACACTTGAGAAACATAAAAGGATCAGAAGACTTTATTCAAGGTCATGGCCAACAGGAGAGGGTCCAACTTATCTGACACAAGGGGGCTGGGGCAGTTGAGGGGGTTTTCAAGAGTGCGACTTGGGGACCATAAGTCCTCTGTTTACTAATTGCTGCCATTCAAAGGACAATAAACGGTTTATGTCATGAGCGCCTTCATGAGAGGGCTGCTTTAAACTTGAACAAGGTATCCTGGGACTGTGGCCTCCTCTCCTTCCTCAGATGCTGGGGGTGGGGGTTCTGTCCTCACTGCTGCATTTCAGAGGGTGGTGTCCCAGGTTCTGGAGAAAGGGCCGTGAGGTCATGGAGTTGAGAGAGCTTTTTGTTCTTTTAAAGATTTATTTTTATTTATGTAAATAAAAACTAGGGTGTAGGCTAGAATTGGGGGTGAGAGGATTCACCAGAGGCAGAGTGGGGAGCAGAACAGGCAGAGCTACTGAAATCCGCTGCTGAGGGAGCAGGGAGAGGTCTGCCGTGCCCTGTGGGTCAGCCCCCAGGCCAGGCTTCGAACGCGTGCTGCAGTGGCTGCTGACAGCTTCATAGTGCTGAGACGTAACCCCTGTGCCACCAGGAAGGCCCCACAAGAGAGCTTAGAAGCTTTAAATCCTAGAAGGACAGAGATTTAAATCCTAGAAGGACAGAGAAAGGATTTTGCAGTCCGTGGTTTGAAAATAAATGATGTAACGTTGGAGGAAAGAGGTCTCCGTGCTTGGGCCTTGTAGATTCTTGGATGCAGTGGGCAGTGACCTAGGACAGGAAGAAATGAGTCTTGAGTTTAGTCAAACTGAGGAAAGCATTAGGCTTTGCTGGTCAGGAGCCATGATTGAGCAGTGTTTGTTTGTGAAGACAAGGTAATGAAATGTTCCACTGGAATACTGAGAGATGCAGATACGCCACTACATTCTAGTGGGTATTATGGATGGGGAGTATTTTATGGTGCCATTTAATGCATGCAGAAGACAAATAGTATTTTGAAGGCTTTCCCCAAAATGGAATTTTAAGGGATTAGCAGATATCACTGAATACTAATTGCTCTAATTATCGATGAAATGAATAGTTTCACACACGTGCAGTGATTGAAAACTCATGGATATTTTCCTTCAGTTGGAAAAAAAGAGAAAAAATTCTATAAAAAACAAACATTAACTGAATGCAAGTTAGAAATAGAGTGCTGGAGAGCCGCCTGCGTCCATCTGTCAACTGAGCCATGTGTCTGTCCGTCTAGGTCCCTTGGGGAATGTTGTTTCTGTTCCTTTCATACTTGATAATATCTTTTCAAAATCTCCAGAAAGTACATGTTTACTTAAAGGCTAATTCCCCAAATGTCGGGTGGCGCAAGCTCCTACATTCGCGGGGGACTGAGAGCATAAGGGAACAGGCCTCGGTCAAAGAGGAGCAGCTCTGGAGTGAGGCCCAGGCAGCCCCAAGGCTCTGCTAGGCTCTCAGTGGCCTTATTTTGCAGGTGCCTTTCAGCTTCGCTTGCTCTCACTCAGGTTCTTCTTTTACTCGCCGCCACGGCAGCGCCGCCTGCACGCACCTGTTGCCTGAGTTTGTCGCCCAGAGAACAGTAACTGGCGCTGGCTCGAGAACTTGTCTGAGGGAACAGCTAAAGGGATAATGTCGAGCTGGATCCCCGTGTGCTTCATGGAGACGCTTGCCTGGCCGTGGGGAGCTTGGCAGCGCTGATGTGCCCCGGGCGGCATTTGGGACAGTTTTCACCTGTGGTGAACTGGCTTGGCAGGCAGGTTCAGGGTGTACTGACCCGTCTTTTGAAGGGTTAGAGGAAACTGTTCATTCTAAGGAAAGGGCAGCCTGCTGGTAGTTACTGAGCTTCCTCACACACTGCAGGAAGACAGGGCAGAGGGAAGGGAGCGTACAGAGCAGTTGGGGGCCTCCCTGGGGCACAGCGGGTTAAAGTGCAGCATTATGACATACCAAGAGAGTAGAGGTGGTGGGATGATCTGCTGTAGATGTAGCTATCAAGTGTCTTAGTTACAGATAATTTTAAAAACAGCAAAATTTACCTTTGCTTAAAATTTAGAGCAGTACAGCATGTAAACTGTAAAGCATCCACTCTTTGCTAACTGGATACTTTAATCTCAGAAGTAATTTACTAGTAAAGAGCTTTAAAATAAATGTAAAAAGTCTTATTAAAATATTTTACTGTGGGCTCTCCCTGGTGCAGCAAAGGGTTAAAGCACCACATTCTGAAGCTCTCCGAAGCCACTGTAGCACGAGTTCAATCCCTGGCCAGGGAGTGACCCACATGGCGCGGCAGACCTCTCCTGACCCGCCCACTGCTCCCCTCAGCAGTGTACTTTGTCAATCTGCCTGTTCTACTCCTCATTCTGTCTCAGGTGAAGCCTCTCACTGACCCCACACCTCTGGCCTGACCCTAGTTCTGTATGCACAAATAAGTCTTTGAAAGAATATATTTAACTGTATTTTTAAAACTAAAGAAAAAAATAAGAATCTCAAATCTGTATCTTTATATGCATTATCAGAAATAGTACTTTATATATGCACTTTCATTTGAAAAAAATGCAATTTGAAGATTTATAAGTTTATTTCAACAGATATTTAATCAATTAATGTTATCTTTTTTCTGATACGATCCTATAAGAAATAGCTTTCTCATATAGAGTAAAGGGCTAAAAACAATTCATTCCAGGGTCAAGTACTAAGTACTTTAAGTACTTGACAGGTCATTTAAAAGCTACCCAAGGGAGTCCTCCCTGGTGGCGCAACAGGTTGGGTTGTAGCACTGCAAGAGAGCTGTAGTCACTTCAGCATGAGTATGATCCCAGCCTCGGAGGTGACCCACAGGGCCCAGCAGACCTCTCCTGACCCGCCCACTGCTCCCCTCAGCAGTGTGCCCCCTCAATCTTCCTGTTCTGCTCCCCACTCCGTCTCTGGCAAATCGGCTCACCACCCCTGCACCTCTGGCTTGTACCCGAGTTCTGTATGCACAAATTAAAAAAAATAAAAACTACCCTAAGGGACTCAGCCTGAAGTTTGTCCAGGAACCCAGAGTATGTTCACTTATTCTTTAATCTGTTTATGGTTTTATCCGCAGCACCGCACTCTGCAGACACCAAGGTAAATTATTCATCTCAGGGGGTGTTTTGTGAGACAGTAGAAGAGGGACGCATAATTTAGCAAGTGAAATACTGAGTAGGAATCTTTTTTTCTGTTTATTGATATAACCCACAAGCTAATTCCAGTGGACATTAAATAAATATTCCGAATATATGCTATGAAAAAACATGCAGTGATTACACAGGAACATTTGAGGGGAATTGAAAGCTGTAAAGATTCAGGGGGAGTAGGGAGAAACCATTTCAGAGAAGAGTTGCTATGAACTGCCTACTGCATCGAGACGAGAGAAAAGGAACAGTGACTGTTTCAGCCACTGTGTTTTGGGAATGATTCTTTCACGCAGTCTCATTGTGAAAATAACAACTGGGTGATACAGATAAAAGGGGGTTGTTGAGAGCTGAGCGATGATAAATTATCCAGCCACTGCAATAGACCAGGCCGGGAACAAGCAGCCCAGAGCTAGGGCGGGGTGACAGGACTAACGTTCAAAGAGAAACCCAAAGTGTGGGATCAGGAGACAAATCTAGATGGTTCCAATTGTGGAACCATCCACAAGCCAAATCCCCCAGCCGGGAACTCTGACCTTCTTTGTTGGACTTAGTTGCTTCTCTGCCCTTCTGTGTTCTGTGCATCAGGTGGGTTTTGTGCAGAGGTGATGTCATTCCTTCTGTGAAATAAACAGCCGGGACCTCCCCAAATAGGTGTTTTCTGAGACTGCCATTTTGATCTTTGGGTTATTTGGCTGTATGTTGTTGACTAGCCACGTTTTTGGAGTTTATGCTGTATTTCTAGTTTGATTCCATTATGGTCAGAGAACAGACTTTATCTGAGGGATGTTTTTAATTTTTTAGGAATGTGGTCTGTCTTGTGACTGTTCCATGCATACTTGAAAGAATGCTAGTTGGCTGTTGTTGGGTGGGGAAAAATTAAAAAATAAAAGCACCCTTGGGGACATCCATGGTGGTGTGGCAGGTTAAAGCACAGCACTGAGAATCTGAAGCCACTTCCGCATGAGTTCGATTCCCGCCTGCCCCGGAGGTGACCACATGGCGTGGCAGACCTCTCCTGACCCGCCCGCTGCTCCCCTCAGCAGTGGACTTCTTCCATCTGCCTGTTCTTCTCCCCACTCTGTCTCTGGTGAAGCCTCTCACTGCCCCTGCACCTCTGGCCTGTACCCCAGTTCTGTGTGCATAAATGAATAAATATTAAAAAATAAATAAAAGCTCCCTCTCTTGATCAAAGGTACTCTTTCTCAGAACTTGTGCTTCCTGGGTAACAGCCATTATCTCTATGGAAGTTCAATTACAGTGTCACCATCTGAGCCTCTTAATTGATCCGGACACTGTGTGGGTTTCCGCATTTTGGACTGTGAACATTAATAAGGGGATTTCATGACCATTTCCATGTTGGTTGCTGCTTATCTTGCCAAAAATGCAAAAATACCGGACCTCCCAGTACATAATTTTTTTTTCCTGTCAAAAATGGAATGAGGCTATTAAAAAAGAAATGCAAATGGCATCCAAGACAAACAGGGTTTTCTTTCCTAGGGGGAGAGTAAATTACAACCTTTCATAATGAAATTAATGTTTGTAAGTGCTAGCACTAAAATCAAATTCATAAACTTACTCCTTTAAGATGGAGTGCTCCTTACAATCTCTCAAAGGTTATTTTGTTCCAGTTTTTGCATTATTTCCTGGTGATTTGAGATGGACTCTTATTCTTTACAGTGCATATAATTTGCATCAGTCTACCTAAAAAGAGTAAAATGTCTTTTTTCAGCTTGACCAAAACAGCTAGAGAAAGACCCTCTCTTACTCTGGCATTTTCTCTGACCTTCTCCAGCTGTGGAGAATCAGTCTTTAGCACGGTTATTTTATTTTGCACTATTCTGTGTTACTGAACCATGTTGCTGGAAGTGTGGTATTCAGTAACAAGTAGAAATCAGATCGCACTTAGAGTCTAAGGTTTGTAAAATATGAGTTGGAAGTAGGAGCAGTGTTCCACGAACCGAAAGTCTAAATTTATGTGTAAACATTTCATAAAGTCAGAAGGCTTACCGAAAACTGCTTTCAGATGGAATTGAACCGTATTTCTGTGAACTCGGCACAGTCACACATTCTCACTAATTAATAGAATTTTCCTGATGGGAGATTGGATAATTGAACCTGATGAAGTCTCTGAGGCACTCTTGACCCATGACAGTCTAGAGAGGCACATACATTAACTTACTCAATAATTCACCTATGAGATACTTATACTCATATTTATAAAATATGAAAAATAATGACAAAAATTAGGTGACAAGTCATGTGTTTTATTTCCATATATGCTGAACTGCTTTTGTTTTTCAAGTAGGTCTTTTAATCTCCACTGTGGAGAAAGGCAATGATAAAAGGTAATGTTAGTGCCTCGCAGGGGTCAAGAAATGATAGTCTTTGTCATCTGGCGCAGGCACCTGCCCCCAGGGAAGAACACAGAAACAGGGCTACACATCTAACGCCCACCTCAGTTCAGGATGCTCTTTAAGACCCTCTCTCTGTCTGCAACAATATTGTTCTCGTCATTGAGGACACAGTTAATCAAGGGTGGATAATGGAGAGAGAACTGGAAGAGGCAGAAACTATACTTTAGATCTTATTCCATTTTTTTACTAAATTAAAATTATTTATATAAATTCATTTGTGAATGTAACATCTTCATGGATTTAATGGAAGGACAGATGGCAAGATTTCAGTGCCATTTCACTGAAAATGTTTGTAGATTTAGTTTTCTATAGACATAGGTACTTTTGGTAGATATAAATGATAAGACTAATATGAGATCTCACCTTGTGTTTCCCTTGCCCTAAATATAACTAACTAGATGCATGGCACATGACACCTCCATGTAACTTTGGAATATAATCATTGTTTTGATGAACATCTGTCTACATAGTCACGATGTGAACCATTACTGTGGTGTGTAGAAGCATGGTATAGTTCATTTAAAAAAATTATGCATACAAGAACTGGGGTACAGGCCAAAAGTGCGGGGGATGAGCGGATTCACCAGAGACAAATCAGGAGGCAGAACAGGCAGATCGACTGAAATACACTGCTGAGGGGCCGAGGAAGCAGGGGGTAAGACAGGAGAGGTCTGCTGCACCGTGTGGGTCAGCTCCTGGGCAGTATCTTCCAGAAGCCTCATAGTGCTGCACTTTAACCCCTTGCACCACTAAGGAGGCCGCTACATATTTCAGCTTTTTTAGTGAACTTGGACGGTTGGGGGGGGGCAAAGGTGAAATGACCCCCCCAAGGTGGAAGGTTAAGAACAGATTCCGTCAGTGCCTGTCTTTCTTCAGTAGGTCAACCTTTGATTTGAGCAATGAAGAGACACTTGTAGTTGTAATGTAGAATCTGGTAATTCTACATTACTAGTGCCTGAAGTACAGACAGGGCGGGTTGACTCTTGTTTCTGCCTCTCACGGCTCCAAGGCTGTCCTGAATTTTCACTGATGTGCTGTACAGTGATGGTGTGAAGCAGCCATTGGAGATGCCGTGTGATTGTACGTAACATGCAGCAGCCTAGAAAAGTGTGAGAAAACACAGACATCAAATATTAGTGAGTTCCTACGTTGAAGTAACTTTCTCTTCCTTTTAAAGCTGCCTGTGTGAAAGAGAGTTAATAAAAATTTCTTACCCTGTTTATGTGACTGGGGATCCTGGCACTGCTTTTCCACCTGTCCCACAAGGCAAAGTGGGGATTGATCAGTCAAAGCGCTTACAGGCTGCAAAAACACCTCTTAGTTAAGAGAACTTTCCATTTGTATCATTGTCCTTTACCACATCAAAGCCAGTGAAATCAGAAAATAATACCTGGTTTTAGTTAAAGTAGAACAGCTTTCAAGTTATGAATTTTCTCTCTCTAATGAGATTTGTAGGTGAAATGCTGGGATTGTGATGTTGAAGGTATCAAGAACTCATTAAACAAAATGGATAAAATAAAGTAAAAGTAGGGAATAATAAACTCAACTTTCTTCCCAAATAGCACGTAAGGTTGTGTATTTCAGAGCAGACATGAGGAAAAGGCCAGTTGCTGAATATGAACAGTAATTTTCATGTCCCTTATCAGACAGATTATTGCAATTTTTTGTTGCTGAGAATTTACTTTAGCGCCTTGCATGGGAAGTCAGATAGAAATTATTTCTCTTATCTGCTGTTTCCTGACATTTTCTCATGGTGCTGTGTAATGAGAGCCTCGCAGGAGAAAATTATCAGTTCTTCACATTTGGCTATAATCAAAACATTTTTCTGAGAGAAAACTTTCTTCTACCCCAAGTCACCATCATATACTTAGCTTTTAGCCAAAATTCAGTGCATTAAACTGGAAAACAGCGTAAGTAATACAGCCCAGGAAAATGTGACTTTTCAGTGACTTTACATTGTAAGGAAATTGTGTCCTATTCAGCTTGCACTTGTCTGCTTGGTGATTCCCTGTCCCTAGAGAAGATCAAGAGATGGATGTTATGTCCATTCGCAAAGCCAGTGTGTATTAAAACCAACTGAAGGCTGCTTGAAATTTCTTCAATCTGAAGGAAAGGAAAATAAATGCAAACTATAGAAGAAAATGACCAGCACATTTAGAGAAGGGTGTGTAGGTGTGTGAGAGCGGGAGGGAGATGAGACTAGACAATCTGTGCACTTGTTTATTCCGACTTAGAGAAAGCACAATAGCTTTGGTTGTTTGTCGAAAGATTACATGGTGCATGACGCAGGGATTCAGTTGTGGTTTTTTAATGAGGTTCCATTATTTTCCATCTTTGTTAGTACTTTGAGAGCACGGGATTTCTCTCCTCAGGCATGGTTTCTGGAGCCCCTTCCCCCATGAAAGCACCCACACTCTATCTCAGCTCTCCCCATTGTTTTACCCCCTCGTCCTCTCCCAGTGCCGCTGATCCATGATCACCTTTCAGGGATTGGTTTTAAAGTTTGTCTCTGTCTGAGCAAAGGGTCAGACAAGGGATTTCTACCTTAGCATCCCTTATCCCATATTCAGTTTGATAACATTTTGGTCTTAACAGATACAGAAAATCTCTGATTCTACTTCCTTCTTTCTAGCACAAAGCTTTGCTGTCTATCTATGCATGTGTGTGAGTCTGTAAGAACAGGGTTTTATCAGGTTTGCATTTTTATTCATATTTTTAGACTCTGCTATCTAGTAAATATTATGTAACTTATGACTTTACATCTATATGGTTATATAGTTATATCTGCACAAATCTCAAGAAGCAAAATGGAAATAGCAAGTCAGTAAATTCCAAAGGTTTTTGCATTTTATAGTGTATAGTGTTGTATGTAAATCTGATTGACAACATTATTAAATAACTTAAAGTATCAAAATGCATAACTTTAATCAGATTCTTTTGGGGAACTAAATATCTCTGTATGCCAGGGTGTTGTGAAATGAGTACCGTACTGTTCAGGGGCTTGGCATCCTCACTAACTTTGAGAATAATTGTTACATAAAATGAAACTTTAACCTTACAATCCTCACAAGTTTCTTCATTTTGGGGATTTAACTATTGAGTGATTATTTCCTCTCAAACTCACATGAGCTTCTATCCAATGAATGCACATGTCTCTCTCAGATACCTGTAAATAGGGGCACATTTTCAGGGCAGTCTCAGAGGTGTCCACATTATGGACTCTCATCTTGGGCCTGGGTGGAGGTGTTCACATAAAGATGTCTTGCTCAGTGCTCAGGGGTTTTAATTGCTATGGAAATCAGATGTCCATCTCAGGTAGGTTCCGTGCTGTCCTGCTGAGATTCTGCTGCAGAAGCAGGACATCGTCAAGGGTCATTGAGCTTCTGCTAAGTCTTCAGTTTTTCTTGACACTTGACAAGTACAAGTAAAAAGCTTTTGATGCCCAAATTTTAGGGTTAATGTCAACCCTCTCCATTCTGAAGAACAAGTATATTTCTAGAAAAAGCCTAATTTGGCTTGTTTTCTACTTCTAGACTTTCAGGCTGCCACAGTGAAATGCCACAGGCCTGTAAAGATAGACCTATAAACAGACATCTCTTACGGTCTAAAAGCCAGATGTGTAAGATCAGGGTACCAGCAGAGTTGGGTTCTTGTGAGGAACTGCTTGCTGGTTCATAGACAACCATGTTCCCTCCGTGTCCTCACATTACTGAGGGGAGGAAGGGAGGTGGTCTGTTTATTAAGGGCTAATGCCATTAATAAACTAGGGCCTCACCCTCATGACCTGATCATCACCTAAAAGTCTCCACAGCAGCTACACTCAATATATTAGCATCTGAGAAGTAAACCTTCTTTGTGTGAGCTTAGAGCAGGGAAAGCCTTCTCCTAAAAGAAAGTTAAACCAGAAATTGAAACAAGCATAGACTACTATGTAAATTTATGGCATCTGTCTCTGCACTTGGACTGAGAAGATGCTTAAATATATAAATCCCAAGCACTTAGCAAAAATACATGCAATTCCTCATTAGAATATTATCCTAACCTCTAAGTAACTTCTATAAAGTTTTATAAATTCAGTGGCCAATGCATAAAAAAAAAATAATCTGAACTCAGTATGGCAAGAACACATGGATAAAAACCAGTGAAATAGATGACTCCAGATGTTTAGATTTTCCAGAACCAGGCTTTAATAGTCACAATGTATTAGGTCTATCTATGCAAAATTGCATCATGACTTTTCTGAGATCTCGATAACTATGACAACTAAGTTCAAAAGGATAAAAAAATAAATAAATTCTAAGTGTGATGGAGTAAAAGGTCTTATATTTGCACCCCTATCATAGCCAAATATGATACTAGACACACTACAACATATAAGATAAATTTGATTTATCTTATCCTAGGCCCCTATTCTTATTGCTCTCCTATTTGTAGCCTCGATTCCTGCATGGATGCATTTCCTGAGCCCTGGAACTGGAAAACTGAGCACTGGCTGGACTTCTGGTAGCGTGCACCTCCTGGGCAAGAGTTGTAGCTCAACATTTGAGGTTACTTGGTTGGTTGGAATCGGTTGGGGATGGGTGTACGGGGTATTGGTGCAGGCCTACCTGAGCTCAGAAAGAAACTGAGAAGCTTCAAACTCTACTTAGAAAGTCCCTCTGTTTCCTTTGGAAACATAGACTAAGTTTCACATGCATCTGGAGGTATGCAGGACTCTAGTGCCATGAATAACCCATTGTGATGATAACTTAAATGAAAATGTGAAGAAAACTGTGCCTTAAAAAAAAAAAAAGGGCCAAAGTGTGAGGAATTACTGATCACCCACAAAGCTTGTTTGAGATTCTTTTTTATTGAAGTCTATTGCCTTAGTAGACCACAAGATTCATTCTGCCAGAAAACCTACAACTTCTGTTCCACATCCCTAGAGCAAGCTTAAGTTAATGGAACTGAGAGACCAGATCGAGGTGAGGAGGTCCCAGTGTGTTCAATGAACAGGGGATGTGTAAGCTCTGTTGGACATTGAAGTTCATAGTTCTAGCCAGGAAGCTAGTGTCAAATCCTGACACTTCCTGTGACCTCCATGACTAACTGGTTATGACTTCCCATAGTGTGTGAGTAACCTTTCTTCAACATTCTATTCTCTATAGAATCTGACTCTAGCCTCCATTCAGCCCTTAGTCTCTGATGTTCCAGACTTCAACCGTCATTACTTTGTTGTAAAACACTAAACATGACTGTCTTTTCTTGACTTTTTGGCTCTTTCCCTTGCAGCCCTTTGCCTTCCTGCTAAAATACTAATAAAAAAGAAATTCTTCAATGCCCTATCTGTGATATTTTCTTTAAAGTTCTTCGCATCTCCAAATATTCTGTGACATTCTTTTTCTAAAATGATCCTCATAGCATTTGCAGTGAGCTCATTCTTAAAATGAGTGAGATTTAAGTACTAATGAAATTTGTTAATATCTATTGCCCTTGAAGATTGTGTTTTGATCTACCTCACAAATCATTTAATAACTGATATGTATCTTCACTTAGCACTTCAGTCAACATTTCCCAGTTAACATTTGGTCACAGTAATTATCCTGGAGAGAACAATTCATTGATATTTAAGACTGTTTTTTTTTTTTTTAACCTTTTCCACCAGCTCATAGGTTGTGACTGTCTCAGTCATCTTCCTTTGTTTGGGTTTTTACTCATGTATCACTACTCCAGAAAGGCCTTTCATGACCATCCATCCAAGTAGCATTCCCAGTCATTTGCCATTTTGCCCCCTTTCAATCTCAAGAAGATAAAGATAGTATCTTATTTGTGGTTCACATACACAAAAAAGGATGATCATTGACTGACCCACACATCCTCTTCATCATTACATAAGGGACTAAATAGTAAAACACACCTTACAAATACCTGAGGTAAAGCTCAGATAAATGAAACAACTTTATTAAATTCTAAAGACAGCAAATTCCCTTCTCTTATCCCGACTCAGTCTAATTCCAAAGTCTGTCTTCCTTCTAATATATTAGGTTGTCTTTCAACATATATGCAGTTGAAATCAGGAGTATGTAAACAAAAAAAAAAATCGACTCCTCTCAGTTTTTGAGGATACCTATTTCTCCATGTTATCTGTCAAATAATTTTATTTGAAAAAGCTGGGGGCCAGTGTGACTAAGTTAATCTGTGTGGTTTTACACATTTCATTTGAAGTTGCCAGTGAATAGCCATGAGTATTGAACATTTGAAGAAAATTATAAAAATTATAAAACAGTCCAATATTAACGCTCCCCATTTCACTCAGAATTTTGACACACTCCCTATTATTGAGAAAAGGACATTTCAGTTGATTACAGAAACGTGAAAATGAGAATAACTGTAATACAAACACAACTCGTGTCAACTCAATCTTTAGGTATGCATCAAGACAGAAGGTGTATAAGTTAACATAAATTATATAGGTTCTATATATAAGTTAGGAAAAGCTCTCTTTTCTCAAATTGTTTAGGATTGCTGCTTAACAGTTATAAATAAAATATTACTTTTAAAACACTCCCCAAAGATTTTTATGATTTAGGTATTATGATGCTGTAAAAGTAAAAATGAGTGGGAAGGAAATAAATGTTATTAAAATAAGTTTCTTCCAATTTTAATATGATAACGTTGCGAACAATACTTTCTTTCTCTCTGTTGTGTGAGCTCCACTGGAATAAGAATTTTTCATTTCCTGGCATCTTAAAATTTATTTTACATATCAACAGAAAGTTTCTAACACAACTCTTCCACAACCATAGATAGCTATTTAATATCAGTATGCTGTATGTACTTATAGGCTGTTTTTTAGAATAATGTATGCTTACACCTTCATATTTTCAGTAAATATCACTTTATTTCCTACTATGCTCTAGTCACTCCTCTAAGCACTGACAACTTATTGGCTAGTGTAAAAAGCTAAGCCTGAGATATGTTAGTTCAGTTGGAAGGAAGAGAAGATAAGTATATGAAAAAATATGTAAGGAAATGTTAGTAAATGCAGCAAAAATAGAGAGAGTAAAGTGGCAATAGTGTAGAAAGTTCAGTGAAGCTTCTTTAGACCTTTTGGAAGCTACAGAATCTAGGCCAGCTTTTGAAAGAGGTGAAAAATCAATATGAAGTTATTGAGGTGGAAACACCTTACTTGCCCAAGACAGGTGCAGGGCCGTGAACATTGATCATGGGGGCTGGGATAAAGGGGCTAAATTGAGTGATAACAGAATTATGCATGGACCCATGTAAACATATTTCATTTCATCATAATTTCAATGGAGTATTAAAGAGAGGAATGCCAATATCTGATTGTATTGGCTTGAATTAAACTGATAGCAATCGATGGTGAGAAATGGTAAAAGGGGTTTACATTTGAAGACAGAGACTTTAGCATGCATTGATAGATTGAATTTGAGGGTGCTTCCGAAAGGGATCCCGAGAAGCCTATAGAAGGATCTCCTTGATCCTCCAAATGAATGACTTGATCCGTGCCTGTGTGGAGTGGAACTCCATAACAGCAGAGAAGAAACAGGAATATTAAGTCACAGATTCCTAGAGTTCACAGAAGACTGGAAACATCACATTCCCCCTCCAGCAAGTGAGACATTGCAATTTTCAGAAAATTGGGTGCAGTCACCACAAGAGCAACTTGTTAACTCTCAGCAACGTTAATCCTGTAACAAAGACTGGCGTCTTGAAATTCTTAGAAGGACATCAAAAATGCTTCAACTAGTCATGAATTCTTACCTATGTGACAGCTAATACCCTACACTCATTAAAACGCACAACGAAATCTAGCCCCCAGCAACATAAAAACTACTTCATTCGCCACCCCTCCAAAATAACTACCCGAGCAAAGCTACAGGAAATGTGAACCACCATCAGAATAAACCTGATTGACGGAACATGTAGAAATGACAGAAATGCTTACATTAAATGACAAAATATCTATTAATTAATAAGCACTGTATAAACCTAATCAAAATGAAAGCCAATATGAAATATAAAAAGTCTAAAAATTTAACATTTAGACATGAGTGAAAACACGGTAGTTTAACTGTTTTAAAACTATGCATGAGCATTTTCAACACTTTACGTATATTTTATAATGCCATTTTGAAGCAAACTTCTAATCGTTTCTATATCCTGGCACTGTTGTATTTATTTGTTTAGATGAAGAATGGAGGATCAAGACTATTTATGAAAATAAGAGGAAGTAGAAGAGCAAAAGGTTTTATAAAGGAGTCTGGTTAAATACTCTGTCATATTGATTAAATATTAGCACTGCAATAGGGAGAAAGCATTTAAATGACTTTTAAAATTTTCAATATTATATTATTAGAATGGTAATTCAGAATAATTTCAGTATTACAAGATATGAACACGAAACAAATTATTCAGAATAGAATTGTTCCACAGAAATCTGATTTATGAGTAGCAATCATATTCAATGAAATTCCTAATGAAATTCGATGACTGAATTTTTCCATTTGACGGGATAGATCAATTTCTAATATATCCGAAAAACTAAAAGGTTAAAATGTTAATAGACTGTTGTTTAAAAGGAAGGGAAAAGAAAGACTGTTGACTATAAACTAGAAAATGTACTAGATACATTAGAAAAATAAATTTCCCAGTGAAATAATGTTAAGTTTCCATTTCTCATTTCTATCTTAGGCAAGATTTCAGTAGATTAACTATTGTTAAGAAATTTAAATGGGATAAAAGTTACAGCACAGAGAGAGGGAAACCTTTTTGCTGAGAAAGCAGTCTGGTGTACCCTCTCCGTCCAGGCGTAAACACTCAGAGTGACCTTAACGCCTACCTTAATTTTTATGTGTCCATAAAGCCATGAGGCATGCATGCAATTAGGGCCATGGAGTAAGGATAAAATAATAAGGTGTGGGAGGGCCGACTCTTCACGGGGAATGAATAGGGACGGGCCTATTCAGATACCTCAACTAATACACCGCTGAATACACAGTGTAAAACTGGCAGGATTAGATGGCTGTTTTCCCTCCCAGCCTGTGTGCCCTGGAGGTGACTAGTTGACTCTTTTGATGACATTTCCTGTGTCCAGACTTGGGTGGGTCCTCTGTTGCTCAAAGAGCTCTGGGACCCTCATGCTCTACCCGCCTAAACTAGTGCCTGCGCCTTGATCGTTGTGTCTCAACGCAGAGAGCCTGCTAGGATTCTGTTTTTCCTTACTGTCACCAGAAGTTGTCTTCAGGCTGTAAGCTGGTGTGACGACAGGGTCACCATTTCTTTCTTTTTTTGGGTTTTCTGTCCTGTTTGTGGATCACTGTCTGCAGAGAGCCTTTCCATAGTCAACTGTGGTATAAATTTCTCTACAGTTAATTTTCCACGGCAGGAACCTTTTGATAGCCGCTATGGTTGCTTTTCTGGTTCTGCTGTTTCTGCCTTCCTTAATTAACCGTGGCTTCCAAGGGTCATCTGGGCAGTGTGGACAGAACATAGAGGAATAATGTGACTTTCTGCTCAGTTTTACTGTCAACCTAATGCTTAGTTCAAAGTAAATTTTCCTAATTAAACAAACAAACAACAACAAAAAAAAAGGTTAGTAGTGCATTGAACATCTCAACGCAGGGGAGTGTCTCACCTGAGAGCAGATGAAAGGTCCAGGAAGCCCTCACTGATGAGATGATTTGTACAATCAACGGTTGGTGTTTAACCAGCAAAGTAAAAACACTGCATGTTGGATTTTAGTGCACTCATGTTGTATAAAGTGTCTAAGCTTTTCTAACCTGACAGCAATCAATTTGCCACACTCAGTAGTCTATGAAGCATCATCAAGCAGGAGAACAGACATAATAAATGGTGGAAAATAAGGATTTCTAATGATATCTCAAATCATCCTTAGCCGTCACGACGTTAGATTTTTCATATTTAAGTCAGTAGCCAATGGGGCAAATCAAAAGTGCCAAAATGACCAAAATAAATCGAGCTAATCTACCATCAACACACCTGTGATTGGTGTGTAATTGAATTGCAATGATGTATTTTTATAACAACAGAATATATGTGTTTTCGTAATAAGGTTATATTCTAGTCTGCCTGGCTGTTACATTAAATCTCACACCAAATAGAGCATCACTTAAAATGATTGCCTAGCATTGCCTGAACAAGATCGTCAAGTTTATGGGATGACTCCAGAATATCTGTGCCTAAAAAAAAAAATTAAAATGTGCCTCTATGCTTCAGTGGACACCTGTATGAATCCTAGCTCTAATACAAATGTTCTGTCACTAAGTCATTGTAAAGATGTTTTTTCCTTTGAAAAATACCTCTGAAATTTTTACTTAGATAAGATTAACTTACATTTTCACTTCTGGGGTGGAGGGTGGGAGAACTACTTTCCTTTATTGGTAACTAGGCCCTCGTTGTCACAGTTAAAACATGGCACCTTAAATACCACCCAGTGTTCACTTATACGACACTGCTAACTAATGTGAATCATTATACGTCTCCCCGACAAGACCGTAAGTTATGTAAAAAAGGATATTGCAAGTCATTCTACTTTTCACTCCACTCAGTCAATTTAAGACAAAACGTGGAAGAAAGGACTTCAGATTTTAACAAGGTTGACACATTGTGAGGTACGACATGCAGATACACAAAATGGATGTAGTGGACTCCAGAGTCTGTGCCCAAGGGCCAGGGGATGTGCTAACAAGGGGACTCATAAATAATTCCTGGAGAGCAAGTATCTGGATGCAAAGTGCTTGCAGACCACAAGAGATGTAATACTCCGCCTTGGGTTGCTGCAAACAGTGTTTCAGGAATGGAGACATTTAAGGTGAAAGCTGAGGATTGATATTTTGTAAGGCAAGCAAAGAGGAAGAACATTATAGAATAAAGCTTAAGCGTCGGAAAAATCAAGCAAACATAAAACATACGCCCAAAAAGGAGTTAAAAGTGTAAAGATGTGGGGAGATGTGGCTAAAGGAAGGGGTTCCACTGAATGACATTTCCTTGCTTATGAGATTTCAGTGTAATTGAGATTTCACACTCATTTATCTGCCTTGGGAAACCACTGACAGGTTTTTATTTTTTTGAAATGCAGAAATACTGAGCGTGCACATATATTCCCGTTAAGAAAATCCCAGATCTCGTTGATGGAACTACACCCAGCATCACAGGAAGAAATACTAATCCTGTAGAAACAGTTCTATCTACTGAGAGGTAGTGAACATGTCCACACTTACTGTATTAAAAAAGTTTCCATAGAAAAACCACAGACAAAAATCCCTCAGTATTATGAGGGATTCCTTAAATATTTTTATATATTACAGAGCATCAGTATATAAAAAGAATAATACAACTCTATCAAAGAAGCTTTGTCCCAGGAAAGAAAGTACAGTTTAAGAGCTGAAAATCTGTATTTCAGTATGTAAATAAAATAAAAATTAAACCTAATAATCATGTCAATAGATTAAAAAACTATAAAAACCAATGCATCCTAATTAGATATAGATATAGTATAATAACATAGAGAAAGAAGAGAAGATGCGTTCCTTAAACTTGACGACTGATGAGACTCCTTGGCGTACCATAATCCTATATGGTAATATGTTTAGTATTTTCTAGCAGTGATTAAGAAGGCAAAGCAGTCTGTGTCCATGGCTTCTATTCCATAGAATCCTGAAAGTACTATTTCCATATGCCACTTTTTCCTGGCAGGACATTCTGGTCGGTAGAGTAGAGGGTAGAGATTGCCCAAGGAGACGCAGAAGGATAGGACCAAAACAGATTCCTCATTAAACAGGGAAGATAGAGCTCTCCAGAAAGATCCCAGCTCACACAGCCCGTCCCCCGCCTGTACGACAAGGAGAAATACTGTACCCATCATCTACAGAAGAATGAGTTCCTGTCAGAGAATAAAAATCCATTATTTCGTATATTTATGTGACATCCTTAGGTAGCAAGGATGAGTGTAAGCGCTTTACGATGCACACACTTGAATTCTGTGGAGAGTGGCTGTACAACTTTTCACGCAGATTAAACTTGTCATGTTTGAAGCTCTTTGTAGGGCTCCGTGTCACGAAGGAACAGGGGAGTAAAAACCGTCAGTGTGTAAGACACTGCGAGTTCGTCCCTCTCCTCCCTGGGCAGAAATGCATGAGAGGACGCTAAAGGCTTCTGCAGTGTAGTGAGCCATCGGGGAGGAATTGCCTCAGCGTTTGTGACAAGAAGGATGTGAGCAAAAGAAGAGTGAGCGGACCGTGGCTTGTACCTTCCCTCACGAGCACGCGTGGCTCCAGGCTGCCTCCACCCTTGCCGCAAGGTGTGGATGGTCCGCAGGCTTTGTGCGCAGTGAAGCAAGGGTTATTTCCTGGAAGGTAACAGTGTTGACTCTGTGAGCTCGTCCAGCTCAAGTGTCAGTGTCTGGCCACAGTCCTCTGAGACTTTGAGAGCATAATAGACCCTCCTGGAAGATCCTCTTCTGGACTTGAGTTGTTACTCCCCCCAACCGTGGACAAGCGAGGGCAGGATCAGGAGACAAATGAGCCTCTGGAATCCATCCCCACGGAGCATCTACGCCTTAGTTGTGTTTTCTGCCCCCCACCCCCTTCTTTGCATCAATGTGTATTTAGGGGGGATGATGAAGAATGGGTGGGGAGCAGGCAGGGGAGACCACAGTGCCTGTGAAGATCCCCAGGAGAAATGCTGGTGCCACTCACACTTTACCCGGCAGTCTATAGACTGAATCTGGACAGTGTCCAGAAGCACATAGAATCAAGAGAGTGCAAGAGAGTGGAGAAGGAGGATTGGGGAGTCTGAGGATCAGAGTCCCAGCCGCCAGCTCTTGCTCTGCATGGTCTTCCACATCGTGACTCAGTCTCAGTGACAATGCTCACCTCTGAAGTTGTCAGAATAAGATAATGCCGGCAAAGATCATAAAGGAAATGAAATATATTGTTGAAGACCTTTGTGATTTGCCAGTTACACAGAAGAGCTGTCCTGCAGAGTACACTGCCCTGACCTCAAGAACACATTGGAGAACAAATGTTGCTTCTGCACATTTGCTAGCAGTGAGACATAGGCACCTCCATGATCATTGTGAGAGTTTCAGTAACAGAAGGGGGGCGTTTGGGCAGGAGAAATAACAGACATGACCAAGGGATCACACAGCAGACACGGCTGCGAGTGGTGGCCAGGTTAGGAGCAAGCACTGGAGGTCCTGGCCAGAGGAATCCGATTCTCTCCCTCCTCCTGCGAGTGCCGCACTGAGTTTCACTAGCACGAGCAGATTCCACTTGCGTGTGATTACAGCTGTGGGACAAGCTGCCCTCTCTCCGTGCCCTGTGTCTCTTCGTGACGGATTCCCGGCCCGAGGTGGGGCTGCTTCCTCTGTCCACCACACAGCTCAGTCTTTATTTGAGCAAACACAAGTCAGTGCGTGGACTGTGTCAGACCCTTATTCTTCACCCACCAACTCAGCACCCCAATACCTAACACATAAAAACAGCTGAGCGATGCGTTTTGTACTTAATGCAATTGTTACCCTTATTTTGATTGCTCCTAACTGTATAAAAATATGAAAGGTGGTCTGAACCGCCCAAAAACAGGCTGCAGGAGGACTTGTCCTGGGGGACAGGGCTTGCTGCTCCCCTTTTATTTAGGAAGCAGCCGAACAGCCACTTTGCCTCTACTTTTTATTTGTTTGTTTCCCCTCCACCAACCCCCACCTCCCCTTTGACCCTTCCTGGTGCCTTCCTCCCTCTGAAACCTCAGAAACCTCCCTTCATGCGGGAGTCTCTGATAATCTTCATAAGCATTTCACCTGGTCAAATTCCCCGTTATGTAAATGCCCAGTGTTTGTCGTCCCTTTGCAATCCGGGCCCCTGATCACCCGACACTCCCTGACCTCCCGCCATGTGCTGCCCGTGGCCACAGTCCTCTTTCCTCATGTCACCTCGTGTTGCTGGACAGACCGGACCCTCGCCCCCGGGCATGTGGGCCGCTTCTGCATCCTGGCTGTTGTGTAAGCATCCTAGGTCTCAACTACTGCTGCCACCAAATATTTGGGGACACATGTCCCTTCCTTCACACCTACTCTGTCCTCCAAAGATGGCCTCACTCTTCCACCCCGGGGCCAATCAGTGGCGTCCTTGTCTGCATACCCAGGACTCCTCTGAGTAAGAGGCCCTGCCCACTTAGGAGAGGAAAAGGAAGTGTTTTTCTCTTGCTTCAAGGCTCTCATTTTCTTCCTGCAGATGTCTCTCTCTGACATCTCTCTTGGTCACCTGGAAGGAAAGTCAAGCTCAGACATTTCACCCCACTCAGGACCTGACAAACCTGTGGCACTCATGGGTGCACTCTTTAAGTGCCCCCTGCCCACGTGCCACGCAGTATCTTGGTGACCGAGGGCATCACATGGCATTTGACATCTTCAAACTGTCAGCTGAACACAAAAAGTGCCGGTGTTGCTGGGATTTTTCTGCCAGATTCCTCACTTACGAGGACAGACATCAATCTGCTTCTCCACGACTTGCACTGCAGTAAACTACCTTCTCTGTGTAATAGCATGTCTACTGACCTGTTAAGCATTCAAGGGAAAATGTGAAAATATATATAGAGATATGGTGAATATGTGCATGGAAGTGTCACGCTTTAGTGCAACTTACAGCTTTCCCCTTCAACTTGAGTACAAAGAGTGATTGGGTAGCACTTTTGCAAAATTTCAAATAAAACCTAGGTAATAAGTACAGTGAAATGAGGGCTAAATGTGCTTTTAAAATTATTGGAAACTGTATATCATGATGTGAGCAGGTCATCTATCTTGCAATCAAGCTTTTATTGAAATTCTGACATCAATCTCCTTCCCTAGAAAACCTTGAAGTCCTATTTTAACAGTAGAATTACAAAATGACAGTGCAAAAAAAAAAATTAAAATGCCTTTCATTATGTCTCCTCTAGTGAAAATTTATAATTCCATTTCAAGAATTATTCCTCAAGTAATATAAAATACCTAATTTTACATTTATCTATTTTATTCGTCTCTACTAACAACTCAACTTGAAGTGCCAAGAGGATGTTCAGATGAAGCCAGGGGTGCTGAGTGACCAGAGAAGCAGAGATTTGAAACAAGTGGAACTACATCCCGTCTTCCCGATGTCTGTTCTGTCTGGCCAGACCTCTGTGTGTGCGAACTGTAGTTTCATATTTGAAAATGAATTGGCTTTCAGAATTATAGGCGAACTATAAGAGGTAGTGAATGTTGAGCACCTGTATATCCAGTAGTTATCAAATTCCAAACATGGTAACGAGCCAGAGAACTGCAAAGCGCTCAGCTCCTAGCCTACATCTTGTGCAGACTCGGAGGCCCAGCGGGAAGAGGCAGCTCCCACTTAAAGAAAACAGCCTTCAGGGCCCGCCCTGGTGGCCAGCAGGTTAAAGCACAGTGCTGCAAGCCAGTGACAGCTGCTTCAGTGCTGTGCGATCCCCTGCTCAGAGGTGATCCACATGGCGCGGATCTTGAAAGAAAGAAAGAAAGAAAGAAAGAAAGAAAGAAAGAAAGAAAGAAAGAAAGAAAGAAAGAAAGAAAGAAAGAAAGAAAGAAAGAA
>NW_004567121.1:35910169-35961638 GCF_000260355.1 Condylura cristata
AAGAAAGAAAGAAAGAAAGAAAGAAAGAAAGAAAGAAAGAAAGAAAGAAAGAAAGAAAGAAAGAAAGAAAGAAAGAAAGAAAGAAAAGAAAGAAAATGGCCTTCCGTGACCAGTCCACTGCTCTTTCTCTCTCTGCTGCACATCCTCAGATTCTATATTTAACATCTATGAATGTCGAACACCCATTATCGCTGCTTTTCAGAATTTATCTCTCTTTAATGTTCGTATATGTCTCATGAAAAATTTGGGACATGCTTACTCTAAAAATTATGGGTACAAATCTCAAATATGGACATCCCGTATTTATCTGCAGCCCAGGCTTATCTTTAGGATAAGAAATGGCAGTAGTGGGCTCTCCCTGGTGGCACAACAGGTTAAAACACCACATTATGAAGCTCTCCGAAGCCACTGCAGCAGGAGTTGGATCCCCGGCCAGGAAATGACCCACAGGGCGCAGCAGACCTTTCCTGGCCCGCTGCTCCCCTCAGCAGTGGACTTTGTTGATCTGCCTGCTCTGGTGAATCCTCTCACCACCCCTGCACCTCTGGCCTGTACCACAGTTCTGTATGCATAAATAATAAGTAAATATTAAGAAAAAAAAGAAATAGCAGTAGTTATAGAAACATGTTTGTTTTAGACCTCTGAAAACCTCAGCTGGGAGCAGACCATCACAACTAGGGATGATCCTAGATGCCCTCACGTGCACAGCGCACTCTCATCCAGCTCCAGAGCGCAGGTTTCATAGAAATTCATCTTTGCTTCTGCCTGTGCTCATAAGGAAGTTCGATTTTCCCTGTTTTAGAATGATTCCCATTCATCTGTGCACTGTGTACATGTAAGAAACGTGTGTGTGTGTGTGTGTGTGTGTGTGTGTTGGGAGCTCCTGCAAGACTGGTCCTGTTATTTCTAAATTATAGATCAGTGTATCTGGTGTGCTGTTAGTCCAGGATCTTGGAAACAACATGATGCGGTTCACAGCATCATTTGCACAAATGCAAACAAATGCACAGTGTCATTTTCAAGAGGGTGCCTTCTGGAGAACAGCTGCCTTTCCCAGGCCACACTAGCCTGCCGGCTCTCTCGTCCATTGTCGTCATCATCCTCCTCCTCGTTCAAGAGCTTCTAATTGGTAGTGAATAGTCACTGTGTGGTTAGAACTGTGAAAATTACTTGGAATCCCTGTACTCATTTAAGTTTCACACAGTCATCTCAATGGTTACATTTTCATGATTTTTACCCACTTTTCGGATGCGGAGATGAAGCCCAGAGAGTTGAACAAGAGCAGTTACTGAGGTTGCCCTGCTCACACTGGACCAGCAGCTCATCTACCCTGCTAACACAGTCTTGTATGGCTTCTGGCTGGTTACAAGAAACACAAGGTTGTAAATGTTTTTCTGCTTCTGACTTCAAACACTAGTGCAGGGTCTAGAGCCCATTTACTCTAACAAAACTCGGGCTGTTCCAAAACCTCAGCTCATTGTTTTTCAGAAAATAGCTGAGACTATCCTGTGTGTAGTTGGAAATTCCATCTCCATGACTGGATACAATGCTCGGGTTTTCTGCGAGTCCTTTCCAGTTCTGGCTTTTCTGCTGCTCGGGCCTTCCGGCTTTGGCTGCAGCCAGAGCACACAGCAGGTGTGGTCCCTCCTTTCAGAGGTGAGGAGGCTGCTCCTTTCAGAGGGAGGCTAAGCACTCGGGGAAGTACACTGATAACTTATTGTGAATGTCTTGGGTGTCATTGCATGCGAGAGACTATTCTTAGTGTGATGTGTGTGTGTGACTTAAAGTCCTCACCAGCCTCTACCCTGGCATTATCCATATTGTAATGAGGATACTGAACCCCAGAGAGGCGAAGTCAGTTGCCCAGAATCACACAGCTGTTGTCAACTAAAGAACCACCGAGCCCCTGGATTCTCCACAGAGCGCAGCTTTTTAGGCTTTTGTTCAGCCTCCTAGTGCTCCCAGCTGTGTGCAGTGTGTTCCTCCCACAGACTGCAGGTGACATTTCCCTGTCCTCACCCTGAAGCATTGTCTTTGGGTTTCTAATCATCAACAAGCCTTTCTCAGAGATTGTACCCCCTGTTCTTTATCCCGAGTCCCAGTCTGAAACATCATGAGGAAACGACATAATCCCTTCATCTGTCCCCACAGTACTGAGGGCTGGATCTTGTGAGTCAACACTCGAGTACTGTGAGGTGTGTTCCCACGTGCTCCCCTTACAGCCTCCACTTCCAGCAGAGCCCTCACACCCTCCACACAGAACTAGAGGAGACTGATCCTAGCTGGGCTCAGTGCTCACGCCCCCTCCCAGGCCTGGCTTTGTGCAAAACCTCAGGACTTCTCAGGGCATGCAAGAAACGGGTAAAACATGAAAGTGATGTTTGAAAAGTTAACACAAAAAAGAAATGGAATAGGGCGTTTTTTTTATTATTAATTTCAATTATGGGTAAAGTTAAAAGAACTGAACAAATCTTTGTTCATCATGTCGATGCTTCAGAACATTCTTCGTTTGGAAGCAGATGTGCAAGGATGGATTTGAATGATCTCATGTTTAATTGTGTCTTTCACGAAAGCTATAAAATTGTAGCACCTTAGACAGGTTTGCTGAACTAAAAGTAATGGTATTTGAAGAGCAAAACCGATATACGTTCCTATCTCAAAACCTTAAAGAGTGATGTTTAGCTCATTTAATTATCTTTTCTTTAATTTTCCTTTAGAATCTTTATACCTGAGGAGCATGCCATTATTTATTTTATGTCTTTTACAAAGAGTTATAAAATATATATTTCCTAATTCCTAAATTGAAGAATTCTAAATGACCAAACTCAAGAATATTGATAAGTTAATTCTTTAAAGATCATTTGAAAGTAGCTCATACTATCACAAGCATAGGTTGTGAGTTCAGCCATTTCCTGCTAAATATTCTGTAAGGTACCATCTAAAGTCATTTGAAATTACAGTCACTCTATCTTTTAGGCCTACAACATAAAAATTACATACAGATCAGCTGAAAATATGGCATGATGTCTGTTTATACCCACCACCCAGCAAAGATTATATGACATACTTTATATGGAGAATTTTAGACCCAATAAATTTCTTGCTTTGTGCTAATTCAACTTTTCTATGATTTTTGATTCGGAAAACCCCATTTTGTTTCTTCCAAAGAGCTTCATGTTCCATTGTTCTTTACTGTTCTGTTTCCTTAATCATCACTTTCATTCCTTCCATTTAGGAAGGAATAAACAATCTATTTCTATTAAATGTACACTGCATTTTGCAACTCATCCATATTTGGATAGATATCTTTGAAAGAAGTTTGTGTCATGAACATGTTAGGGAGAATAAGCTATTGTTTGTTAGAGAAGCTAGTGTCCACAGCCATGTTCCAGAAGTCATCTACAAACACGAAGAGGCTTTGAGCCCAAAAGCATGAACAAAGCAGGTGTTCCAGTAGAGATGAGGATATCTGCAGGCTCAAGGAAACACTGATTGGACTGAGAAGACCTGCAGAGTACTCCCAGGCAATTATGAAGCTCACTAAACTTCACAAAATCTACCTTGCTGTTGCTGTCAACCAGAGCTCATTCATTTCACAATAATTTTTACATTGAGCTATCTGTAGAAATTCACACAAAATGTGTTGTCCATAACCACAATATTAATGATATTAACACTGTGCCCCATGGATGTTTGCACTTATACTAGTCATGGAGAGAAGGCCACACATGCTCATAATGTCATTTTGCTGTGATTAGTTTCACCCAACAAGGTGGCCAGTATCTAGACCCTCCATTTATATATAAACTTTGGTTCCTCACATTTCTATAAGAAACGACACTTGCTCTTGGAAAGCCCCTGCTCTGAAAATCACATTTTCTAAATTTAGAAAACTATCAACATTTTTCTACATGTAACTTGTGTCAAGGTGAGGAAGAGAATTTAGCGGGCTCAACAAGAAATTATATTTGGTGCTAAAATGTCTGTGAATGATGAGCTTAGGCAAACAAGATGGCAAAAAATAAACACACACAGCAAAAGAGAAAGTAGGGTGGAATGATCTCCGAGGTTACCAAAAAGAGCCTGGCATATATTTCTGGATAAACAGAATGTTGGCTCTGTTAGAGAATTGGTATGGTAGATTAATGAAAACGTTTTCTTCTTATAACTTGTGAATTTAGTTTTAGTCAAAGAAGGTGTTCATTAAAGGAAATACACTTAATCATCCATTGTTTTAATGTTTTGTTTCATAAATGATGTGCCAATTATGAAAACAAGCCGTCGGACATATGGTGAAAAATATTCATGAGCCTATTCACAGTGGCACTGCCTAAAATAAAACAAATAACACAAATTTCTTGATATCCAGCTATTAATAGGGAGAGGGGCCTTTTTTCTTCATCAGAATTATCTACTTGAAATCACTGCAAAGGTGAACATTAACTAAGATTTTTGATATCCAACCAGCTGTAGAAAATATCAGCCATTGACCTGACCACTAAAGAAATTTTCCTTGGAAGCTCAGTATCTGCATGTGACCCAGGAAGCAATGGATGCTATGGCCAGGGCAACAGCTCAGTCACCAGCAAGAACTCAAGAGCTAGCACACTGCCTGAACTTTGTTCTGTTGTTGTTTTTAAAGATTTAGTTACAGGCCAGAGGTACAGAAGGTGAGAGGATTCCCCAGAGACAGAGTGGGGAGCAGAACAGGCCGACTGACAAAGTGCACTGCTGAGGGGAGCAGCGGGCGGTCAGGAGAGGGCTGCCGCGCCATGTGGGGCAGCTCTCCGGTTGGCAAGCAAGCTCAGGCTACAGTGGCCATCGCTTGATAATGCTGTGTCCTTAACCCCTGCATCATCCTGAACTCGGAATTATCCTCACAGTCCGTGATTGTCCAGTAAGACAAAACAAACCGAGGTGACCTGGGTGACTTGGGCCTTGGAAGGCTGCTTTGCCTTGGCTCTGGGTCTCATGTAACACAGACGACAGACGGCGGCAGCAAGATGGCGGCACTTGAGTAAGCAGTTTACATGATAGCAGTAGTGACATTTATGGCACCAGGAATTTACTAAAATACTTAAGAGAAAGTACTTTGACTTCAAAGAAATTCATATTTTTTTTAAATGTATCCCTTTGAAAGGTCCTTTATTCTACTAATATCTTCTTAGTTACAAAGTCTAGGTGGTTTCCGTAGTGTGGTGATTATTGCGTTCACCTCACACAAAGTCCAAGCTCAGAATCATCATGAATTTGTTCTGTTTCTTTCATATCTGGTCTCCAATCAAAATCATATTTAACAACTATTCAAATTATTTCTCACATTTGTCCTCACTTGTAATTTCTGTTCACTGATTTAGATCTTACTAAGCTTTACCAAGCTGATTTTTTTTTACATGTATTTATTTATGCATACAGAACTGTGGTGCAGGCCAGAGGTACAGGGTGGTGAGAGGATTCACCAGAGACAGAGTAGGGAGCATAACAGGCCGACCGATGAAGTACACTGCTGAGGGCAGCAGCATGCGGGTCAGGAAAGGTCTGCCTCGCCATGTGGATCATCTCCAGGCTTAGGGGCTGGGGATCAAACTCACTGATGGGGCTGCTGTTCCATTGAAGTGATGCTGTTTAACCCATTGTGCCACCTGGGAGGGCCCTTACAAGCCGTTTTTAGCAGATTTTAAATCTGCTTCTCTGCCTTAATTTTCTTGCTGTCCATACCATCTCTATAATGCCACCAAAAAAATGTCTTAAGACACTAAAAACATATGGAAGTTGTCAGTATAAATAGTGCTGGTGTTTTCTAGCACCTGGGTTGATATAAAAACCCATATGTGATAATGTTCTTCTCTGGCAAGAAGAGCTAAAGCTGTTTCCAAGAGTCTCCTTTTGTTGCAGACATAGGGAAAGGATGATTCCATCCTTCAAAGTTGTGAAGGAAAAGTTAAATCTTGCCTCACCTCTTCTGAACCAGGCAAGACTTAGCTTGTCCTCTCTAACATTATGACACTTATGATTGGCTTCTATATTGTTATTTGTTGATTGAACTTCAATTCAAAGATAAAATCTGAACTGAGAGAAAGGATAAAGATAAAATCTGAACTGAGAGAAATGATAAACTTGCTTCTCAAGTTTTAATTCAACATCAAAAAATTCCCACAACTTAGAAGTGCTGAGTAATTGAACAGTGGATTACAGAATATCTTAAACTCCTTTTGAAGAACCAAAGGCCTTAAACAATAAGATTACTTTTGAGATTAAGTTTTATTCATAAACCATCTTGTCTGAATATTTTTGATAGTTTGCTAATTTAGAAGGGGTCAAGATAATAGTTTTGATAGTCAGAGACATGAGCTTATTTAAAGCACCTCAAATCTTACAAAACTGAGCTATTTAGTCTTAGGAATGACAAGAGAACATTATCTTCCCTAATGTTCTCATCTGGTAGACCTCCTTCAATCAGAATTTAAAAACTCAATTTTAATAAGATGTCATTATGATAATATTATCTTCATTTCTTTTTGCTCTCATGAAATTTAATCATGACTTTAAAAGTTAATTTCACAATTCTTAACACACTGCATTAATTCTGTTATTGAATGTACAATTACAAGGAAAAGTTGCCAATTTTTTTAGCCTGATTCAATTTTTCCTAAAACCAAGTGGTGCCCCCTATCACAATATTAACTTATGGCTACACAACTGAAAGCATGGAAGTTGGAGTTCAGAGATGGGCTCAAGCCCTGGATTTAATAGGAACAATCTATGTAGTTTCTATCACCCAAATTGTCGAAGAGAAAGAATGCATATGTCATTCCACTGCATGGGTGGATCAATTGATTGGGTTCTCTTGGCAATAAATGGGTTTCAGTTGCTTCCATTGGAGATGTTTGGAGGCCTGTAACAATGTTGGACATGTAGATGTTATGGGGCAAATGAGCTAAAAAAAAAAAATCCAGTTAGAAGGAAGACCCAAACATAATCATTTTTGGTGTTTATCAAGATATCAGATTCATCATTGAGCTTAGGCTTTAACAATGTGAGTATTTGCAAAACTTGAGTTCCCATATGCAGTGAAGACTGTTTGAATCTGGAAGACATAATATTTAGTAATACACTGAGAGATGTCAGAAAATGCTTCTTCTGGTTGGAATTGCTGTGTCTTACTCTCTGAGGAAAAGTAAAATTTGTATTAATACATGATGTTACAGTAAGGCAAATGTTATTAACCTATGTGACAATTTTATAACCATAACGAAACTCACATTCTACAGCAAGTTTGTTTACTCTTTGTGTTCCCAGTCAAAATAGTGTTGGAACAGGTTCTTGGAACTCAGTTACCCAAAATGTTGACTTAATAGATGTTGCTTTGTTGAATCCAATTTTTTTTTTTCCATTATCAAGTGAATGTCACTGGGGATTTTAGTGCTACCTCATCGTTAGTTAGGAATTGTCTGTGAAATATTTGAGTGTTGTTTTCAGAATGTGGTTTATTGGTGCTTTATAAGAAAATCCTAATCCTCTGGGAAACTTATTAAAAGTACAGACTTCTGGGTATCACAAAAGTCAGAGTGAAATTCCAATCACCTGTTAAGGGCTATAGGCTAAAACCTCATATTAACCCTATTATCTTCTAATAATTAGAAGTTCTCCTGTACTAGAATTTAAAATCTATACGATCTCCTCATTAGTATATAGTAGTTAAAACTTTGGCTTTTTTAATATAAACATATTAAGGTTAAGACATTTATGGTTGTTAAATTATTGAGTGAATTTCTATATGTTTAAACTGACCAAAACTGATTTAAAAATATTCATTTCCAGATGAAATGTATATGATAATGGTTATAAACATCTTCCATATAGCTTAGTTATAATTTAATGTAGAAGTCCACAATATATCTGGGATATATGGATGCAGATCTTTCTCACAGTCACAGATGTGTGTGTGTGTGTGTGTGTGAGTGTGTGTGTGTACATAACTCATTTTCATAACATTGCAGAGTCAGGTAATGAGAAGAAGTACTAATATAAACAAATTTTGTTTGCCAAGCTTTAAGACAACTATCTTTTTTGATTCTCATTGTAAGTTAAAGGGTAAACATACTTTGTTTTACAGATGAAGTAAACAACACAAGTTGGTTTTTTTTTTTTTTATTTTTAATTTTCTCAACTCTAAGAGGCAGACCTAAGATTCAAGTCCAGGTCTGATTAATATTAAGCCCTGCTATTTCCACCTGAGTTCATATCTTTATTTTTGACTGCCGTCATGTTAAAGGCTAGCATAAATTACAAGTACTCTGACCTTTAAGTGAATCAAGATTAATTTAAATTCAGTGTATACAAATGAATAGTGTTGTATATGCACTTTTTTTCATATCTTTTTATGCACTTATTTTTTTAAGAGAGATGCACCAGTAAGAAGGGAAACCATAAAATACCTGGAAGCAAAGATGGGCCAATCACTACACAACATACACTTCAGCAACATCTTTAAAGATACAGCCCCCAATGCAACCATAGTGAAGGCAAGGATAAATAGATGGGACTACACCAAGTTAAAGAGCTTCTGTACAGCAAAAGAGACATTACAAAAGACAAACAGCCCACTGATTGGGAAAAAAAATTTTCTCACACAAAACTAGAAATAAAGGATTGATCACAAAGATATACATAGAACTGATGAAACTCAACAAAAATAAAGTAAACAACCCCATCAAAAATTGGGCAGAAGCACTAAAAAGACATTTCTCCAAAGAGGAAATGCACATGGCCAACAAGCATATGAACATATGTTCAACATCACTCGTAATAAGGGAGATGCAAACCAAAACCACAGTGAGATACCACCTCACCCCAGTGAGAATGGCACATCTTCAAAAAACTAGCAACAACAAATGTTGGCGAGGATGTGGTGAAAAAGGAACTCTCCTGCACTGCTGGTGGGAATGCAAACTAGTACAACCACTATGGAAAACTGTTTGCAGGTTCCTCTAACTGCTTAACATGGAGCTTCCCTACGACCCAGCCATCCCACTCCTAGGTATCTACCCAAAGACACAAAAACACTGATTCAAAAAGACACCTGCACCCTCATGTTTATTGCTGCTTTATTTACAATTGGAAAGACATGGGAATAGCCCAAATGCCCAAAAGTAGATGACTGGATTAAAAAGATGTGGCACATATACACAATGGAATATTACTCAGCAACCAAAAAAAAAAAGAAAAAACAAAGAAAAACACATGTCTATTGTAGCAACATGGATGGAACTGGAAGGGATCATGCTTAGTGATATTTAACAGGATTGCAGGTAAGCCAGAAAGAAAAGGAAAAATACCGGATAGTTTTACACACAGCAGGAGTATAATGGACTAGGTGAGAAAATGATAATAATAATGAACAGCTATATACCAGAGATATTTTATAGGGGTGGAGTGGGGAATGGGATCAAAAACAGTGGGGGGAGGGAAATACACTGGGCTATGGTGATGGCACAGGGGTGACTTGGGGCTGGGAAGCCCACAGGGATTGCAACTGAGATGAAAAAAATGCAAAAAAAATGATGTAAAAATAAACATTAAAAAAAGGAGAGAGAAACAGATGCAGCAGGCAGCAAACTCTCACCACTATTGTAGAGGCTGAAAGATGCCTACTCAGGACAGTCTAAATCCATCTGCTCAGAAACTATAATGTAGTACTTGTTAACCACAGATGTGACATTTGTTAATAAAAGTTTCCATAGTTGCCAGCATGAGCGGAAAGTGAAGGAGGTCATTTAGCAAGGTTGCTGGCATCTTCCTAAAATTTACTACCAAAATACTGGGGGTCTCCAGTGACTTCTGAGATCCTGTCTGGAACAGGTAGAACAGGACTGTTTCAAGAATAACCAGTTTCACATCTTTCAAGTATACTGTTTTTTTTTTAATGCATTTTACTTAGCTATTAACTTTTTTTTTTAAGATTTATTTATTTATACAGAACTGGGGTACAGGCCAGAGATGCAGAGGGTGAGAGGATTTACCAGGGACAGAGTGGGGAGCAGAACAGGCAGATAAACGAAGTACACTGCTGAGTGGAGCAGCGGGCGGGTCAGGAGAGGTCTGCCATGCCATGTGGATCTCCTCCGGGGCAGGCGGGGATCGAACTCATGCAGAAGTGGCTTCAGCCTCTCAGTGCTGTGCTCTAACCCACTGCACCACCAGGGAGGGCCTCAGATATACTTTTTAAGTAGTAGTTCTCCCAATGGTGACATTGGTAAGTGCACTCCAGAATGAACTATACCAATTTTCTGTAAGAAATAGAAAAGACTGCATTTGATGACCTCTGTAGTCTGCAGAGTAAACAAAGATCAAAGTCACATTTGCCGTGTGCATTTTGTTTGCACTTAACTACAACCAACATTAAAATCAGCATATTCACAAAAGTGAGCCAGGAAGCCATGTCAGTGACTTATTTTTTTAAAAGCTTTTATTTATTTTTGCATAGAACTGGGGTGCAGGCAGTGGGAGGACCCAGCAGAGACTGAGTGGGGAGCAGAACAAGCAGATAGACTGAAACTCACTGCTGAGGGGAGCAACAGGGACACAGGAGAGGGCTGCCCCTGTGGGTCACTCCCTGGCCGGGGATTGAACTCGGACACTAGTGGCAATAGTGCCGAGACTTGACACTTAGGCCACTAGGGAGACCCTTAGCTAACTACTCCAAAGGCAGCTTCCCAGTTTGTTTCAGCATCTCCGGGCCCAGGACATCAGGGAGGTGCCTCCCCCCACCCCACCTGTGCGGACACAGGTGCTGTGCAAATGTTGTCTGTATCCTCCCTGATGGGGACTGATTGCTGGAGAACAAAAGCACCAGTAAGGTTTTGAGGACTGATTTCCTCCTCTCACACATATTTATGTTTTAGAATGGCAATTTAAGTAGCCTTTGAAATGAGTTCACTGAATATTTATGGGCCAGGTTTTCATACTAAGCATTTCTATGGATGGGATTGTGTAAGAAAACTGCATTTTTCTTATAAGCACTGGTCATAAAAATTGTATAGTACCATTAATTGCAAGCTTTTTATTTTGAAAGATACAGAAGGTTTCTGTATGCCTTAAAATTGCACAAATTAAAGAAAAATGTGTCTGTCAAATGCACATAAAATCTCACAAAAGGACTGATGAGGGTATTGTGAGTTAGTAAAAATTACACACAGCACACAGAGGATTTTGAACACATGGATTGTTGCCTTTACAACAACTTTGTGATGGAAAAATTAGTAAATAACCTGTAGAAACTGAAGCTCTAAACTGAAGCTCTGAGAGAGGAAATAAGATCCTGCAGTCATCTAGCTACGAAGGGGAAAGCTAGGATGAAGACTCAAGTTTCTGGCTTAGAGCCCCAGGCCTCACTCACTGTGATTAAAAAGACAACCTGGGCCCTCCCTGGTGGAGCAACAGGTTAGGACACGGCACCGTAAGCTGGCCGCAGCCGCTTCAGTGCAAGTTCGATCCCCGCCCCATAGGTGACCCACAATGATGCGGCAGACCTCTCCTGTCTTGCCGGCTGCTCCCCTCAGCAGTGCACTTCGTTGATCTGCCTACTCTGCTCCCCACTCTGTCTCTGGTGAATCCTTTCACCGCCCCTGCACCTCTGGCCTGTACCCCATAAATATGCATAAATAAATAAACTTTTATGCATAAATAAATATGCTTTTAGAAAATGCTTAAAACAAACTTCCTGTGATTATTGTGCTGTCAGAAGAGATGAACATGAGTGTTGTGTGTGTGTTCTGGTAGGTCTGGTCAAGTGTCACAATCAAGACATTTATGGAAACCACATAAGTAAAGATTACCTTGTGTTCCGTGTGTGTGAGCATATATATTATTTAATCTGTTATACACTGGGGGTTATGAAGGGGAGTTCATTGTGGCGTCTTGTTCTAATTCTTTGCTTTCCAAGAGAAACTCCTACTCGGACATCTTACTGGCACTGACTTTGGGAAGACATTGTTCTTGATAAAATGGGTGAACTCTGTAGGTGCTGAAATTTCAGTATTTTTGAGCAAATCTACTGCTTAATTATTTTCTCTAACAATAAAGTTTTATTAAATTGTAGTGCAGCAACAAGCTAGGCTCTGTTCAGATTCAAACACTGAATCTCAGTGTCTGTGTGTTTGTGACATTCCAGTATTCCAGAGCAGTATGCTCTTAGCCTTCCCAGGGCCTCCAGTAGACTAAGATGCCACACCCGGCATCCAAAATAGTCTGGACAGCAATGACCTCACCAGAGCTCACAGGCCTTCCTATGCTCCTTGGGCTTCTGCTTCCTTTCACTCTGTGGATTACAGATTGTGTCACTCCCATGTCCCCTGGGGGTTCCTGTGAGGGCAGAGACACTTCCCAGCTCTGTCATAACCATGCACAGGTGGAGAGCATGCTCGTGGACCAGACAACGCAAAGCCCCATGGACGCTGGGGACAGCTTTTAATAAATCATACACATGTGGAGAACAGGTTGCTTCTAGGGCCTGCTGCCCATTGTGGATGTCCATCCCTGTAGCTGACCAAGAGACAAAGGTCTCCAGTTATTTACACTCCAGTCTACGAATAAAACATTTAGTTGCATTGTCAGAGAGCATCTTAGACTGGCTTTGCTAGGGCCTGTTTCTCCTCTTTCTCGCTTCTATTGATTTCCCATCAGTCACCTTCTTCAGTTCACTTATAGCAGAGAGGTCAATCCTGATTAAATACCCTCTTATTTACTCTTGAAGTCTATGAAGATATTCTGCTTTTGCTTTAAAAAAGTAATCAATTCTACCACTCTTGACCACAACTTGAGTCCTTCTCAGAGTGGCCCGTGATTCTTGTCTTTTTAGAAACCAAATGGCACAGAAATAGAAGCAGTTTTGTTCTTAAGAAGCATAAAACACGCCAGCCTGCAAGTCAGATCTTTATTCCCCTCAAATGAATTTTACCTCATCAAGCTCCCAGTATTGCAAATGTCTATTATTTACACAAACAGATAGAAAAATAATATATCTGTATCTGTACCTGTATCCTTATCTACATCTCTACGTATGTATGTTTATTTATATTGGATTATCCTGGATAATACTCTAGAATTTTCTTTCCAGTTAGCTATACTAGGTTTTTTTTAAAAAAATAAATAACAAAAAGTTTACAATAAGAGGAAATAACTGAATTTCCTTAGGCTATCTTAGATATCAGAGATTGAACCAGGCCCACGGCTTAAATCTGTTTCATTTAATCTTTCCCGAACACTTTTCTAAAAATCATACAGCTCAACCTCACTGTTCAGGCTTGTGGCTATAGAACCACATAGCAGAGGCTATTTTTCTCATGCTGAAGGTTGTTTTGATGGTACTGTTTTGCTATTTTTTGTTTAGTTGTTTCCGTAGCAGGTGAGGCAATAAGCCCATCCATAATTTTTCACTATTTTGAGGGGGAAATGCCCAGGAACTGCCAAAGGTGGCCACCGCCCTCAGTACAGGTGCTGCAGCTCCACCACAGAATACTCCAGCCCAGTTATTACACACGAAGCCTGTGAGCTGGCCTTCAGTGAGACCGTCAGGGGCCAGCTGAGAAGCCTGGCCAGACAGCAGATCGTGCATTGCTGGTTATTAGATCTTGCTGGATTTGTACTTGAAAATACTAATATTGAAGTCGGACAGAATAAGGCACTTTTGATTCTGTCATCAACGTTCTAAATTTAAACTGACTTTGATCAGAAGAGGGCAAGCTACAGAAACACATCTGCTTAAAATTCCATTACAATGATTCACTAAGTTTCAGAATGCTATTTTTTACCACCTTTTGTTGAAATCTTACATGTAAACATAGTATAAATGACCCACAATATTGTATAAAGCCAGAGTCCTACAGCTTATAGTTTCTTAACTGATTTTTTCTTTTGTTCCCCTGTCAAGAATAAATATTTCTGTTTGTTCAAATGAGGTAAATAGAAAAGCCTCCACACCTTTCTTTTACGTGGGATGCCTAGCAGTGTACAACTAACTTTAGTTCTCCGATGTTAGATTCTGAAGAGATTTTCATGATATTTGTTTTATTTCTCCCTCTCTCTGGCTCTCACTCTTGTTCTTCAGTCCTACTTTTTTTCAAAGAACCTTCATGCAGCCTGTCAAATACGTAGGTAGGTGTAGCAGTTACCTAACTTAGGTATTCCCTGGAATTGCTCATTACACAGTAACTCTTTGTTCTCAAGTTAGGACTTGAACTGATGTCAAGTACTGTAAAAGTTACAAATTCCAGGACTGTGGCATTTTTCTTCCATGCCCAATTCAAGTTCAGATAAAATCCACAAGTCCAGTGACAAAGTGTGGGTGAAATAATGGTGTAGACTTAGGCCCTCTGACCACGGATCTGATCGTGTTTGGTATACTGTAGGTCTACCATCTCCTCTGATCTTCAGCTAACCTCTTCCACCCCACCACCAGCCGACTTACCTGCTGTATACCACACTGTCATTTATGCTTTTTTTTTTTTTAAAGATTTATTTATTTATGCAGACATACAGAACTAGGGAATAGGCCAGAGGTGTAGGGGCAGTGAGAGGCTTCACCAGAGACAGAGTGGGGAGCAGAACAGTCAGATCGTTGAAGTACACTGCTGAGGGGAGCAGCGGGCAGGTCAGGAGAGGTCTGCAGCACCCTGTGGGTCACCTCCAGGGCCAGGATCGAACTCATGCTGAAGTGGCTTTAGCTTCTTAGTGCTGTGCTCTAACCCGCAGTGCCACCAGGGAGGACCCTATCACTTATACTTTTATCATTCATACATTTCAGACAAGAGAATTCAAACTCATGGAGGTCAAGCAAGGTCAGTCACACAGCTTGTGAAGAATAGAACTGGGGTGGAATCAGGAAACATGGTGCTTTGGTTTGTCCCCATCAGCATGGCTCCTCTTGGGTGACCTCTCAGATCAGAATGGCGAAGCTAGGTAGGGGACGTGGGGTTCTTTCTTAGGTACATCAAGAAGACACGGCACATCAGCATGATGGGGTACTATTCAGGGATCAACAAAGATAAGCTCATGCCTTTGCAGCAACTTGGGTGGAACTAGAAGGGATTTCCCTAAGCCAAGTAAGCCAGAGGAGAAAGGAATACCAGGTAGTATCACTTACATGTGCAATACAGAAAAACCAAAGAAAGGATTGAACAAAGACAAACTTTAAAACCAACCCTTGAAGGCTGACCGTAGACATGAAGCATCCAGCAGGGAAGGGGAAGAAGGAGGAAAGGGGAGAGACGATAAGCACAATGGACTGTGGCAGAGGACTGTGGGTGCTTTGGTGGTGGAAGAACCACGGTGGCCTCACCTGAGGGGGGAAATTCTTTAGTGTGAAAAAAAAGTGAGCAGTTTATTAAACAAAAAAAAATGAGGTTTAAGATGAAAATAAATGGATTTGTTCTTTGAAGACAAATTACCTTTATGTGGTTTTACCATGTCCTCCTTGTAGAAAACCCTTCACAGTTTATGGAGCAGTTACATGCGCTTCGCAGGGACTAGGGTGTGAGGGAGAAAAGGAGGAGCATTTTACAGGCAAATGAGGTGCTTTGATTGATAATGAAATGGATTTATGCAGTTGCAATTTAAAAAGTATTTTTCAATTCAAGCAATGTAACTTTCTTTTTTACTTTGTCACTGTAGTACACAGTTTTGGGGAAAAACTGATCTTCAAGTTCCATTCTTGGGGTTAGTGTGGCAGGCACTTCCTGGATGGCATTTCGAGTTCATCAGCGCTGGTGCAGGCAAGTGAGGTGTGTCGGGCAGTGCCCGGCCACGGATGGCCCTGGGCCACCACCTCGGCTGCTGGAGCGTGTTCTCTGGCAGCTCACTGTTCCTGAACAGGCTGACATTTTATGGGGACCATTAGAAATGCATGAATTCTGCACACAAAATGTCAACTGATATATTAAGAAAGAGCAGCATGCTGTAGTCAGTAGCAGTAAAATCTCTCTAGCTTTTACCCTGTCCTGTTTCATAGATAAACTAGAGATAAGCTTGTACCATTTCAGTTAGATCATTTGACAGCGAAAACACACATGCAAGTTAAACTTTTTCAATAAGAGAGTGAAATCTGCAAGGAACATGAAAATAGCGTCCTTTCTCCATCTTCAGTTCAGAAACCATGGGCATAGATCACTGATTTCAAATAGTCAGTATAGCACATGGAAACTACTTGAGAGAAAGGTGGCATCTTTATCTGGCTTGCTTATCACTTTTAAAGTATGTTCCCATTCAGTGGCTCTTCATTTCCAAATGCATAGCTTTTGCAAATTGGCTACTAATCTGGAATAATTAACCTGTATCTGAATATAATTGAATTGAATAGCACTTGAGTATTGCTTCTTATAGAGAATGATACAGCCACCCACTAAGTCTAGAAAGTCAGAGAAAATTGGATGCTTGAAAAATAAAATGTATGCTCAGTTTTCATGTAGCCATTGCAGTATACCAGATCTGGGAAGATTTTCCCAAGGGAATGTGAAATAGCCATACAGCTCCTCCTTGGGGTGGGCACACAGACGGAGCCCCCACCTTCACATCAGCAGAATCCCGGGGAGGTGTTTGACTGCACCTCCCCTTGCCAAAGGCTCAGTTCACAGATGCCCTGAGGCCCCCTGGCCTCACTCCCAGTTTCCATGGGGGTCCCTCAGTGACTTGTCACATGCAGCTCCGCACGCACGCACAGAGATGTCTGCTTCCTGCAACTGGGGCCCTTCTGCTGCGTGCCATTTTGCTAAAAATGCGTGGCACTAACAAGGTGACTCAGTGACTTACTCCAGCTCTGCCTGTCATGTAAGCAGCCACGATCACTATTAAATCAGTCTTAAAGCTGTTAAAATCAGCTGTATTTCCTAGTATATTTAAATTTCCTTTCATTGATAAAAGTGAACGGGCCATCATCTTCCCTTTCTAACAGTGACGAGCCCCGTGGAGGAGACCATAGACAGCTTGAGGTCACACTCATCCACTGATTTGCACAGGAAAGCACCACCTGTGGGGTTAAACCTGAGGGTTTAAATCAGGTCCCTCAGGACCAGGAAAGCTGCATTTGTGAATCATTCAAAATTTGATAATGTGAGGGCCCTCCATGGTGGCCCAACGGGTTAAAGCACAGCACTATGAAGCAGTGTGAAGCCACTGTAGCATGAGTTCGATCCCCGGCCAGGGAGCTGACCCACAGGGCACAGCAGACCTCTCCTGTCTCCCCACTGCTCCCCTCAGCAGTGTATTTTAGTCCATCTGCCTGTTCTGCTCCCCGCTCTGTCTCTGGTGAATCCTCTCATCCCCTCTCACACCTCTGGCCTACACCCCAGTTCTTTTCTGTGTAAAAGAATAAATATTTTTTAAAGACTTCATAATGTGACTATCTAGTGTTTGAATGCAAATATCTACAATATTATTCTCTTTCTGCTTTGCTCTTGTCAATCTGTCATTTTAGTGTTGTTGTTCTAGAAAATCAGGATTTAATTATGCTTCACAAAAGCTACATTCTTTGAGCAGAGAATGAAAATGGACTTAAAATGGAAAAAGTTTCAAACGTATTTATTGGTGCACTGACTCAGAAAATTAAAAGCACCATCATCTTGATGGGTGTAGAGGAAGCGACCACACGGTGGGTGCTATCATTTCCTCTATTGACTGAGATAATTTCTGGAATATTTAATACTCTTTAACTTTAGATGAAAACTAGGCTGAGGGATATAGGTCAAAACTCACTATCCGTTTTTGTTACTTTTAGAATTGGCCCTATGCCTGGCCCATCATCACCTGATGATTTAATTGAGCATATCCTTTGCGTGGGAGTTTGGCCAGGCAGAGGGCGCATGAGAATGTTTCAGAGCTGGTTTCTGCACCCAAAGGTGCTTGAATCGACTCTTCACTTCCTAGCAGGTGATCGCAAGATCTGTTTTCTCCTCTTTGATGGTGATGAAAAGTCTCCAGTCGTAAGAATTTTTTGGAAAAAAGTGAGAGGAGACACAAAATCTTTAATGAAAGCATGACTGGGTATAATGACCCCTTCTTGATCTTAATATCATTAAGTGAGCACCATTGTTACTATTATTCATCTGCATTTACTAGCGATTGGGAAGCTACTTCAGTGCAGGAGATTGTGCTGCAACAATACAAATGACAACATTGTTATGCTGTCAACCAGTATCTGACGAGGACATTTCTCAAAATATAAATAAAACGTACCGGACTTACATGTAGTTAGGAAAAGTCTTAACTATGCCATTAAATAATCAGTGTTCAGCTTGAAACTAATTCCCTACTTCAAAAGATGAGACACTTTTAGAGAAATACGAATTAATGCCTTAATAAAATATTTTTGTAATGTACAATCATTGCAAAGTAAATACGTCAGACAAGTGAACATTAAAGAATGAAATGACCAGCACCTGTATTCCCAGCACTTACAGATGACCACGCTCAGTAGTTTAATGGATTTTCCTCCATTCTTTATGATGTAGTTTTTTTTACATGGCTGATAGTCTATTGCACATTAAATTTTATGTCTCCTTTTGATGTTAAAACTTACAGTATAATAAATTTCCACATCTTTGGGAACTCTTTACTAGTATCATTACTAATATCTAAAAACTTGGCATTTTGGGCCCTCCATGGTGGCGCAATGGGATAAAGCGCAGCACTGAGAAGCTAAAGCCACTTCCACATGAGTTCGATCTCCGCCTGCCCCGGAGGTGACCACAGGGCGCGACAGACCTCTCCTGACCCGCCCGCTGCTCCCCTCAGCAGGGTACCTCGTCAATGGGCTTGTTCTGTGCCCCACTCTGTCTCTGGGGAAGCCTCTCATCGCCCGTGAGCCTCTGGCCTATACCCCAGTTCTGTATGCACAAATAAATAAATCTTAAAAAAAAAAAACACGGCATTTTATTTGAGGATACACTACAAATACACATCAAAGCGTCCACATTTTCTCACTAATCAATATTTTGTCTGACATTTCATGAATGTGACCAGATGCACAGAAATACAGTTGTAAGGCTTAACTAGTCACATATTTCAAAATTGTCACCATTAGTAAGTAGTTAACATTATTAGGAAAACCTTCATTAAAAGTAGAAACAAATAGTTTTTGAGTCGGTTATTGATCAGTCAGTAAGGAGTGAGAAAAGTCAGCATCAACTCATGAGCCAAAATTATTGGAGAAGCATAGAAGGTTCGAGATAGTCATCTCCCAGAACAGGACTAGTTCATGCTTTGCAGTTCATGATGTGGAGGAGGGAAGCCAGGAGAACCTATTTAATTTCGTAAGTGATTTTCTCTGAACCACAGATAACTTCATTGTGCTCAGTAAAGAGTAAAGGTTTATACAGGTTAATTCTGAAGAGAATCAAGAACCCAGCACAGTGTACTTTCAGGGCACTGAGTATGAAGTATAGAACATTTTCTTAGATTTCATAATAAGTTGCAAATTAATTCCACAAGCAAAATACTGCAAATTTTCCAAGCATTGTGCTAGGGAAGTGATGGCCTTTCTTAGTAGAGAGTGGGTTTTCTGAAGTTTCAGAGAGTGCTTTCACCACTTAAAGTTTTGATTTCTTACCCAGACAACACATTTGTTGACAGGAATATGTGAGGGGAATTTTAATTTGCTTATACTAAATATTTGATCCATGTTATTTGGCTGCCTTATTTTTTTATTTTTAATGCATTTATTTACTTGCATTTTCATTAATTTCTGCAGGTATTTGATTTCCCCCTACGTAATCCTTGCAGCTCTCCCACCACATAGCACCAGCAGCCATCACCTTCTCCCTTGTGCTCTGCCCTCCGCTAGAAGCCTCAGATCTACAGTCAGCTTGCCTTTCAAAGTTTTTTTTTTTTTTTAAGATTTATGTATTCATACAGAACTCAGGTACAGGCCGGAGATGCGGAGGGTGAGAGGATTCACCAGAGACAGAGTGGGGAGCAGAATAGGCAGATCGGCGAAGTCCACTGCCGAGGGGAGTAGCGGGCCGGTCAGGAGAGGTCTGCCGCGCCCTGTGGTCACCTCCGGGGCAGGCGGGGATCGAACTCATGCAGAAGTGGCTTAAGTTTCTCAGTGCAGTGCTTTAACCAGCTGCACCACCAGGGAGGGCCCTCAAAGTCCTTTTTTAAGTATTTAATGGCTACAGAGGATCATATTAGAGTCAGCTTGTAAGGCAGAGTTCGGAGTCCTACTCTAAGGACAAACTACCCCTCACAAGTCATGTAAAACAACCATGTATGGCACATGTGAACTTTGTTTCAGGGATCTCTGTAGGGCACGGTGGGTGCTGCTTGTCTGTATTTTACAAAGCCTGGGTCCTTGGTAGAAACTCCAAACACTGGAGCTGGAGTTACTGGAGCACGACTTTCACACTTCTGGCACCAGGTCTGGGGGGCAGGGGTAGAGATGGAGGGACTAGGGGGAGAAAAGCTTCCCCTTTTCATGACCGGGACCCCAAGCTCCATTGTCCTCCTGAAGCACTACCCCGATGCTCTGTTGGCTGAGACAGATGCATGGGGCCTTCCCAGTTGAAGGGTGTCCGAGTCACCTTTTCATTAGAGCAGATGGAATGAGCTACAGATGTGTGTGTCTGTTTTTGGAAAATAGTCATCCCAGGCATAAAGGTTAATGGTATTACATTGGCGTTCCAACAACCCTCACAAGAAATATTTCACCATGAACTCTGATCCACCCACGTGACCACCTTTTGGAACCCCCCCCCCGACCCCCACACAGGTTCCTCTTCGCTGCCTTTTGCATTTTCCTCCAGTGTCACCACGGCTGCTTTCACACCATCTCACGCTGGAGAGATGCACATGCAACTTTGCATGCAGATTTGGATTTTTCACAGTCATAATAATATGAGATGCTTGCTCCTGTTTAACTGTGTGACATTTTGTAATTTCAGAAACATGATCTTAGATTGTGTCTTTAAATGAAACATCTCTTTTGGTTTATTTTCTTGTATAAACCAGCGTGTGTTTCATTTCCCAATTTTTAGTACCTGTTATTAACTTGAGCAATGTTTTGACTTTCTTCTTCTTGTAATTAAGACAACGTGGTATCTGTGCAGAAACAGGCACATACATCATTGGAGCAACATAATAAGCTCAGAGAGATACCCACACAGTTACACACACTTAACTTATGGCCAGCCTCGTCCCAAAGAATAGCGGGAAAAGAAATGCTTTTAATAAATAGTGCTAGAAATATTTGGTATTTGGGTACATTTCCATATTCATAGTGTGTACAATAATCAATTCCAGTGAAACAGACATCTGAATACTAACATGAAAAAAGCATGCAAGAATTATTTAAGACTTCAGTGTAGACATATTTTACTTAGTATTATTAAAATTAAGAAAATTATATTGATAAACTGAAAATGTTGATAAATTTTGATTTCATCTTAATGGTTTATGCTAAAAAAAATCAGCGTTAATCTATCAGAAAGGTAAGCACTTTGTATACATGGTATAAGTGAACCGTTCAAATCCCTAAAAAAGAATGGCAACCCCACAAAAATATGCACAGTGCAGCAGGTTAGCACCAGGAGAAGAGGAGGGCATACAAATAACCCATGAGGTCACGAAAAGGCAAATGAAGATGAAAACCAGAATGAGATCTAAGACCGGTTTCCCAACAGAAGCTAGACATAAAATTAACAACAAATTTGGTAATGCTGGAGGTTGACAAAAATGCACAACAAAAATTATATTCTTGACCTAAAGTGAATATAAGTTGTTAACATATAGAAAAAAGAGCATTATTTACTGAATTTGAGTGTGCACATCCTTCATGAAGCTGTGTATATACTGCTAGGCATAGATCTGAAAGAAATTTACATACATGTCAAACAAGCTTTTTAAAGAATGTTTTTAGCAATATTTTACTGTGACACATCAACTCTGGAAATAACCCATCAATGAGAGAGTGATTGTGAACAACTGTTAAATATATTGAATATGCAGCATACAGAATGTGCAACATACGTACAACTGCCCCACCAATCCCGGGACACGATGCCGAGGGAAGGATGTGCCATCTGTTGGTGTGAGAATATGTGATTACTGCTAAAATGATTTTAAAAAAAGTCTCAATGCGGAAGAGGGTTAATGTCTGGGGGAGAACAGGAGACTGGGGTTTGTTGCTCTAGTTTGACCTATGCTGTGATTATTTAGTGGTTTGCTTGATGACAAAAGAAATTAACTTTCCTATAGAAAAAGGTGAAATTTTACCATTTGCCACAACGTGGCTAGAACTGGAAGGGAAATTGTGCAAAGCTAAATAAGGCCAGGGAAAGACAGATACCAGATGTTTTCATATGTATGTGAATTAGAGAGCAACAAAAAATAAGGCAAAATTAAACTAAAACAAACCCCAGAAATGTGACTGCAAAATTGAGGGGGCCACAGGAGAAGAGGAGTGGTAGTAGGTGGTGCAGGTAGGGAGGAGTCTATGGGACCTAGACCTGGACCCTAGTTGGGGGGCCGTTGTGTGCTGTGGTGGTTGGTATGGGGTGGTAACGGACCCCTGAAGGTACGTGGATCTGCACCCGTAAACTACAAACAGTGTTGTGAGCCAGTGCTCCCTAGTATAAAGGAACATAACTTTTGAGAAAATAATTTGAACCCGCATTATTCGTGCGTTTGATACGCAGGCCCTGAATTTCTTTTTTCTATGATGCTATTTCATTGAACCACACACATTCAGAGCAATTGTGTACTTAATCCCTATTTCAATGTTGAATAAAGCCATATTTCTGTCACTTGGTACTATTTATGACAGAATAAAAAAGCATCCATAGCAAACAATCTTTATTCTACAATTAATTCAAAAGTTTTAAGTGCATATTAAGTAACCTAGATTCTCCCTTTGCTCTTAAGTCATAATCTATAGTTTCATTTCTTCTTTTACATCTATAATTTCATTTAGTTCATATGTTAAAAGTTCACAATGAATTTCTTTTACATCTATAATTTAATGCAGTTCATATATTAAAAGGTTTTCTTTTATAGTCCTAATTTAATGAGAATCATGTGAATTATGAGTCAACTTAAGCTTATATTTACAAATCAGTTTCATCAACTTAGGTTTATAAATCCCTTGCTGCTATGAAGTCATCACTATTTTTTTCTCTTTCAGAAAAGTGATACTAGATTTTCAAAACAGAATCTAAATTTATCCCCAACAATTTTAATAAATTGCAATTGCTTGAAAGTATCAGTAATTTTGCAAATCAGACAGGAAGGCATACATATTCTATTACATGGGTTTGTGTATGTACGTCTACCAAAGATGGCAGGTGTAAATGATAGGATTATGAATTCATGTATTTAAATTTAGAATCTTCTTTTAAAATCATGTTGTAACTTCAGGAATTAAATGGTATAACAATGGCTACTTATTGTGACTGTCAAATTGTGGGGGGTTTTGCTAGATGCTTTTCCTAACACTTAACATTAATTTGAAATTATTTCATTAAGAAGATCCACAAGTCAATTTCATATACATTTTCACAGTCATCCCTTCCCCTAAGCTGTCATTTTAGTATGTTCATTTGGCAGAAACCTTTATTTTCCTAACTCTAATGTGTTAATTTAAAAAAAAATTTCATTTGCTTACCATGTACATTGAAACCTCACCAACCTTCACAGTTGCCATCCTATATAATAACAAAATTTCAGGTAAATATCATGTATGTGTATCCCTTAATACATTTGCTTACATTGAGGCATTAAAATTATTTCTTCTTCTTTAGGTTACTCATAAAAAAACTACCTGTACTGTAATAACGTTGTTTTGTTCCAATATACATAAGTCTGTTTGATGTCTCTCATTCTCCTTAAAAGAATTTATGACCCTAGAAGACTGAGATTTTTTATTCTCCACTCTCACTCAAATATTCCTTGAGGGCATGTTTCATTAATATCGATTAGATTGAAATTTTATGTAAATCTGGGACATAATTAGTATACATATAATTTCCAGAACTTCTGTCAAGTTATTCCTCTCTACCAGATACATTGATTTATGCTTTTATTCATTCATTTTTTATATTTATTTTTAATTAGTTCATTGTTTCAGAATGTCTGAACTGTCAGATGAAATGTCTGATAGAAATTGACATTTACTTGAGGTTTGTATCATAATCAGTTGGAAATACAAATACATGATGATAACAGCATTATAAAAGTGATACTTTGAATATAAGAGGTCAGAAACTGGTTCATCCAGTTTGGTTAGAACAAGGTACTTATGTCTGTTCTGAGGCCGTTTTCCATCAGAATGAGCCTGTCTCTAGCTGAGGGCAAGATCATGAGAACAGGTGAACCAGCCGATTTCCACTGTCGCTTGGATGCAGGCAATTGGGTCAATCCAGGTTTTCACCTGGATCCAGGACCATGAATGTAACATGTTCAAGCCTGAGCTTTCTGTAGTTGTGTTTCACATGTTTCAGTGGCACTCAGAATAGCAAGAGAAGGCAATGTACCTGTAAACACAGGCTTCTGACCTACACACCGGCTGAAGCAGCGAGGGATCCAGTCACACTCTACACTTAGGACCCTGAAGTCCCAAGACTCAAATGAGCAGCTTTTAGATGTTACTTATATTTTTCTCGCTCATGATTTAATTATTCGCCAGCCGTATAAGCCCTTCACAAATTTTTCTCCAGACCTTCCCCCAAGGTTAATTATAGACAGTGTGCCATTCAGTAGTCCCCCTTGAAAAGACAGCTGTTGACATCATGACTCCTCATTACAATGTGTCAGACCTGCTGAGCTAAGCTGAGCTGGGGGTTCCCAGCTGGACTGTCCTTGTAGGTAGTCAAACCTTGGCTAAAGTGTAAAAGATTAGCATTTCAGTGTGACTGTTCTTCCTGTTCTCCCCTCCCTCCCCCCATTACTATTAGTTGTTGACCAGTTTATTTTCTTCTAGATTCACTGGCTGACTTTGTGTTTTGACTCACTGGCCCCTGTCTTTCTTCTTCAGACACACACAGTACCTTCCGTGTCTTCCTCGCATCCATCCATCCAAGTGGAAAAAAAAAAAAACAACTTAGAAATATGGATATGGATTGGATGAAAATTGTGAGGACATTGTGGAATTCAGACCTTACTGAACAGGCAGGGGAGTGTCATGACCGGTGACCACACGGACTAAGTGAGGCCAGCAGGTGTTATAAATACCAGCCTGGCTCTCAGGCGTCCGGTCCTCGTCTGGTACACTGCGACCTGTGTCATGCCAGAGTCCATTGTGCAGGTGAACACGTGACACCTGCAGGAAGACAGTGAATGCACTGAGAACATGAGGAGACACTTTGGAAATAGTTAAGAGCAGAATTGACAGGTTAAGAACATAGTGGCGTATGAGTAGAGAGAGAGACCATGAGACCACTTTCATTTTTTATAATCTAAGTAAGACAATAGTACTGATGTTTACAAATGTAGAAAATGAATGTATTTTCCAATTTAGACTTAAAAAGCAATTCAGAACTCAAGTGTAGATTGGGATGGGAGGTTTGGGGACATGTCCCACCTAGACATTTGGCTAGAGTCATGAACTGCCATGATTTTTTTCAAATTAAAAATTACCAAGATTATTTGTTCCTTGAAATCCCCATCCACATAGTATTTATTAATAAATATGACATTTGAAATATTTTTTTAAAAAATCATGTAAGGGAACAATTATAATGTATTGTGAGAAATAAATAATATGTACTGAAATAACTACTAGAAAATTATAATATTCCATTGTTTTCAGTCTATGAGAATGTAAGCTTTTCTAGAAGGCAGCTTCAGCTCTCAGATGGCCACTGTATTTGTCATTCTTGCTATAGGTTTTGTCATGCTTTTATTTCATGATCAGAAGAAATAGAGGGAAACAAGGAGTTGTATTTTTAATTTCTATTTTGCCTAGTAATATTTGGATAAAAAGATATTTCAAATGAGTTCAAAGAGAGTTCTCTCAAGCACTCTCCTGTTTTGGAAATTAATCTACCAGTTACTATATATTGCCCAAATAAACATTTTAATTTTTAATCACCATGCCATTTCTTGTAAAAGATTCTTTACTACTTCCTTGACTAAGTTTTTCCAAAGTCTTCAAAAACAGTGGCAACAAGCATCCTCATTGACGACTTCAGGGTAGTTCACACCAGGTTGATTTAATTGGTTCCCAACTTTGATTCCATGGCACCTTTTATCAAAGTAGGGAATCAGAAATGCTTTTTGATTTTCAATTAATGATCGTGTTAGAAGGATGGATTCCAATTATCTTTCTTTAAGTCCTGTATATGAGTACATCTTTCATCAAAAATAAAGGAGATTATTGTCTCTTATAACCAATGAGATCCCAAAAGTTTTACATATTAAGATAATTCAAACAATCATCTGTGTATTCATTCATTCTCGGTAATTCAATCATGTTGACTCTACGCACTTAGAGCTCTGGTAAGACTCCCACAGGTTTGGGAAGTAAACAGCGCTGTTCTCACACAGTGCTCTGGGGTCAAATCAGCCTTACGATGCTTTGGGTCAAAATTAACCTTCACATGGTTTTTAAACTCTTGTTTTTTATTGAGATACCAGTGGCCTCCAGCACTGTATAGATTTAGGGGTGTAGACACGCAGTCCTTCCTGTATGTGACCCCACACCATGCCCATCGTACCCATAATGCTACAGTGCAGCCTGTTGGGGGTGCCCCCACTCCAGTTTTCTACCAGCTTCACCCTCCCCATGTGATAGCTTCAAATTACAGCAGATTTCTACAGTCTGCTTAGAATTAGTTTTATTCCACATATGAGTGAACCCTTTGATGATTTCACTTAAATTCTTGTGATTCAGAGACTGGTAAAATAATAATTATGAATAAGGGTCATTATGTTACAAAAGTTACCTTCAGTTTCATCTCTGGTTTGTTTAGTTTCCTTCAACCCAAGATGATGTGTTGAAGTCTCTAACCCTCCCCGCAGTGTCTGACAGTGTCTGACACCTTCCCCGTGCGGGCGAGAGGAGCAGATGGATGATGAAGTGATTACTGTTCGTAAGGAGAAGGGGCAAGCCTTAGGGGAGATACTGTTCAGGAAGAATTCCCTGAAAAGAAGAAAGTTGATCTTCACGCTGGAGCCCATGAAGGACAAGAAAGCAAGAAAGAAATCCCAGCTGTGTGTCGAAGCCAGAAGTCTGTGTCATGAACACAAGTGAAAGTATTTTGTGAAAGCATTTTCTGGACTCAAAGCATTTAAAATTGACTAGGAAAGGTGTTTGTGGTACATTTCCTAAACATTTCAGATCTATTTAGGATTTATATTTGCTTAGCCTAATGAGTAAAGTACTTTAAATTTGTGATCAGGTTGCCTGCAGTAGTTGAATTTAAAATAGTTGGAGTGTAGTAGCTTAGATTATCTGCCCTCTCCACCTTCGGTCTTCCAGAATTTGAAGCAAAAATCACTGCCAGACGGTTTCATAGACCCTTGCGCCCTCTTGTGGTGCCCACTCGACAGCTCTGCTCTCCCCGGTAAACATGAGCAGGTGTGAACCTTCAAAGGCGACGTCTGCAGGGAAGATTGAGGGATTTGGTGAAACAGGGAGTTCAGTGACATTTGCACATCTTTAAAAAGTAGTTCGTTTTCAGAAGCAATATGACTTTGGCAAGCTACTTAATTGCCTGAAACTTCATTTTATTTCGTTTTTTTAATTATTTTTTTTGAGGTGACATTGGCTTACAGCGTTGAATATGACTAGCAGTAGCAGGTCATCTCCTTAAGGTGTCCCCACACCTGGCCACCACCAGGACCCCGCCCCCCAGCCTGCCACCTCAGCGCCCGGCCTGCTGTGCTCTCCGTCCTCCCTGGATTCTCCCGTCAGACTCTAGGGTCTGACGTTACCCCACCCTTTGAGGGCGTATGTGCAACTGTGTTCTTACAGCACTGGTTGCAGCAGCCAGGTTGCATATTTCCAGGGGGTGCAGAACTTGCTACTGGTAAGCTTTATTGCCTTTGTTTGCAACAGCCAACTCACTGATAGCTGCACCTGAAGTGTCAGAGAAGAAAGGTGTGTTGTTTCCAGCTGCTAAATGTGGAGGTCATTTGTTATAGGAAGCAATAAAAAAAATGAATACACCTGGGTGCAGAATTCAAGTGGGATGTCAGTCCCCACAGGAGAACCGCTGAGTCTGGGTGTGTGTGTATGAATGTGTGTGCATGTGTGTAATTGTGCGCCTCTGTGTGTGTGTGTGGATGTGAGTAGATGTGTGTGTGTGGGGGGGGTGGGCATGAGCAGGTATGTCTGTCTGTGTCAGAGTGTGTGCAGACCCTGTGACTTCCCTGTGCATGTCCAGAACACTCCCTCATCTTGATCTGAGGTTCTCTTGTTCTTTCTGTCTCGCTAGACCAGAAACACTCGGTCCACGGGGACTGTGTTTATCCTCCAAGAAGATCTCTGTGGTAACACAGGGCTACCACAGCCCTGCACTGAGTAAGGAGCCCACGTGACTTGTATACCGATATGTGTAATGCTCTTCTGGATACTAAAAAAGATGGCATTGCTGGAGGAGGTATGTTTCATGAGTCTGGGCTACTTTAGCTCAATTAAACGTTGAACTTCTCTGATTAATCATCGTTTCTTGTATATGTTCCATGGCGTTGAGGCAGATGAAAGCTTGCTTTTTCTTTTTAAGTCAAAGTTATTTTCACAAGTCTGACCAAATGCCTCCCAGTACGGTCAAGGGCATGATTAAAAGTAAAAGGCTTTTGATTGTGTGGTCAAGACGTTTTAGGAGAAGCTGAAATCTGGGTTAAAATCACAAGAAACATAATAGTTGTGCTGATTACATCCACATAGAAATCACTTCCGATTCAGTTTTCATTTGACTAAGCCTCCTGGACAGTAACTTTGTAGAACAGTGTTTTAGCCAAGCACACAGATGTGGCAAGAGAGTGAAAATTTGGTTTTCTCTATCATTAGTGAAATAGCCTGATAGCTGAAAATGGGGTTGATAGCAGACACTATTAAATCCTATGAATGGAATTGATTAGAACACCCAGCTATCTGATTATCACAACCCAGCCTCTGGGACTCTCTGCCTTTTGTCCGTCCACAGCCGTGGGGGGCTTCTAGATGGTTTTTTAAGTCTGGTGAAGAGCTTTGTCTTCAGAAAGACCGAAGAGCATGGTTCCTGAATGTGCTGGTACCATGTTTGTGCAAACCAAGCACACCTTAAATTGACATTTTACTTACCAGGAGGGTAGGGGGAATGGTAAGGAGCCATGGAGCCGATTGCCTGGAACAGGATAGAATTAGACAACTTATGAGTATATTTTGGTGTAGGCTGCTGTTGATGTATCATGACCTAGTAAGGCATGGCAAGAGTTTGATTTTCTTATTTCTTGCAAAGATGCCTTTATGAGCCAGTTGTTACTAGTGCTCCAAATGGTTATAGTCTATGGTTTCTTTATTGTTAAGAGTGCTCTTTCTCCAATTCCCGGTGACCAAGTCTGTTAACAGAGATCAGCTCGTCCACAAATCCAGGCTACTCTGCAGGTTGGTCTTGCTTCTTTAGGAACTATTTTCTGCTACTTTTGGTGGGTCAGTGAAAGAGGAAATTGTTCTTCTTAATTCCTAGCAAATAGTTTGAAAGTGAAATACTTATTTACAGCAAAATGTTCTGAGTGATGGAGGAAAGTGGTCTCTTACAGGGGAGCAGCAAATGCAGCAGAGAAAATGAAAATTCTTCTCTTGCAGAAAATGAAAGGGAAAATAATCAAAACATAAATTGAACCATTGGGCTTAATGAGTTGTTTATAAATAAATAGATCAAATGTTTTCAGTTCTCCGAAGCACAGAATACAAAGAGGATCCAAGATGCAGGGCTTTGTATAAACCAAATATTCTATGTCGATTCCCTCTAATATTTTCTTTCCGCTTCATTGAGAATAAGAGTTTAGTTAGAATTGTAAATACCTTTTATTGGCTCATTGAAACATGTTGCAAATATTGTCTTGTGCCAATTAGGATTTTTTTTTAATTATTTGTAAAACATCAATGTTTTTGTTCTCACTTGAAATGATGCAGGTTACTACCAAGCATTCTCCGTCAGTTATCCTGACCTCTTACGCTTCTTGGTAGAATTCTTAGTGCTCATCTTACACAATATTCGAAAAAAGCCAGGGAATTTCTAATAAACAAAGCTGTGAAATTTACACAGTGTTGCCTATGGATTAATTCCTGCTTCAGAGAGAACTGTTTGTTTCCTTGTGTCAAAAGGAACTATATTTTAGCACACGAGTGAGAAAATGTTTCCTTTGGTCTCAGCTACTTATTCGCAGCTCTTCATCCAAGATAATATTTAGTTGGGACAAGTAGCATTCAGAAAGCTAGCAATTTAATCTCTCAAACAGATCATGTTATATGTCCTAAGTCTGACAGTATGATACTGCAAATTTTAATACCATCTAAATAGTGCATGTTCCAAAGTGGCTAATTAAGGAGCACTTTATCTTGTTTCTAGCTTCTTCTGTGTCTTGCATTTCATCAAATTTCCCCACATAGACTCTATTATACCAGTAACCACCCCCCAAGTATTATTAACAACACAAGTTAATTGTATATTTACACTTTTCTTAAAGGAAATATTTTATATAATTAATATTCCAAATGCTAAAAGCAATGTTGACATACATTGGATCTAGGATAAAGAAGTCAACACACTTGAAATTCAGAGACAGTCAAAATATTTTTACACATTGATATCTGCTCTTGTCTCTAATGAGGCAACTCATTCTACGGGGACAAAGGTGTGACAGCAGAAAATACACGTCAACACTTTCCTCTAAGAATCTTTGATTTGACTGAACTAAGTTTTTTCACTTTTTTAAATTCCAGCTAAAGAAAGGTATATTCTTACTCCCCTCACAAAGTTCTAGCTTATTTATCTACCTCTGCATAGAAGAGCTAGAGTGTAGGCCAGAGGTATGAGTGGTGAGAGGATTCCTCAGAGACAGAGGGGGAAGCAGAATAGGCAAATTTAATGAAATCCACTGCTGAGGGGAACAACAGGGAGACAGGAGAGGTCTGTGCCATGTGGGTCACCTCCCTGGCAGGGGATCGAACTCAGGTCACAGCTAAGATAGCACTGAGACTTAACCTCTAGGCCACCAGGAAGGCTCACAGCTCCACTTTGAAGACAACTTGCTTTGTAGGAATTTTGGGGGAGCTACAGTCTAGAAACGGATGTGCACACCCACTATTACTCCCTTCTCTTCATGTTGGTTACCCAACTACTTATCACCTAGAAAGAACAGCGTCCACATCTGATATAAATGAAATTGCCTTGGTGGCTTGTATGCAATGCAGATGTCTGGATATGTTAATTCAGCACAGCTAGTCCATGTGCAGAAGTATCCACCCCTGAGACCCCGGAACCATACACCTCATTTTGCTCTATTTAATTTCATACATACTATTTCCCACTTTTTTCGAACATGTTCTAAAGATTTTATTTTCCTGCCCAGGACAAGAAAAAATGTATCCTTTTTTTTTTTTTTTTCCAAAGTTGAGATTACCTGACATCTTGGATGCGCTCAAAATAGTAGGCTACTCTTATTTTATTTCCATCTTAATGTGCAAACTTTGCAAACTCTTCCTAAGTATATCATAAGCATCCTCTTTTGTGGACGTGACTATTTCATTGAATTGAGTTCACTGTTGTAATTATATGGATTTAAGGCTTATAACGAGTCTTTAGTCTTTATTTCCACATGCATGCATTCTTTACTCCCATTGCTTTATTGTTAAATAGGATTATGTTTTCTAGTCAATGTCTCAATAAAACTCCATGTGGAGTAAAACTCTTGAGACCTTGTGCACTGAAAATGTCTTTTCTCTGCCCGTACTCATTAGTAAGATATGGTGGAATACAAACGTTTAAGATCACATACCTTATTCCCTTTGAGATGTTTTCAATATTTATTTTCTCATACATTGTCTTACTAATTACAAGTAACTCAGAGGCTGTTTGTTTTTATCCTCTGGAATGAACTGCAGCATTTCTTATAGAATTTTGCTCTATTTGACCACATCATGTTAGACACCGTGTTGTAGATGTTGATTTACTTTTCTTGGAATTCAGTGGGATTCCCCATCTGTATATCCAAATTTTCATTTCAAAAACATCTTCCTTCATACCTCCTGCTAGTGGATGAGAATATAAATAGTTTGTTTCTATGAGTACTCATTTAAAAATGGGATCCATCAATCAGACAGCTTCTAATATAATTTCAACCAGTCTATCATAAAGTTTCTTCCTTTTAAAGATTTCTTTATTTGTACATACAAGAACTGGAGTGTAGGCCAGAGGTGTGGGGGGTGAGAGGAGTCACCAGAGACAGAGTGGGGAGCAGAACAGGCAGATGGACTGAAATATACTGCTGAGGGGAGCAGTGGGGAGACAGGAGGGGTCTGCTGTGTCATGTGGGTCAGCTCCCTGGCTAGCCAGGAATTGAACTTGTGCTGCAGTGGCTGGCAATAGCTTGATAGTGAAGCCCACAATTACACCTGAGATCCCCCACCAGAGACCCTTGTACTCAAACCCCCTTTCCTGTTTTGACCCTAACCCTCATACCCCCACTGGTATGTCTCAGATATATAGTCACTTTGCAAGTTTTATCTTTTTCCTGATTCTTTGTTTGGTTTCTCTCTATTCCACATATAAGAGAAACTATCCTGTATTTCTCTTCCCTTTTGTCTTATTTCACTTAGCAAAATCCCTTCGAGCTCCATTTATGTTGCCACACATGGCTTGAGTTTATCTTTTTGACTGCTGAGTAGTATTCCATTAGGTGGATCCAGTCATTTGTTTGGGGGCGTTATATTGTTTCCATATTCTCACACTTTCTTCATCCAATATCCTGGTTTCTGGCTTTAGGGTGGTTGAGAATAATGATGCTGTGAACAGAGAGGCAGACAGAGCACTGGCAATGAGTCTTCGGTGGAGGGTGAGTGAAGCAAGTCCATGTTAGGAGGTGTGAAGTTGCATCCCTGAATTTTAAAGATATGTCAATGATGGACAAGCCAATAAAAATTGAGCAAAAAAAAGAAAAATGCAATAGACAAGGGAGCAGAGATAAAAGAGACTATTTTTGCCTAGAGAATACCTGAGACATAAGAGGATATTTTTCAAGAGGAAAAAAATCTAGGAACCACACACTCATCTACGTTTTCCATTGCTGCAGCTAAATGAAGTCACCAAAGGAAGAGTAACCTCGATAGGCACTCTGTGTCTCATTATTCTTTCTTCCTACTTCAATATCTAGCTGTCAGTTTTGTGGTGATATATGTATTTCAAAGACATTTTCCAAACACTGCGCTCAATAATGGACCGTTTGTTTAAGAAGGTCAGGAGTAGTTCAAAATTCTTAATGTGTGTGAATGTGTAAGAGTGGGTTAAATGGTACTTTAAATGTGTATAACTGAATACAAGTTATCATGGTTGTATTTTAAGGGAGGTATTATGACCTTGGTACCCAAACATAATAAACCATTTACCATATGCAGTAGCTAAAATTCAAGCTTTTAATCAGAGGCCATATCTTATTTTTTTCCTTTTAAATTAGAAACTCATTTAGTTTCTTTTATTTAACCTCTCATTTATAGTTAAGTGCTTGAATTCTCTGTGCTTTCCTATAACGCAGAAAAGAACATATTTTCAAAATTCAAATATTCAGTCTAGACGTTCAGGCATGTAAGAATGATGAGTTCTGTTATATATCATACAATTTGTTTTATAAAAAATCATTTTCTGGGCCCTCCCTGGTGGTCCACCAGGTTAAAGCTCAGCACTAAGAAGCTAAAGCCACTTCAGCATGAGTTTGATCCCTGCCCCGGAGGTGACCACATGGTGCGGCAGACCTCTCCTGACCCGCCCGCTGCTCCCCTCAGCTGTGTACTTCATCAATCTGCCTGTTCTGCTCCCCACTCTGTCTCTGGTGAATCCTCGCACTGCCCTGCATCTCTGGCCTGTACCCCAGTTCTGTATGCATAAATAATTAAATCTTTAAAAAATCATTTTCTTAATATGAATATATATATTTAATTAAGAGCAGAATGGAATTGAAATAATACCCCAGGAGAGAAATGAAAAAGGTGACATATATGTAAATATTATTGGAAGAGTAGATAACAGGAAATACTGGAAATAAAAGTTTTGGTAATTAATCAGACCAAGGCTCAAACAAGATTTATGTCTTTTATTAGAATCTTAGGCACTTCCCCTCACCCCCAACTCAGTTCTCTAATTAGGAAATACTGTGACCACTCTTGTATTGTTTTAGAAGTTAAGGAATGAACAAGATAATGATAATACATGCATGTGCTCAACAAGCATTTTTTTCTCTCCCTTAACTTAGTCATGCGCCAGCATCTCTCCTTCCTCTGAGTGCCAGGTGTAGAGGGCATGGTTGGGATGTATTGAGTTTTACATAAGTAGGCAACATAGTGGAAATCTTGAATCTAGATTTAAGGGTCTTGAAGCCAAGTTCTGCCCCTCTTTCACTTTTATGCTGTTTCTTAGACATAAATGTATAAATCTGGTAAGCGTACCTTCTAGATCATTACATAGGTACTTGTGAGTTCAGAATGATTCTGAATACAAAATAGAGAGGTTCCCTTTTCTGGCTCACACAAGAGATTAAGTAATATCCTCAGGCACACAAAGATTTTACTTTTTTTTTTAGATAACGATGTACTATTGCTTTACATCTTTATTAATATTTCATCAATATAGAATTTCTCCCTTTACATGCGGTCACTGTAACTCTCCCTCCTCTGATGCACCTGTAGCCCTCTACCACCGAAGGTTGGAAAGAAAAGAACACCAACAATAATCATTACTCAGGAGAAAAGACAGTTCAGCAATAAGGCAGCTAAGTCTGGATGACAGAATCCAGCATAATCATGACTGCACTTTTGTTAATGAGGCACTGGAGTGGATGGGCATTCATAGCTGATTAAGTCTGATGACCACACATCATTATGTCATATTCCATAATGAGAGTAAGCCAGATCATTTACTCATCAGCCAAAACCTAAACACTACTGTGTCTTGCTAATATCAAGGGGTATTATCAATTAGAGAAGCAGAACCTAAAATTGTCAGCTTTCACTCATCCTGTGAGCCCAGGGGAAATGCTGTGAGATCACATCCCCAGCCAGTGTGTGATAAACCCTCAGCTCACAACAGTGACAAGAACTGAAAAGGAACTTTTCATCCACTACCCAAAAGCAGCTGGCAGAAATTATTGCCAAATACTAGAATCAGGAAAACCTTCCCATAGAAGCAAAAAGTGACTAGTTGGCCAGTTGTTTTCCAGATGTTGAGAATAACGGAGATTCTTTTTCTTTTTTTCTTTTCTTTTTTTGCAGAAAAGAGAAATATGAGAAGTTCTATATTCTGATACAATTTGTGATACTTCCTGACACAACTGGGTGAGGCAAACAATCTTCCCCTGTGGTTCTACATGCTCCTTCGAGCTCAGCCTTCACACCAAAGCCAAGTTTCCATAAGAAATAAGAAAGGAAATAGCTTTATCTCCCTTCCTCCATTCCATTAAAAAAGAATGCTTCTGTGAATGTTCTGCATCAGGGTCTAGGCCAAATCACTGCTGAGAAAGCTGTTTCTCTGAATCCCCGAGTCCGCACACAGACATTCCCTTTGGAATATGGTGAGCCCAAAAATCTGTCAGCAGTTTCCTTCTCAGTGGGTTCAAAGCAGCCAAACAGTTCTGTTTTCAGCTGATACTTCCTGAATCTGTCACTCAATCCACAGGACTAACCCCCCTGATTTCTCCTTGTCTAGTCTACCTGGTTTCAGCGATGAGAAACCCTTCTCCTCAGGTGATTCATCTTCCTCGCTGCTCTGACCAATATACAATCCAGTGGTGGTTTACTGCTACATCTACCATGTTTTGGAAAAAAATAACCATGGCTTCCTCTGATACTTTTTCCTATGATCCCTTTTCTTCTTTAGACGATAACAGGTCACTTAATATCATCCATCATATTTTTCATATTTCATATTTTTCAACTGTTTTCCTCTGTATACTTCACATAATAGACTTTCTGCCAATCTCTGTTCCAGAAGCAACTTTTTTTTTTCTTAAGATTTATTTATTTGTGCATACAGAACTGAGGTACAGGCCAGAGGTGCAGGGGTGGTGAGAGGATTCACCAGAGACAGAGTGGGAAGCAGAACAGGCAGATTGATGAAGTCCACTGCTGAGGGGAGCAGCGGGCGGGTCAGGAGAGGTCTGCCACTCCATGTGGGTCACCTCTGGGGTGGGGATCGAACTCATGCGGAAGTGGCTTTAGCTCTTAGTGCTGTGCTTTAACTCGCTGCGCCACCAGGGAGGGCCAGAAACAACATTTATTTGATTTAAAATCTACTATTAAGCTCACCCAGTGATCTTTAAATTTCAGATATTCACATTCTAATTTCAGGATCTCCACTGGGCCCTTCTTAGTTTCCTTTTTTCCCAGGACATTCTCGGTTTCTGCCTTCATTTTGACCCACCTTTGCCCTTACTCCTTGAAGATATTTATAATTTTATTTTTATATCTTTGCTGCCTCCAAATCTGCTTCATCTCAGGGTCTGTTTTTGTTGCTGATTTTTTTTTTCTTCTTCTTGGTTTTTCCAGACATTGTTAGAGATTTGATTGTGCGGTCTGCTGTGATGATGCTGACGTTTGTTCTCAGAGGCAGTTGAATTACTGGCATATACTTTTGATCCTTCCAGGCTGATCTGATTTATGTATTTTTTTTTTTTTTGGCAGTGTCTTTCATGTCTCTGTAGTCCCAGAGCAAGTGTCTTAACAAAAGAGCATGGTCTTTTCTCTTAACTTACAATCTTTCTGAGATCCAATGTAATAACTGAGATTCCCAGAATGATTTTCATATGTGAGTGGACTGAACAGCCAGTGTCTCACAGCCTCCTGTGTCTTCAGTGTCTCTTTTCACCTCTCAGTAGCTGGCTTCTCTGCTGGCCTTTCAAAGCTCCAGAGAGTACGCGCACAGTGATCTCAGCCCACCAGGGCCCTGGGCCTCCCTGCTCTTCCGTGTACACTTCAGAACATCCCGGATTTCTTTAGGCTCACTTGTGTGGTCCTAAACCTACTCACTCTCTTTGCAAATTCCTGTTTCTTCTGTTCCGGTCTTCCCAGAATTCTCCCTGTGCTCAGCTCCCCTGAGTCACAGCGGGCAAAGTGTCTCCAGTCAGATTGGGCCTCAGTGTATGTCTTCCCACCTCTTCAAGGATCAGATAACAGTGATGTGCTTCCTGTGTTTTGTCCCGTTTTACGGTGTATGTTAGGTGGACAGAGATACTGTGTGCTTCGTTCGGGTGAATGCCAGATGCACCACTGCCTTTCGCATAAAGGGCTTTATGAATCCCTTCTAGTCATCATCAGAACTGCCATTCAATTATGCTTTCTTACACTGTTAATTAAAACAAAACCCTGCAACACTGGTAATATTTTTGAGAAAAGTCTAAGTCACCTATAATAATGATAATTACACATAAAGTTAGTGAATTTTTACACATGACTGTCATTTTACATATCACTGTAAGTAGATTTCTCATTAGTCCTTGAAGAATCCATGTAGTTACTCTCCATTTCAATTATGAGAAAAAATAAAACAGACCAATGAAATAACTCATGTTTTCCTAGCTCGCTAGCACCTTTGGAAGGCAGAAAATGAAGTTGGGGAGTGTTTCCCCCAGCCCCATACTCTTCATTTCAGTGTGTTTATTTGTAAGAATACTGAAATAACAAAGAAAGTATACATTATTGATCAGTCCAAAATAAACAACGTTTAGGGATAAAATTATAGAAGTCATAAAATGGAAGGCTAACTAATGAATTTGTCGCTAAAGCAAAGGGAAAAGGCAGGCATGGTAACTAATGTGTAGATGAATGAAATTATGAGTATAAGTAACTCAAAGTTCAAACTCATTTCTTATTTTGTCTTTAAAATAAGAGGCAGGAAATATAAATCCCTAAAACTGCATGAAGGCAGAGAACTTGTTTGAGAATCCCTGCTTGCAGAGATTTGTAAACCAGCATGAATTTGTAACACACTTACTGAAGTGATTAAGGGAATTAAATTCATTGCTAGGGATTAAACTACTTTTAGATAAGTCACTGGTTTCTGCAGGACTTCAAGAGCGGGGTAGGCAGGGGTTGGAGTCAGCTGTAGGCTATGGAAGGGTGACAATTGGCTGATCCATCAGGGGCCAGAGAGGAGAGCTCCTTGACCTTGGGTACATCGTTTCTCTTCTTGAGCACTTGGTATATATATATATATATATATATATATATATTTTTTTTTTTTTAATCTGCCAGTCAAGAAACTTGACTGCATAATCTTTAAAGTCCTCCTCCTCTACATTCCACATACACTTCATCACTAAAATGAACAGAAAATCTAAATTCCAATTCAAAATAAACCTCTAAGTGAATGCCGCTTAATAAAATTGTGTTACGTTACAACTATTTTACTCCAAATAAAATTATTAATCATGATCATCTTTGGGACTTAAAAGCTCATCTAGAAAAAGAAATGACTGGTCCATGACATTGTCAGTACTCCATAATTGCTGGTTCAAGATCTGTCTGTGAAAATCCTTATAAATAGTTTGCGAGGAGAAAAGCCAGAAGTGAAATAGCATAGACAACAGTTTCTGTTTCTGGAAAAATTAAATGCCTATATAAATTGTTTCTGGGTAGGAAGAGTAAGAGACAGACTTTAAAAACTTTACAAACTGCCATTATAAAAAGCACTCCTCAAAGGGCATTTTCTTTTGAGTTAGTGTTTTGTTTGCTTATTATTAAAAACATTCTGTAATATTTTAAGTGTATTGGAATGGAAATTAACCTATTTTTGTTCTAAGTTTGATATTTTTAGGCTGCATGTTTCCTTAGTTTCTATATTTGAAAGGCTACAAAATTCAGTGAACTAACATGTAGTACTTTGTGACTTTAAAGTATAAAGTGATGCTTAAACATGCGGGAAATCATTCTAAGTAATGAAAAAATGAATAAAGAGCCCTGCATTGCATAGTTATATGTTGGGGAAAAGCACGACTTCTAGAAACACAATGAACATGACTTGAATCACACTCTGCCACTGCCTAGCTAGACCTAGTAACTTTCTTATCTTTTCTGTTCATCCTTTTCCTGAATTGTAATAAGATCGATAGTTCCAATTTTAAGAGTTGTTTTAGGAATTTACTATAGTAATACCTGTATCCTAGTGCATCGTCTTACATTTAATAAATAAATGATCTAATTGAAATGGATCCAAGCAAGTTTTTCTGTACTTTAAAGTCTTCTGCAAGACTTAGTTCTCAGGCTTCTGTGAAAATCGACTCTCACTTCTTCTGTGGGAATTAAAACGATACAGCCTATTTCAGTTAGCATATGAAGCACAGCACACTTGACTGAGCATACAAAACGCAGGTGGTGTTTCAGCGAGAGCATACTAAAAAATACAGAGCCCAAGGCCCCTGGTCTGGCCCAGGCTGACTCAGAGGGAGAGACATGCTAACATCTTACCAGCATGCGTCTTATGCCTGTGTTTTCATCTGCTTCAATAGTTATCTCAGTGTAAATTTGAACTTCAGGACAGAGAAGATGGGGCCATTACACTTAGGGAAGATCAAAGTAGGTTTCAAATTGTAAGAGCTTTTCAAATCTGCTCCTACCGTAGAGTGAAAATGAGAGAAATGGAGATTCTAATGTAGGTTGTAAGGTAATTAACATTATTTATTGTCATGTAGTATTATTTTCTTTTTAGGGGAAAACTGAAAATATATTGTTTCACAACAGCTTGTATGTGTGTGTGTGTGTGTGTGTATGTATATATACGCTTTTTATTGAGGCAATGTCAGTTTACATCTTTTTTGCATTTGGGGATTAATGTTTTAAGTTAACTTAATCTGATCTTTTGTCTAGTTAGTTACTCTGTATTCTATTGGTAAGTGACATGTTCAACATTTGTGCTTTTTACATCTCATTTAAGAGATATTTTGTTATTCAAGAGCATAACTGTATTCTTTAACATTGATTTTTAACTTTTCTTCCCACTTATAAGTTTTTAAATGTTTGGAAATTTATGTTTGCAAGCAGAATGAGGTGACAATTAATTTTAACCTCATGTATATATGTGATCAGTTGTTTTACTCTTACATATTCCCACTGAGATTTTTACAAGAGCCATCGGAAGTCAAGCCTGGATTTGTTTATATGCCCTCCATTCTCTTCCATCTTTAATTAATTACCTTGCAAAAAAATTACAGTATCTCAATTACTATATTTTATCATAAATCTTGATACCTGGTGTAGAAGCTTTGTTATCTCTCTTTATAAGAATGCTAGTAAATTTTGACTCTTTGCTATGGTAGGAGGAAAATGGGTGTTAATATCCAGTCATAGAAAAAAAAATTGTTCTGAGTTTATTGGCATTGTAATTAATCTGTATAATTATTTGTAGGGGTGAACACTTTTATGATATCAGATGCTGTTCCCCACAACCATGGTATATCTCTCCACTTATTTAGATTAATTTTAATGGCTACAAAATATTTTTTTATAGCTAAGGGTATTGCATATCATTATTTTTATTTAAGGGTATCATTTTCATTACTAATAAAACAGCATTCTTTTTAAACGTTTTTATAACTTTTGCTGATACATAGAAATGTAATTTATTTGTTCTTGGAAATGGTTATGTATCTCACAAATCTATGCAAGCCTCTCATTAATCATATAATTTGCTATAAGTCCCATTTTATGTTATTTAGGAAAAGCTTTTTTCTTTTTGCTCAGAATAATGACATCGTCATCTACTCCCCATTCTTATAACATTTTCCCCTATTTTTCTATTGTTTTTTTTTTTTATTAAGACAATATACTATCTGTCCTCGACACTATGGTATATTATAACTCTGAATTTCAGTTTCTTGGTATTGCAGCATGTATTCTAATAGCCATCTTGTTATTAAGAGTAAGTAAACATGAGAAATTAACTGTATCAGCACAAGAAATACAATATATGCTTGAAAGTGGTTGTAGTCCTTTCATTCATATAAGCACAGAGAGTGGTAAATATTGAAGTATTCACCTACAAGATTTTCCCCAGGTTACTCTAGCTAAATAAAATATCTTAGTTGTAAATTACATACCTGGTAGGCATGGGCATAGAGAAAAGGTAGAATACAGACACACACACACACAGAGTGAAAGACACACACACACACACGTGCTAGAGAAAAGAGATCAACTTTTTTTCTAAACCAAATTATGTTATAAAGATGGTATAATAGAAAAGTGACCTTGGATTACTTTTTCTTAGAAGTACTCTTAATTGTCCCAAATCTTAGCCAAATATTTCTGTCTAGAGGGTATAGGACAAAATTTGTATCCTGCAAGTTACAGAATGTCAAGGGCTGTCAAGGAAAGTGAAAAAAATCCAGAAACCAGGTCTCATTTACAGTGACACATTGATTATAAACAGGCCTTTGAAGAAAATCACTTCCATATATTTTTTTTTTCTGAGTGAATCATAAGTAAAAATAGAATAAATTTTGTAAGATTATGAATTGAATTCTGTCAGGTAAATGCCTGTGATTTTCTTTGAAGTCAGCTCTAATCATATTTGCCCAGGGGTCTTCTGTGAATGTTCACTTTTACTGCTGCCTTGACTGTCATTAATTTGAACATTGAGGGAAAATTTTTCCATATACATTCTGAACAAAATGTTTTACAACCCCAGCAGAACCATTGCTTCTAATAATTAAAATCTGAATTATAATATGAAACATATTTGGAAAGTAAAAATATGTAGGTATTCCAAATTACAGCATTTAGTCAGAAGCCAGTGTTTTCTTGGATAGCAAAGTCCAGGTACTGAAGCAATTTCTAGAAAGTTAGAGAAATTGTGGGGTTTTGCATGTCAAACTTTCTATTTGCTTAATTATTTGTTCTTGTCCTCACATAGCCTACTCTGTAAATCAGGAAGTTTGGGTTAGAATGTGACTGGAATGGGTCATGATGAAGTTTGGGTTAGACTCTACACATGTGATACAAGGATCCCAAGGATCACAGAGAACCTCTGGGGTATGATGCAGGGTGAAGGAGCCAGGGTACTGCTGCTCTCTGGTGGAAGACTGGCTGTATATTCTGATAAAATCAGTGTGTTTCTATCTGTGAAATGAGCAAATTACTGAATTAGGATCATCTATGGCAAAGTGTCCATTGATGGAATGAATGGATAAAGATGTGGCGTATATGGACAGTTGGATAATACTCAGCCATAAAATGGGATAAAATCGTGTTAGTTGTGACAATGCGGTGGACCTGGAGGGAATTATTCTAAGCAAAATAAGCCCGCAGAGAAAGACAATGGTTTCACTTGTACGTGGGATCTAAACCCCCCAAACAAAACAAAAACAAACAAATCAAAACAGACTCAAGTACAGAGGGCAAAATGGCAGATGTCACAGGGAAGGGGGGGAAGGGTTGGCAACAGGTGCATGCTTTTAGTGATAAAATAAGGCAGCTGTAAAGTCCCAGCATCCCCAGCATGGAGACTGTGGCTAATCAAACTGTAGAACATCCTGGAAAGTTCCCAAGAGAGTTAATCCTAAGTGTTGACTTTGTGTGGTGACAAATGGTAACTGGATTTATGATGGTGATCATTTTGCCATGTATACAAATGCCAAAGCTTTATATTGCACACATCAAATCTGTAGAATGCTGTATGTCAATTATATGTTAATACATGCGTTACAAGAAATCTGATAGGTCAGGATAATTGGTTCACAAGCATACTGAGCCAGTCTAATCGAAACATATTGTAGTTGTGCTATTTTGTTGAAAAAAAAAAAATCAATGTAGGTATCTGTTTAGGCTAACACCTTTGGTGAGAAATAAGTGTTCCTATTATGCTTTATGATACAGTGCTCTATGATAAACTATGAGGAGATGCCTTCTTCTTAATCTGAATAGAGATACAATAATCTTTACTTTTGCTTACTCCTCTATTTACTTTCTCTAAGTATAAGTGAAAGAAAAGGGTTCAGGGGTTTGTACAAAGTTAGAGAAAATTAATAATGTCTAGAATGATGGGGACATTATTATCTGAAAATTGGTTTAAAAATTGGCATTTATCCTCTGATCTTTACCATAATAACTTTATTGAAAATAATATTGGATAGTCTCATTTTAGGTTCTTCTTAGATTTAGGTGTATCTTATATTATTGACTTACTGTATTTCTTGTTAACACCTTGATTTCCATCAACGTTTGTGACTTCGCATATGTCTGATTTTATAAAGAACCATTCATTTTTGTTCGTTTCAGTTAGTACTTTTATTTGCAATGGGATACTAAGGAAGCAGTTACAGAATAGCAGTCAAAAACCTGAGAAGCCTGTCTTCCTCCTTGAGACTTGTCTTCCTCCAAACTGCTATCAACCTGGCTCATAGCATGTTCTTCCTAATGGTAAATTGTTATGTCACTTCCTGATTAAAGCTACATAAAGACGGTCTTCTACAACTAAGATAAATCCCAATCTCCATAATAGAATATGGAATGAACTTCATGTTCTGGCTTTTACTTATGTCTCCACCCTCACACGTTACCAATACCTAATGCTTTCATGCTTCTATTGATTGATTGATTTTAATTTTATTTATTTTTGCATAGAAGAACTGGGGTACAGATCAGAGGTGGTGGGAGAGGATTCACCAAAGACACAATGGGGAGCTGAAGAGGCAAATTGACTGAAATGCACTAATGAGGGGAGCAGCAGGCAAGACAGGAGAGTTGAGCTGCACCATGTGAATCAGTTAGCTCCCTGTCTGGGGATCAAACTCAGGTCCTCACAGTAATAGAACTAAGACTTAACCCCTAAGCCACAAGAGCCCCCCCCATTCCACTTTATACAGTCATGTAAGAATTAAACAGTTTTGTATATTGAGAATTCTTTTGTATGCTTCAAATCATTAGTAAAGTGGGCCCTCCTTGGTGGCACAATGGCTTAAAGTGCAGCACTGTGAAGCTCATGCAGCTGCTTCGGTACAAGTTCAATCCTAGCTAGGGAGGTGACTCACTTGGTGCTGTAGACTCCTCCTGTCCCGCCCGCTGCTCCCCTCAGCAGTGTACTTGTCGATCTGCCTGTTCTGCTCCCCACTCTGTCTCTGGTGAATCTTCTCACCTCTCACACCTCTGGCCTGTACCCCAGTTCTGTAAGCATAAATAAATATATCTTAAAAAAAAAGCATTAGTAAGTTACCTTTTCTCTTAAGTAAAGAAACAACTTCTCTTTGCCAGATGCGGGGCAGTTTGGTACGCTTTGGCCATGACATGCTGAGAGTAGTCAGCTCAGCTCCAACTGTGGACTGGATAACTCACCGAGGACCTCTGTGCCACAAAGAGCAAGGAATGAACCTTCCTTTCCTATCACCAGAATATTCTCTTGTCCATTATATTAACAGCTGAATCTATAAACCGAAGTCTCAACCCACTAGAACAATTAGCCCAAATCATCCTCAGTGGTGCTCAAAGAAGAAATAGTCATCATCTAGGGCCAAGTGTTTTCGGAGCTGGGAGTCCCATGGCCACATCGCAAGGCCATCAAGCAGATGGAAACCTCCCTTGTCCCTGTGGAACCAGTTAGCGCCAAGCCTTTGCGACTCCCTGACGCAAAGAGAAGAGAAAAAGAGGGTGTGTGGATTGTGTTTTTAGAGCTATTTCCAAAGTCAAGCTATGCAAATAAAAGAAGATTGCAAAACAAAACAAGCTGGCAGTGGGCTTGGCATACTCCAGGCATATTCCCTGTGAGGATTCACACAACTATCAGGCACAGTACCAAGTGGAAGTGAAAGTAAAAGGACATCTCCAGTTTCGGTGTTGAACTCCCCACTCTACCTACCTGGCAGGGACTTCCACATTTTTCAGACCCAACATATATGCCCCCTTGTGGCCGGGAGTCTGTGACATTCTTATCAATATTAGAGTTTTGGCTTAGTATTTAAATGCCCGGTATTATTAAATACTAAAGTCTTCCTCAGTTCTTTTAGCTGTGAGTAAACATTCTTTCCAGAGCTCCCAATCTTTGTGCCTAAGCCTTGTACTTCTTTAGGGACCGCTTGGCACATGAAACATTTCATTTGGCCCATGAAACACTTTCCACATTGTTGCAGCTATTTTCTAGAGGAAGAAGGTGAGACTGTTGCTTCCCTGTTTAGGCTCTGGACCTCAGGTGATTGACAATGCAATAAATTTGTATTGACAGGGTAATCTTATGAATGATGGGATGAAAAATGGATAAGTGAAAAGGTTATTAAAAAGAAAATATAGTATCTCAAATGCATCTCACATAAACTCAAAGCTCACCCATCAGAAAATGAAAATGTGTACTCCAGTTTGCCAACCAGACAACTTCAGTGCAGAAGGTATTTTTTCTGGAAACTCTGGAAACTTAAACCATCTACTAACTTTCATTTATATTAAGCAGAGAAAATATAGCTAACAACTGACTTCACAGCCTCCCAAATTCTTCACACCTCAGCACACATGCCCAACCGTTTGAACCATCATCTGTTGTGTTAGTTCTTGAATGGAGGAAGCATTAGAACATGCAGTTCTTTGCTCAGCAGAAAATCGCTGAGTTCGGAGAAGGTCTAAAGAATGACATTTGAATCTTTGGTGGGATGGGCTAAGCCCCTTTGAATTGGGAATTCCTGTGTTAGTCAGCAATCGTGCTTGTCTTTATAGTCCCTCTCTTGGCTTAGTGTCCAACTACCCACATGCTCGTTAGATTTCATTTCACTTGTCTGTTTTTTCAACAAAATATTTAAGTTCACTTAGGACCAGGGTTGTGACTGAAATTTCCTTCCTTCTCAAACAAAAAAGGAGTGAGTTTCATCTCGTTGCTGGTGAATAAAGATTTGTTTGTAAATGTATAGCATGCACCAAATTCATTTTTCATGATTTAAAATGACATTGATTTTGAACGGGAGGCATTATTACTAAGTAGTCTCTCTCTCTCGCTCTCTCTCTCTCTCCCTCTCTCTCTATATATATATATTCACATATATATACATAAATATATACATACATATACACATATATATACATACATATATATATTTATTTATATATGTGTGTTTATGTGTGTGTGTGTGTATATATATATATATATATATATGATTTTGATTTTCACACTGACCCAAAGATAAGAAAGTTACTCATAGTTGGAGACATTTTTAGTACAAGATTTTCTTCTTTACCATCATATTAATTAATGTTTTTAATACCATTATGAACAGAGCCTGTCAGCCAAAAATTGAGATGTTTTTGGATATTGTGTGGCTTTCTCTGGCTACTTTGTTTGCTCACTCTTTCCTTTGTCAGCTCCATTCCTTCTCCTCTGGAAGACGGTGATTCTGCCCTTTACCCCCATCTATCATGACTTCTAAGAATGGGCAAACCCAGTTTTCTCTTGAAAATCTTAGAAAACATTCTTACTCCACTAAAACTAGTAAACTGGTGGAACAGGAGACGAAGTCAGCCCTCCTGTCCATCAAGTAGCGAGCCAATCAAAAATAGGGTGCCAGCGTTGACTCCCTCTTTCTGAAAGCAGAGCTCAGGAGCATCTGTCTCGCGGTCACTGCGACCATGTTCCGGAACTGCTGCAGGGCCCCCAAGTGGACAGATGCAGCCCTGCAGAGGGGTGACCAGCGCAGTCGTCCTCCCGCCTCACCGAGGCCATGGTTCCTCTGAGTGCCCTGGCCACGAGCCTGGCCTGACCTGAGTGTCGGGTGGTCGGTCGGTTGGGGGCGGGGGGGTCCCCATTTCTATCTAGCTCCAGGGCCATAAATAGACCAATCATATTCGAGTTCTCCAGCCATTATGAAAACCTTCATTAATTATATGGGTTGAAATATGGAGCAAGTTGATTGGTGCTTAACTGGCATCAGACAGGATCGTAAATAAGTCAGTCAGCTTTGAGCTGAGTGGGCCAGTCGGATTCGGGACCTCCAGTTATAACCCAGCTCGGTTCAAATGTGCCACACATATTGGACATTACAGCTCGTCTGTTTTAATTCCAGCTGTACCTGCAGCCGCTCATGTCGCTGTTCCCTGTTCACATGACTGCATAGTGTCCTTTTATTGGGTGGCTGACTGGAACTGGAAGAATCAGGATAAAATATCTCCAGGGCTTGAGTGTTTTTCGGAAAAAAGATTTGTTTGTGTTCTGTATTGATATCTGTAACTGGGTTATATGTAATGCAAGTGTCATCTGTTTCCTCTTTATAGTTCAGGAAATAAGGATGTGTCTTTCAGTTGGTGGTACCTTATATTTGGTGAAATCTGGTAGAACAGGATGACTGTTACGGCAGCGTGCCACTCATATTAAGGACAAGCACATTCTCTAGGACAGAGGTACCCGCGCGGGTCCTTGGGTTTCAGCATGAATGTGGCTAGTTGGAACTGAATTGGGGTATAAGCCTAAAATACACCTAGGATTTCACAGCTTTTCTATAAAACATGGAATGCAAAATAGCTCATTAATAATTTAAACTCTCAGTGGGCGATGTGGTGTGGTAACATACAACGTAATCTGATAGCTCTGATAGCGACTGGAAACTAATATGCCTCAAACAATAACCAAAGCCTATTGAAGCATATTTAAGAAACAGTCGGATAAGTTAATATAGTGTTAAAAATAAGTTGTCATTTTTACTTTATTTAAATGTGGCGATGCGAAAACATGAGGTTGTGGTGGTTCACGTTAGCACAGCATTTCTGATTGAAAGCAAACTGAAACAAGTTTTTTTTTTTTTAAAGATTTATTTATTTATGCATACAGAGCTGGGGTACAGGCCAGAGGTGTGGGGGGTGAGAGGATTCACCAGAGACAGGGTGGGGTACAGAACAGGCAGATCGACGAAGTACACTGCTGAGGGGAGCAGCGGGCGGGTCAGGAGAGGTCTGCTGTGTCCTGTGGTCACCTCCGGGGCAGGCGGGGATCGAACTCGTGCTGAAATGGCTTCAGCCCCTAGTGTTGTGCTTTAACCCGCTGCCCCACCAGGGAGGGCCCAGGAAATAAGTTTTACATGAATTTGCTAAACATCAGTGTATTCATGCTTTATTGTGTTTCTCAATGTCACTTATTCTTTTTTGAATTTTAAATAATGTATTTACTGCTTATTCTAGTATTTTTGTCCCTCATTTTGATTTAGTAGCCTTTAGTGCATAATTATATCCTCTTGTATATAGAGCTTTACTTTCCATTTTTTCCCCACATTCTTTTCACTTGTAATTTACAATATGCTCAGTCCTTCTGTCATGTATTGTCGCATTACTCTTTACCGGTATTTTGTTAGTTTTAAGTAACAAAGCTTGTGTGTTTCCCTAACCTCACAGTACGAACAGTCTATGCTTACTTCGGAAAGGCTAAAGTATGGGAAAGCTCAAACAACAAATTGAAATTCTTCATAATTCTACCTAATCACCACTAACAGCAGCTCGTGTCTATTTACATTCTTAAAGTAATGTTCATTTGCTTTTCTTTTACTCTGATTCACTTTCCCTCTCACTTCAAATTAATTTTCACATGGGTTTATGTTGATCATGAATTAATTTGAATCATTAAGTCATCATCATTATGTTAGTACCAGTTATTACATGTCTCTTACTCTGAATTTCCATAACATATATCTTCCCGGCCTGTACACAGTCCCATTATATGTACGGTCTGGACGATGTTGAACACTTAACTTGCTATCAAATTTTAGCTACTGTAAAATTCCTTAATATTCATTGTACTGTAAAATTCCCATACTTTAGCCTTTCCAAAGTACGCATAGATTGTTTATACTGTGAGGTTAGGGAAACATACAAGCTTTGTTATTTAAAACTGAACAAAATAGTGGTAAATATTAATGTGACAATATATGAAAGAAGGACTGAGCATATTGTAAATTACAAATCAAATTTGTAGATTTATCAGGTTATATCATGTGAGAAGATTTTAAGCTGAGAATTTTGTAATACTGAAACATAAAATTTTCAGATAATTTTAATATTTCCATGTCTAAATACTTCCTAGGAAGATAGTAAGCCCCAAAGATTTCATGTTAACTCCTTGTAATCTCTGCCATGGCATTTAGGAAACTTTTACTGAGCCCCTTATTTTCATAATGGGTCCTTACAGTTCAAATTTAAATTATTGTTCATGAAATGTAATTTTCTCTATAGTCTTTTGTTTCTAGATTTTTTTTTTGCTTTTTTATTAATTTTCTCAGGTAAAAAATTCTATGATCTACCTATAGCACTATTATCAATTATTTTATCCTCATCATTAGTAGCTTTACTTACCCACTCATGATTTTTTATATATAGTTTTTATTTGTAAAAAGTTTAAGTATACAAATAAAACAGAAAACAGCACAACAAATATTTGGCCACTTCATTCACAAGTTCAACAAATAAAATTGTTCATGTGTGTTTCCTATTAAAAAAAAAATAAAGTTTTGCTATGATGTGACTATCCCACATTCCTGTCTTAGTCTCCTACCATCCTGCTTACCAGTAGTCACTGTCCAAAAGTTGCACTTCTTCCTGTTCGTATTTTATACCATTAACACAAACATAGGAAATCATAGGAGCATACAATATTAATGTGTGAGAGATTAGCTTTTCTAATTGTACAATTATCTGTATAAATGGTTTCATCTAGCACAGAACATTGTTTACAAACGATATTTATAACAGCACATTCACTGAGCAGCTGTTATAATAGGTTTGAATGGGCATATATTGCTTAATTTTTCCCCAGTTATCTCCTAATGGATTTAAGTTGCTTTCAGCCTGGCTTCAGACAAACATAAGACAACAGTGAGAATCCTTGGAAAATGTTCCTTGTACATACACAATCCTTTGGAAATCTTTTTCTGTTCCCTCTCTACCTCCCTACTTGTTCCTTCTCACCCACTGTGAGTCTGACCCTCCTCATGACATAGCGGTGGCCAGCACCTCAGGACTGACCCTGGCCCTCTCTGCTTTATGTCGACTCTTTCCCTCAGGTACCTGAGACAGTGCTGTGCCGAGAACGGCCCTATGTAATACCCCAACATGTCTTGTACCCCCGTGCCTCAGAGCTTAATTTCCAACTATCTGCTTAATGCTCCTCAACTGGAAATTCAACAGATTTTCTAAATGTGACTATGAAAGTAATTTCAGTGGCCACACTTCTCACACTACCCTTGCATGGTCCTGCCTTCCTCTCAGACATGGCGCCTTCACCCACCAGACCCTCCAGCGGGAGGAGATGGCCCCCTGGGGGAGAGAGCAGCTTGCTTCTCTCCCTCCACATTTCTGCCCAGTCAGCAAGCCTTGAGGAGTGGCCTTCAGCACACACCAGCCCCCTTCCCCCAGAACCATGGCCCAAGAGATCACAGTCACTATCCTCACCCGGGCACATTTGTGGGGCCTCAGACATCTCCTTCTTCAACAGTTGATAAAGAAAAAAACAGAGGTAGTTTTCAAGGAGCAATCCTAACAATCCCTGAACAAAACAATCCTCCCATGTTTTTAAATGTATTTTTATTGTGTTGATATTGGTTTCCATTCTTGTTTTCTCCAAAATATTTCACCACACAAAGGCTCAGAAGCAGCTGACTTGCTGGGGCCTAAGAGGCTCTACAAGCCCTGGAAAATCCAATTCTCGATCTACTTTTATCTCATGGTACTGATTCCTTATCTAACTAATCCCTGTCTTCAAGTCCTTACGCTTTCCCCAGCCCCATTCCCTTCAGGTCTCTGCTTAAATGTCACTTGTTCCTGTCACCTCACAGGGCAGCAACCTTGGGATCAGCACGGGTCAGAGGAAAAGTCACCCAGTATCCGAGGAGTGAAAGAGAGCGAGGCGTAGCGGCTCCATCTCTGGAGCTACCGCGCCGGCTTCCACGCCCTTCTCATGCTTCTCGGGCGTCATATTTAGAGAAGGTGGACAAGTCTGTGGAGGAATGTGGATTGGGGGTGCAGTCAGCTGGCACACAGTAGTCTTCACCCCTCTCAGGTGCTTTTGGGATAATGAAAGCTTTCGAGTCCGTCATGCACTCTAGGCGCGCTGACCGTCTCCATGTCCGTGCCCTCGGAGAGACGCGGCGCTGTCTCTGGCCAGGCGGCAGTGGTCCTCTTAGTGTAAAGAAATTGTTATTTTTTCTTCTTTTTGTAGTATGTACAGATGAATTGTTTATATATCCCCTTTTAACTTTTTACAAACTATGGGAGATTTGGCCCTCCCTGGTGGCGCAGCGGGTTAAAGCACAGCACTGAGAAGCTAAAGCCGCTTCTGCATGAGTTCGATCCCCGCCT
>NW_004567121.1:35961758-35977715 GCF_000260355.1 Condylura cristata
CTCTGTCTCTGGTGAAGCCTCTCACCGCCCCTGAGACTCTGGCCTGTACCCCAGTTCTGTATGAATAAATAAATAAATCTTTAAAAATATATATTGAAACAAACTATGGGAGATCCGATCTGTGGGGGGTGGGGGGGGACTTTGCTGTGGCTTGAAGGACAACAGCTTGGCTGACTCTGCAGTTCTGGGCCCGGCTGATATGGAGACCGTCCTTGGCTCCAGCTGGGCCTGGCGTCTGTCCCTGCCATCTACGGCCATGGGCTTAGTCAGTCCTGCTTATTGAATCTTTTCTTTTCAGACACTCTTCCGCGACCCCTCCTGCCTCTCTCCGCCTGACCGTGGCCCGGCCAATGGGCACGCGACATGATACCTTTAATGTGTATGTAAGTTCAGCTCTGAAATAAAATAGCACGTCTTCCTTTTGGTGAACAGACTCACGCGTCCGTCTTTCCTTCTGCCTTTTCCTTGCACGGCTGATGAGAGCACCCCCTCTCTGGGCCCTACTTACAGGAGCCTTCCTGTCAAGGTGGTCTAGCCGGCGATGCCAATCCTCCAGGACGGCTTTCTGCTGCTTTCCGCAGACATGCTCACATGAGACTTGTGCTGGTAAGAGGCTCCCTCCTGACCTCCATTTAGCTTACCCAGCAGCAGCTTCGGGCACCAAGAATAATCCCGAGAATACGGGGAGGGGAGGGGAGGGGGGTTGCGGGGCGGGGGGCGGTGGCATCCGCAGCTCGGACAAGCTGTTTGGACCATCCTAGCTTGCGGTGACACACGGCTCATGCTTCTGTTCCTTCCTGCAGTTTGAATGTCTCTGGAACACTTTTTACAATTTGCTATTATAGTTGATGCTCATTTACTTGTTTTGCGTTTTAATTTGTCTCCTTCTATTGAAATGCTAAGTTTCTTATGTCTAAAAAGATCCTTCGATCTTATTAACCACGATAGCCCCAGGACGAAGAAATGTGTCCACCGCTTAATACACTTAATAGAAATTTGCTAAACATTCCTTTAATTAATTAATTCTCCAGGAGTTGAATTTTTGACTGGTAATTTAAGCACATAATCATCTTGACTACGTTTGGGAACATTATCTTCAAAGCAGTTATACCAGTTCCTTTCCAAACAGCAGAATGGGTGATTTTCCTCATCTGTGTAGCCACTTCTCTGACAGACTTTCAGCCCTCAGAGCGCGTGGGCAGTAGATGAAACCACCTGTGCTTTGCATTTGTGTTTCCTGTTCACTGGGAGCTGAGCAGCATTTCATCTGTTTCCTGCACTCTTGGGTCTCCTATTTTGTGGCTTCACCCCTCTCAGGTGCTTTTGGGATAATGAAAGCTTTCGAGTCCCTCATGCACTCTAGGCGCGCTGACAGTCTCCATGTCCGTGCCCTCGGAGAGACGCGGCGCTGTCTCTGGCCAGGCGGCAGTGGTCCTCTTAGTGTAAAGTAATTGTTACTTTTTTCTTCTTTTTGTAGTATGTACAGATGAATTGTTTATATATCCCCTTTTAACTTTTTAGACGTTTTCTTTTTATAGCTAGGACTTTGATCATCCTTGGCATATATTTAGCATAGGACTGCAGGTTGAAATCTAGTTTAACAATATTTTATAAACAGATTCCACGCTCATCGTCGTTCGTTCACTGTTGGCTTGTGATCCTGCCTGGGGTGCTGGGCTGTCCTGTGTGGACAATCATGCGTCCGTTTCACTGTGTTCCTTTGGGCTCGATGTCCGTTCTCTGCTATACTGCCCTGAATTACGATTGAGTGGTATGAATTCCTTACCCCCCAAAAATGCTCCCTTCCAACAATTTTTGAGGTATCTTGTATCTTAGGATCTCTAGATACATCCTATGAAAAAGTCCTACCTGATAGGACTTTTATTTAAATAATAGTCTAATTTTACAAGAACTGACATCTTAAGGCCAGACACCCATTGATCTTTCAAAAAACAATAATGCTGGTCTTTCACAGAAAAATCCATAAATAAACTTGGGGTATAATCAGGAAATACCTTTTATATGGCAAGAATTCTTTATAGGCAGCATTGGGTCTTTAATTCTCCTATTCTTGAACATATTTATCTCGTTTAGAACAGAGCTAAGAGAAAGGACATTTATATGTGTCCTTCAGCAGCCGCAAAATTATATTTATGGAGAGAGACCAGAGAGAAGGGTTCTGTATCTTTCTAATTATCTCAAGCCCTGAATATATATTGGTGTAAGTAAGCAGTTAATTACTGAAGGAGCCAGACAAGCAACCAAATCTTTCCTTTCTACCATCTATTAACAGTTCATTCTTGATAACGTGGGGAGGTTTACTGAAGTCATCTATTTAAAGCCGTAGCTTCAGGCTTAATTTTTGTATGGAGAACGATGCCCATAAATTCTTGAGATGGAGCCATCCCCTCTCATCCCCTGACCTTCTCTTGGTACTAAAAACATGAGAAGATGCATATTCAGCTCTTCCCAAGGAGAACAGTGGCCTGCTGAAAAAGAGGGAGAGAAAGATCATCTTGGTAAGTGGAAAGATGTTAACAAAGTCACACCCACAAAGCACAGGACAGGACACAGAGGATATGGAAAGTATCCAATTCTGACATACTGAATTTCATGGCATATATTATAAAGAGATATTTTACTTTATTGTGCTTGTGGCAAAGGCATGAAAGTGATCTTAAAAGAACTCTAGTGGCCCTCCCTGGTGGCGCAGCGGGTTAAAGCACTGCACTAAGAAGCTTAAGCCACTTCTGCATGAGTTCGATCCCCGCCTGCCTCAGAGGAGATCCACATGGCATGGCAGACCTCTCCTGACCCGCCCGCTGCTCTCCTCAGCAGTGTCCTTCGTCGATCTGCCTGTTCTGCTCCTCTGCTCCCCACTCTGTCTCTGGTGAATCCTCTCACCCTCCGCATCTCTGGCCTATACCCCAGTTCTGTATGAATAAATAAATAAATCTTTAAAAAAAAAAATCTCTAGAACTTTCTATGGAGGGAGGAGAAATTTCACTTTTAATTCTTTATAATCAATTGGTTCTTTTATTTTCTTTTCTGCCAGCAGTGACAGATTGTTATAAATTTGATCACACAAACATCGGGTTGATTTTAAACAGTGAAAGAAATAGGAATGCTCGCCTCTCTTCCCCCGAGGCATTGTTATAAGGCACATCATTAAAAAGAAGTTCACCGATTTTGTAGAGGAATGTCATTTTTCAATACAATTATACCAATCAGCGTTTTTAAATCTTTAATAAACACTTAACATTGTGTCTCACACCTAGAATTATAAAATAACAGACAAACAGAACAACGATCCGCGTGAAATGGAGGTTGTTCTAAGAGTGAGAAAGCATTGAGAGTATAAAATTGGTAATAAAATTGAAAAGCATGTGACCCAAGGGAATCATATTTATTATCCTGCCTCAGACCACTGATATTCATGGCTCTAGATTCACTGTCTTGACATGAGTGCAGTACTTGTCATGCCAAATTTTGAAAATTGTAGAAACTACTAGTCAGTTATAAATTTGCAAGTTTTCTAGTTTCCCTCGATTTCTTTTTTTTTTTAAAGATTTTTTTTTTATTTATTCATACAGAAGTGGGGTACAGGCCAGAGATGCGGAAGGTGAGAGGCTTCACCAGAGACAGAGTGGGGAGCAGAACAGGCAGATCGACGAAGCACACTACTGAGGGGAGCAGCGGGCGGGTCAGGAGAGGTCTGCCGCGCCATGTGGTCACCTCCGGATCGAACTCATGCGGAAGTGGCTTCAGCTTCTCAGTGCAGTGCTTAACCCGCTGCGCCACCAGGGAGGGCCTCCCTCGATTTCTTAAAGCTTCTTCTTCTTCTTCTTCTTTTTAATGGAGAGATTTCACTCTCAGTGTGGCGCTCCGAAGCTTTCGGCAAAGACAGACCCTTACATCACTCAGGGGATGTAAAGTGAGGACAGTAGAAGAACCTCAGCTTCCCTGGCCGCGTCTGTCACATTCTGAATCGGTCCTGTGAGATGGGAGCTTCTAGAAGTGGCCGTTGCTTAATGACAACTGCTCTAACAGCGTTTGATCATCTGTGGTGTCGTCTGCTCCCATAACCTGAAATCCCTTGCTCTTAACTGGCTCTTTGGCTCATATGCTCCCGAAGTAAATGCAACCTCACACCTTCTTGCTTCTCATTTCCTCCTAAAGCTATGGCAATATAGATCCCAAACTCAGCTGAGATTGTTTTGATAAAAATCCCTGACAGCTGAGTTGTTCAGCTACATGACATCTTCCTCAGTCCTTTTCGGGTCTCTGTGTCACACTGGTCACTACAGACTTCGTCTTCTCTGAAACTCATTGCACTGCCCATGTCCACCTGCACTTTCCTCTTGCTTTAACCTTCATGCAAGTCTTCACCCCACCCCCCCACTAACACTCTATACCCTTAGTACATTGCTCAGCTCCTAACTTCAGGTACTGCCCACCCTACTGCTCACTAAGCCTGTGGAGGGTGGCATCCAGGAGTCATCTCTGGTCCTGCTTTCTCCCCTGGTCTCCCCTGTGTTAGATCCATAGATCCATCTAAGGCTGGAATATTTACCTGCATCATTATCGTATTTACAGTGAGATTAGACTGGGCAGCCTACTTCATTTCCAAAAGCACCCCTTCTTGATCAAAGAAAATCCATCACACGTCCGTTCCTCTAATCCCTCCAACCCAGGAAGCAGCATTTAATATTATTTTTTCTTTCAAAAGTGGGTCTCTATTTTATTACATTTAAGAAAAAGCGAGAGTTGGGTGTCTTAGAGGGGGTATGTACTTTGAATGGAGAAAAAGTATTAGAGGAACCTCATCCTATTAAGAAGATAAAGGGAAAGGGCTGGGGGCGCTGGACGCTGGACTCTTAAGTGAAGGAGTCCCTTCGCAAAGGGTCTTGAACGCTGGTCACTAGGATTTAGGAACTCGGGCTAACCATTTTCCTGTGTGGTCACTAGCGTTACGTGTCACGTGACTGGGCTAAGGGATGCTCTGGGGTCAAGTTCCACTCATCCCCTTGCTCCCTTCTCTTAGCGTCCCTTCTCTTGCCTCTTAGCGTCTGAACGAATGTTTTTCAGTGTCTTGACCAGGCAGCTCTCAGGGGCGACAGAAGCAATGCATAGACCTAGTCCTCATCCAGGAAAGTTTCTCTAGCGACAGATGCACTCTACCCAGATACTGGGGTGACGAAGGTCCCTCTCTGTGCTTCTCTGATACCGTCCATGCATCTTCTAGCAGTAACTATCATTTTTTTGATTTATAGGATCTATTTGTATGTCTGTCTTCTCCACTTAACCATCAATTCTCAAGTCAGAGATCACTATCCATTCTTATGTTTTTATTAAAAAAAAAAAAGATAATGACGCCTGACATTAGAAAAGTATGATTATGGATCATTTATTTGGGGTCCCACATATCCAGTGTTACTGTACAATGTATGACATTTACAGAATATTATAAACTGATACATTGAAATAGTTACACCTGGAAATTTTACTTTTCCTTCATAACTAATACTTTACTAGATATATTTTCCTTAGTCACGCGAGAGTTTATGATTCAGCCAACCTGTGCCCTAATAGGTTGAACTCATCCATTAGACAACCCACCTCTTGCCGCAGCTTCCAAGCCTGTTTCTTAGTGAGGACTCACTGCTCTAATTTGCTACCTGGTGCTTTGGGCTTTCTTCATTCCTTCCATGGTGGAAATGGAATGGGGTAGGCCAATTTCAAGAATTAACCATCCAAGACGCTTTATTTTCCCAAGCAAAGGTCATCCACAGAGGGCGAAAGAGGGGCAAACGGAGGTGCAGGCAGGGGCCAACATAGCCTGGGGGGAGGAGGGGTGCGGGGGGCCGGGGGAAGCAGTGTGTAAACCTGGCCAGGGAGCCTGAGTAAAGTGGTTCAAAAAATGGGATCATTTGCAGAAAAGATTGGACCTATCTTCTGGTCCCCCCTTTTCTTACATCTGGAGCCATTCTAAGTATTTATTCTAAATAAATATGAAACCATGAAGGGGTCAGCTCACTAAGACCCCAAGCTTACAACTCCTTGAGAATCACTTCATTATGTGTATTCCAAGAGATCTCCTCCAGAATCAGAAAATGGCAGGTCTGAAGATGTTTTGAATAAGCCTATCAGTTTCTTAAACTGAAAATGCCCAAAGCTCCCGTGACATCCAGGGTGTCCGCGTCCACCCTGGTCAGATCCCACCAGGGGGCTAAGCACCCTGCGTCCCTGAGACTTAATAAAATCATGGTTTGATCAGAAATGCAGCCAGAATTACAATGTTGTGGGAGAGGATATTGAAAGGAGATTTGCAGGTCATAAAAATGAAAAAAACAACAGCAAGCACCTGACTTTGCAGTCACCTTTGTTCTCTCTCTGCCAGCATGTGGCCAGGCGCTGCTGCCTAGGACGCCCCTACAGGCCAGTTCCTGGGTGACTGCCTCCTCAGGGTCGCGTCTCCTCAGGCGACCCCTGGCCAAAGGCGAGGCGATGTGGGTGTGCGTGTGCCTCGCCCCTCGCCTCCGTTGGCGACGGTTGGGAAGGCCGGTCGTGGCTGCAGACTCTCTAGGAACCGGAGACGTCACTGCGCACGCTTGCGTGTCTGCTTTCCCTCTGGCTCCCCCGGTCCTGCGTTCTCCCTTGGCCCTGTGTCTCCCAAGAGGACTCCCACGGAGTCACATGTGGCCATTAGTCTCGGCGGTTCCTCCCAAGGCGCCTACGACATTTGGCGTATACGACTAGCGAGCCAATCTCTCCAGTGTCAGCTTCCTATCTTTGAGATGGAGGATAGCATAAGTATGTAGAGGGTTAAATGACAGAATTCATAAAAAATAAAATGCAGTTCATGGCAAGGGGTGACTCAATGGCTGTCTGCTTATTCAGCCTTTTGACATGTTTTATTATATAAGAAAACACATAAGTAAATGGGCTCGTTCCTTGAGCTAGAGCCGGGTGTGCACTTTAGAGATCCCTGCTGGACCCATGATCTCAGTAACAGCTCTCCAGTCCTGTGGACAAAAGCGCATTCACCCCTAATTATAAGCTTCCAGGAGCTTCCTGTCTGCCTCTCCAGCCGGGGATGGGTTTCATTGTTTCAGGACACCATTTCTCCGGTTAATTGAGTTATTTACCTTTACTGTTTCTTTCCAAGTCTGCATGTGCCATGTAAATGCTGGCCTATTTTGAGTGGAAGAAAAATGATTGGAAACCTGTTTCTCCAGGAGCTATTTTCCCTCTTTTTAAGAGATAAAAAATTAAATTCCGCCTACAGGTTAACCAAGGGGAGTCACTTTTTCCTTGCATTAACGTGAAGGATGGGCAAGCGACAGAACCAAGTCCAGAGCTACGAATATGTAAACCAGAAGCTGGAAGAATTAGAAGAAAACAGGACTAGCCAGGCTCATCAAGTAGCTATAAATCGCGAGCTTATTGTTTTAACAGATATTTTGCAAAGCATTCAAATGCAAAGGTAGGATTCATTGAGAAAAGGGGGAGGGGCATAGTTTAAGAACTGAACACTCACCAACAAATAATTTATGTTATTTTAGAAAACAGTCTTTAAACTCTTGTGCAACCCCTTCATGGCCTAAAGCCTTCTGTTTTGAAGGAATTAACTTATCCAAGACCTTGTAGATAATAAAAGGCCATCAGGATTGATATCCAGTTTCTTCTGTTGCAAAATTCCGTTTTGGTGTCTCACAAATTCACTGTCTCCTTATGTTAAATGATCTTCCCTGTACCCATAGTAGGGGCTACAATCTTTTTATAGAGTATATAAATAAGTCGGTGAGTGGAAAGTACCTTGCACAGTCCCTGGGACACAGACATAGAAATGCAGTTGAATATTTGTTTAATATAAATGCATGGTGTCTGACTTTCTCACTCCCTGTCGGGCCGCTAATCCTCGCTGTTTATGCTTTCTTAGGTAATTAAGAAGATTAAGTGACCTGTGATTCATTGATGTTTGCTATGCAAATTAGAATTGCAGTTTTAATTGTAATATAGATCACTCTGCAATGTGGCTTTGTGACAGCCTTGCCAGCCTGCATCTCCCAGTTTCTAAAAAGCCAGGGTTGTCTGTTTCTGGGGTTGACAGGCTGTCTACGGCCCATGTCAGCAGGTAGCCTGTGACAAAGGGGTCAGAGGTGCTGGGCTTGGGTTCTGGTGCTAAAACTCATCAGTCCTCTGACCATAGACCGGTCACGTCACACTCCGTACTTCACAACTACATACATGAAACGGAACTCACATCATCTCACATTATTATTGTAAGGTATAGCATAAAGAAATAATAAAATACATTGGTGATAACATTTCAATGAACATAATGTCCTTCCTCTCCCACCTGATCTTGTATATGCGTGTGTCTATATGGACGTGTGTGTGTATCCTTAATAAATATTGCCTCTACTTCCAGTGATTATATAGATAAAAATATGGAATCATAACTTTGTATTAAAGGATGCATATTCAATAAAAGTATCCAAGCTCTTATTTTGAAGGTAATGGGCTACCATGTATTAAAAAGTCAATTTAATCATCTTTATTGCAAGAAATAATAGTTCCTCCATTGAAACGGCATCATTTTTACCTAGCTCCTTGGTAGAAAGAGAGCAATTTTCTTTCCTGATTGTCCAAAAACTGCAGGTGGGTTGATTTCTTCTCAGAGGGCTGTGTGCCCTCACCTTTAACTGAAGGTAAAGCCGTGGCTCTTCATTTACAGTTTGTCCTCATGAATGGAAACCTCATTTTACCAAATTTATTCTCCTATGGTCAGTGGCTGGAGGCAAAAGGAAAACACGTTTGGATGAAAATGTGAGTGAATTACTTACTTTCATGAAAGCTACTAGAAGTAGAATCGTGAAGTATTTCAAATTCTGAAAAATTCTCCCAGAGTTCTTTGTTCTTTTGTTCACAGAAACTCTGTACGCCCTCTTTAGCCCCCATGAGAACTTGCACCTAGTTTTCGAACACAGGCATCTGTATGTGGGTTCCCAGGGAAGTGTGCCTCACTAGCTCACTTCTCCCCACGTGCCCTGCTGGTGTCTGCTGTCACTGTTGCGTTTAGGCTCTAGAAGAGTCCTGCCCGAGGCAGAGGGTGGGGGTAGCATGCTGCAAAACCAGGGCACCATGTCTGCTGAAGAGCTGTGGCCTTTCCCAGCTCACAGCTGCCCCTCCCTGTGGCCAACTGGAGGAGGGTGTCCCGGCAGGCAGCCTGCACCATCTCTGCGAAGTATTTCCTAGGTCATGTCTTCTTCTCTTTTATTTCTCCCTCAGGTAAAACCTAGTGTCTGGAAGTTTCTTTAGAAAAAGTACAGGGCATGTAGTTATGATGGTGTGACTATCTAAAAATGCACGGATGCTGCTTTCGCACATTTAATCAATACGAGGGCTGTGGAATGTTTGGTCGGGATTTTTTTTTTTTTTTTTTTTTCAGGAAGAGCGGCATTATATTGCTTGGCTGTTGCCAAGGAGCAGTGCACACTTCTCATGCTTTTATTTGGTTTGCGGCCACTGTTCCCCCACCACCGTGAGCTGGTGACGTGGCTGCCATTGTGCAAACGTGGAGCCCGCTGAGAGGAAGTGGTGTTCTAGGCTGTCGTTGCTCTCAGGTGCGAAGCGCAGAGGTCATCCAGGAGCGCGAGTTCTTGAACGAGGCCCAGAAATACGGCTGTGTGGTTTGCTCTTTCCCTGTGTGACCCAGCAAATGGGCAGTAATACTCTAAAATGCAGATCTGATATATGTGTGTAACGTCTTGCTTATAAATTGTGGCCACATTCCACAAGCAGCGTATAGAGAGGGAAAGGAAACAAGAGTGTGTCCCCTGGAGGTGTGTAGGGCAATCCTGTCTCTGCCGTAGGAAGCAAGCTGTCCCTGGGCGGCCACTTCCAGCTGGTGCTTGCTTCCTGCACTGACGTTCTCCAGGGTCCGTCAGTAGTATTCCGTTGCTGCTGTTGGTGTTCCGTCTCAGTGTTCTCTGTGGGCCGGACACCATGACCGCAGCTCGTTCTACACGAGCATTTTCTGTTCCAGCCTCATGTTTTATTGTTATTTTTAATGTATTTATTTGCATACGGACCTGGGGTACAGGCCAGAGGTGCAAGGGTGGTGAGAGGATTCCCCAGAGACATTGTGGGGAGCAGAACAGGCCGACGGATGAAGTCCACTGCTGAGGGAGCAGCGGGCAGGTCAGGAGAGGTCTGCCTCGCCCTGCGGGTCAGCCCCGGGGTGGGGATCCAACTCTGAACTCTTGCTGAACCAGCTTCGGCTCACTATACCACCAGGGAGGGCCCCAGGCTCGTTTCTCTAATGCAGTCACAGGACCCAGAGACAGGTTCCTCTGACCAGTGAGCACTGGTCACAGCTGAGACTCAAGGACACTGCTGTTCTTATCATGTCCTAGGAAATATTTAACGACATTGTGAATATTTTACCCTTTTTATTTACCTTATTTATTGTTCATATCCTTTCGTGGTTTTATTCAGATTAGATAAACTATATGTGCATTATACTGTATAGGTTAGTGCTCTACACTGTTGCCTGTGTGGACGTTTTTGTTGCGGTGACGCTGGCTCACACTGTGTGATGCCGAGGTACAGGCTGGCCCGCTTCAGGTTCTGCTGGATGGGAGAGGGGCCAGGGAGGGGGCCTGGCTCCAAGGACATGCATGCCCCGTGGCTAGTGGGGTGTTGAGGGATGTCCATGTTCTGGCTTTTTGCACAAAGCATGATTTGAATAAACAGTGGGATAGGATGCTTGCAAGACTTTCAGCGAACTCTAATGAGAACTGAGGGGAAAAAATACCTTACTGGAGACATAGTGTAAATTTCTCTGGAGTTTTCAAATTGGAGCTATTTTCTTGTGAGATACAAATTGGGTTAAGCTTTATTCATTTTGGTAAATTGAATGAATTTCATTTGTTTCAAAATATTCACCAATGATGTGGTGGTGAATTTATGTGTCAACACAACTGGGCTCTGGGGGTCGCCACACAGGTGTCCAGGCACCATCATGGTGCCCTGCAGAGGTGATTTTGGATGAGACTAAAACAGAATGACCAACTACACACGCGCGTGCACGCACACACATGCACAAACACACACACATCTGTTCGTTCTGTTTCCCTGGAGAACACTAAATACCAACCACTTCTTCTTTTCTGACTCACCATTCACCCATTCATTATTCACTTATAAAACTTGTGTTTTAAACATGTCAGTATTTCCCGAGGAGCAACCTGAGATGAATCTGTGAACAGAAAACAAACTAGAATTTCTAAAATGCTCTGACAAAATTCCTGCCAAACAGCTTCCGTCTAGGCTATAATTACTGCTTTATCACTCCATATATACACACAGCCACACACATGTACACACACACAGACACACACACTCCTAAGAATTTGAGTCCTCAGATAGCAACCCAAATGCTTGTTCCAATATCCTCCCACTTGTATCACCAGAGGCAAATGACTTCACTTCAGATGTCTCGATTTATTTTTCTCTGTAATGAAGCAATAAGAGAACTTACCCAATGGGCCAGGTGAATGGAGCCATAGGAAACCTTTTTTCATGTGAAATCTAGAAATATCAGTGCTTCCCCCTAGTGTGTAAGCATGGGCTAATCTCTCTCTCTGTTCAGTTCCTGTCCCCTACAAAGAAATGCCAAACAACTGGAAGAAAACCTTTGTTGTGAACCTTTGGATTTACTCTTCTTGGAGCACACAGAAAATTCGGTCATTCCTTGGCTTACAGTCACTGGAAGAATAAACTTCCATTATCCACGGCCAGGTGTTGACTACACCATGTAGTTGTCATCCAATAAATAGGTAACGGCACTGCTCACTTAGCTGCTTCCTCTTTAATATGTATGAATTCATTCAGATAATGAAATCTCAGGAAGAGAAAGTTAAAGGATCATGCAAATCTGTTCCTGCAGTGCTGAGCCTGTGGTTAACAGCATGTCCACACGCGTGCGCACACACCCACATTCATAAACATTTAACAGCCACCCACAAATACATTTCCTGAGCTTTCATGAAAAGCCTTCCAGGGCTCTTGCAAAGTCACCTGGTTAATCTCTAAATTAATCTTTGTGCAAACAAAGCTCCTGTAAGCTGTTTAGCCTGTGACCTCTGAAATAAGGCAGTGTGTAAGCCCTGACAGGCTATTTGCGATTGATATCTTACAGAGCTGGCTTCTCTGCCACCATCAGCCCACCACAGGCTTCAGATTACATTGCTTGAATCCTGGGGGGAGGGGGGTGCACTTGTGTACAGAGGTAGATTTCATCTTCCCTTTAAATAAATTCAATCTCTGCAGACTCTGACAATACCCTCAACCTCCTACATTCCAGCACGTGGTTAATAGCCTTGGAAAGGAAGTTGGTAACCACCTGATGTGAGATCCTTGTTTTGGAACTATGTGAAATGATGGAGGAAGAACATTGGCTTTCTAATGTCCCTGGTGGGTGGAATTGCAGCCTATGCAGATGGTTTTACGTTGAAGTCCTAACCACCGGTACCTGCGAATGTGACCTAATTTGCAATTGTGTCTTCACATACGTAGTTCAGTTAAGATGAGATCACACTGGGGTAAGGTGAGCCCGTGACCCAGCCGGACTGGTAAGCGTCTCAGGAGCAAATTCCGTGTGAAGACGGAAGCACAGAGGGAGGAGGCCAGGGACACTAACACCAACAACAGCCATGTGACTGCAGAGGGGAGATTAGTTCTACAGCTGCAAGATGAGAAATGCTGAGGATTACTGGAAAAACCAGAAAGTAGGAGAGAGGGCATGTCCTGCTGACCCCTTGATTTCAGACTTGCAACCTCCAAAACGAGGAGAAAATAACTTTCTGTTGTTGTTAGCTAGCCAATTTGTGCAGGTGCTTTGCTAAGGAAAGCCCGGGAAATAGATGCAGTCCCGGGATGGAAAGCACTGGAACAGAACTTCACTTCATGTCCGATACCCATCTCTTGTTCTCTGCACTTGCCTGGTACTCTAGGTGTATTATACAGCATCAGGACTCATTTATAAGAGAGATTTAGGAGCTGTAATGGGTGGGATGGAAGGTGGACCGTTCTGTGCAAAGGAAGAGAAAATGCCAGTTGTTCATATGCACACTGGGAAGGGGACCTGGAGCCCAGGCCAGTGGTGCCGGGGGTGTCCTGGCTGCCAGCAGCTCCTCGACACCCCACACCCGACCCCGTGCTCTGTGTTTACTGAGCATGAACGGGAGCTAGAAAGTGACGTCATTGTGCATTTCAGGGAGCATAGGAGATATTTTGATGCGCCTTGGAAAAGCTGGAAATGTCAGAGTTAAAGTTGAACATTCCCCTGAAACCAGAACCGTCATGTGGCTGCCTGTGGGGCTGGACTCAAACTCAGGGGCACAGTGAGGGCTTTGTAACAGTCGCTTACCTCCTGCAACCTCACGTCCCCTCCACACCGTGTGCACACTCAGCGCTTCCCTGCCATCTGCTGCTGAAGTGTGGTCAGCTGCTGCACACGGTGGTCAGTTCAGCCCTCGTGCGTGGTGCTCCCCACCTGCGAGGTGCTCAGTGGCGGCAAAGTGGGCGGAGAAGAGGGGCGTCGGGGAAGGAGGCAGCTGGACTGAGGAAGAAAAATAGGGGCTGTGAACAGCCTGTTTAAATGACACACAGGAGCCTTTTATACGTGTTTATGACCCCATCCTGTCCTTGTCGTGTCAAAGAGTAACATATATCATCCCTTTTTAGCTGTGGAGTGAACTCATGGTTTTCAAAGGTCAACATTCAAGTCCTTTACTTTTCATAAAATCAGTGAACATCGTCAATGGAGCATTGAGCTTTAACAAGCCATTGTGTACGTGGTGACCTATTTGATTATCAGCTTTTGCAAGAAAATGAATATTAGAAATCACGGATGAGAACAGGGTGCTCAGGAGATGACGGGAACTGTCTGAGGGCCAGTCTGGGGCATCCGCAGTAAGGGCCCCTCACCCAGAGCTATGGCACACGATCAGGGAATTGTCTGTCCCTTCCCTCCTGTTAATCTTATTTATAGTTCATTTATTTATGCGTATAAGAACTGGGGTGTAAGCCAGAGGTGCAGGGAGGTGAAAGATTCACCAGAGACAGAGTGGGGAGCCACTGAAATAAATGCTGAGGGGAGCAGTGGGAAGACAACGGAGTTCTGTTGTGCCATGTGGGTCAGCTCCCTGGCGGGGGATCGAACTCTTGCTTCCGTGGCTCACTAGCCACTACCTTGATAGTGCTGAGACAACCCCTTGTGCCTGTGGGTGCCGCACCGGCACAACAGCAGAGATGGTCTGAGCGAAGGACGTCAGGATTAAAGCACACACTTCTTGGTCAGCAAGCAAAGGCACACTTTATTCTTCTCTCCTTCCCTATTTATACCCCTCAGCATGGAGCCTGGGGCTGGGGGTAGGCGGAAGCTCTCAGCAAGTGCATCAATAACATGTGACAATAACATGGGGGTCAAAGAACACAAGGTAGCAAACACTTCCTGCCTCCTGTTTTTCTGTTCCAGCACCCATGGCTCATTCTTTGTTTCCACATAACAGTGTGCATATGATTCTGTGGGGGAGGTGGGGAGGTCTGTCCAGGCAAAGGACCAAACATGTGGGGAGGCCCCTTTTGACCTGTTTAATTTATGCACAAAGATACATAATTAATTATGTCATTGATAAATAGTTCATAGGTGATGTATAGAATTAATACAATGTGCAATTAATATATAGTTATAGTCCATGTAAATAATACAGTTGTGTGTGTATTGACATGAATTAGCTGGCTGTAGTGGAGGGCACATTGGGAGTTGAGAAGACAGAAAATGGAAGGGGAGGTGTACAAGTCACATTATGAAAGGTTTTTCATGTAAGGTGGTCTAAAGTTGGCCTCACCACGACCCTGAGATTCGAGTTATTGTTCAGGGTCCTGAAGCCATGTTTCTGCTACTCTCGGGGCTCATCTCATCATTTGTAACTTAGGTCCTCAAGTTTCTTTGCGTTTGTCATAGTTCATCCTATTGCATTGGTGACAGGACAAGTGATCTGGCTACTATATAGTTAAATCTGTGTTTTCCATTCCACAAATATTGTCTTCCTGATGTACACAAACCTTCTAGACCTCATACCAAGTGATGAAGCACATCCTATGACTGGGGAAGTTTTCTGGCACCTTAAGCCAGTAAGGTTACTTGATGTAACCTGGTAACCTTGATTAGGTAAACTTACTGCCACTTTGGGGAGTTTGTCGAGCTTATTGGCAGTGAGATCTCTGTGTCTGGAATCCAAGATCGAGGACCTCATCTGCGCCAAGTTTGTGTTGCTGGCTAACAGTCATCTGCTGGGATCAAGCCCCAAAGCTCTTCCCCTGCATGCAGGGCCCTGGAGTTCTTTCTGGTCCCTACTTACAAGCCTTTCCTGATCACTCAGTATTTTCTCTATGGTTATGGCTTGGCTGTATCTGAGGAGCATTTTGGCAATAAGGACTATGAATTCAAAAAAGTAATACTGGCTACCTACTGTATCTTCTGGTATGTTTAGAACAAAGAGAAAGAACGTAATTGAAATATGCTTATATAGTAGGTTCACTCCAGCCTTCCTATATTCCAGCTGGTCTAGATTCCTAAAACCATCTGGTTTTCTGTTGCAAATATGAATTTCCTCCTTGTTCAAAAGCATCAGAAGTGCATTTGGCTATCACATTTGAGCTTAAAAATCACTTAATTGGGCCCTCCCTGGTGCCACAGCAGTTAAAGCACAGCACTGAGAAGCTAAAGCCACTTCCACAGGAGTTCGATTCCCCCTGCCCCGGAGGTGACCACATGGTGTGGCAGACCTCTCCTGACCCGCCCGCTGCTCCCCTCAGCAGTGTACTTTGTGATTCTGCCTGTTCTGCTCCCCACTCTGTCTCTGGTGAAGCCTCTCACCGCCC